>NW_022631002.1:3634858-4064498 GCF_010015895.1 Lontra canadensis
CCCGCCGGACACAAAATACATTTAATTGGGGAGGAGGGGGGCGGGGCGGCGGGCGGCGCGGAGGGAGGCGGGGGAGGGGGCGGAGGGCGGGCGCGCGGCGGGCGGGGAATCCCTCCCTCGCGCTCCCGCCCGGCGCCCGGCGCCCCGCCCCCCTCGGCCCTCCCTCCCCCGCGGCCCCAACTGCGCACAATGGCTCGCCGGCTCCTATCTATTTTGTGTCCGGCGGGGAGCCGCGCGCCGTGATTCATGGCCCCAATTAGGGGCTCTCTCCAGCGCGCCCGGCTCGGGCCGTCTGAAGGGGCTCCTCGGGGACCCGCGGAGACCCATCAGCCGCAGGAGCTGCTCTTTAAGTAAAGGGCAAGCAGGACGCGGCCGGCGGCCGAGAGAGAGACCGAGGAGTCCCAGAGGGACTCTCAGGAGGGGCAGGGCCCGGCCGATTAGACCCCGTGCTCCCCTACCCCCTCCTCGTTTGAAAGGAGGGACCAAGTGAGGGTCATTTACGGCCCTGCGCAGCCCCGGGTTGGGGCACCTTTCAGGGCCCAGTGTGCTAATTTTGGAGACAGACGGGAGAGGAGATGTCTCCTGCCTCCTGGAACACATTAGTGAAGACACCATCAGAAGGACAGGGGTCCCCAACCTGCCATGCCTTCCCCACCGCTGGCCGGCTGCCAACGTGCCCTCACCAGCAGCACAGGAAGGGTCCCGTGTGTCTCTGGGCTGTGTGTTCCTGAGCAAGTGACTCAACAACTCTGGGCCCTTTTCTCCTCTTAATAAACAGGAGCTCCCGCAGGGGATGAACTGTGCCAGGCGCTAGTCTAAGCACTTTATGTACATCAGCTCGGTTCCTGCTCCCAGTAACTCTGGGTTGAGTGCTGTCATCAGACCATTTCACAGATGAGAAAGAAGACCCACTGAGAGTGTGTTCATGAGGGTCATGAGAGTCAACTTACTTTTCAGGCACAGTGGGCTGGGATTCAGCTCCAGGCACCCAGACAGTGGACTCCAAAAGACCCTGCTCTCAAGCTCCTGACTAGCAGACATCTGGTCCATGTCACCCATCTGCTGATGGAAACTGTCCATGGCAGGGGACACGGCCAGGACCCCTCAGTCCTCCCCACTGCTCTGGCTCAGGCTGGGAGGCCTTGTGCAAATCCAGGCCTTCCTGAGCCTCCATTTCCCATCAGTGAAAGGACACCTCTTCCAGCTTCAAAAGTCTATGAGTCTCTGACTCCTAAGAAGTTGACAGCTAGCCACCTCCAGCCTGCCAGCTGGAACCCAGAGTGAGCCTGGGGACAAAGGTGCCAGGTGGGCCCCTCTGCCCTCTGGGGCATTGACATGTAAATAGTACTCAGCTTCCCCTGGGCACAGAGGAGGGCCATGCATTATAAATAAATGCAACAAGAGGAAAGGACCACCTCTTGGGAACCTTTGGTGCATAATCTGGGGGTCACAGTCGAGGACTTAAAAAAAATCACCATCATCATTACCACTATCACCAGAAATTCAGTACTGCAGGTCTTTATCCAGGCCCAGGAAAAAAGCTAGGTCAGCAAAACTGTCCGGGAGGAATGCTGGGTGGGGGGGTGGCTCCCCTGCTTCTGGCATTTTTCATATCTGGTGGCAGGAGGGGCCTGATCAGACAACTTAAAGGGCTGGGGTCCTGTTCATGGTGCCCTAGCATAATCCTCAAACCCCACACAGAACAAGAGGTTGTTGATAAAAAGCTGGCTTAGGAAATGCAGGTCTCCGGGGGGGTGGGGAGGTCCTTGTGAACCCATGGAGGCCTGGCACGTGCTTCCACCCACCTCGAATGCCTCTGAGAGCTCTCTTTGCACACCGACTCCTGTCCGTCTCTAGGGTCTCAGCTACAGTGCCCTCCCAGAAAGGCTTCTCTGACTTCTCTGCCTCAGGTAGGTCCCCCTTGCCATTCTGTCTCAGCTCGTTGGCTTAGGAATTTGCTGTTGATTTTATTTTTCTTCAGCTGTTCCTTGTCTGGCTGACCAGAAGCCTGGGGACTCCTGCCCCCCACAAGAACTAGGTGTGTCTTGCTCACTGTGGATATCCAGGGCCCATCTCAGGGCCTGGGTCCCGTGCACTTGGGGCCCCATCTAACCCCATCCCTCTCTATCTGTGGAAGTCTTGGGCAAACCTCTTAGCTCCTCAGGCCTCAGTTTCCTGCTCTGCCCAATGGGGTGGTGATCCTCACCAGATTTTTCTGTGTCAACTGAGGCCCTGGGTAGAGAGGCCTGGCACATCGTAGGTGACAGTGTGTATTTCTGACTCTACCTGGTGGTTGATGAGGTTCTGCTCCTGCCTGTTTGTACTTCAACGTGGGGGTGGGGGGCATTGTGTGACAGAGGAGGGCCACAGGGTCAGCGGGACAAGATGAGGGAGGTGGGATTTTCTAGACTAAGCTGGTCTTGGAGCAGAACTTCCTGAGTATGTGCTGTGTGTGTGGATGTGTGGACGTGCCCATGTGTGTGTGCATATGTTGATGTTCGTGTGTGCATGTGTGTCTGCACCTGTTAGCAGGTGTATCTGTGTCCTGATGTGTACATGCGTGCATGCATACGGGAGCACATGGACGTGTGTGTTCATGAGCTGGCCTGTGTGTGTGTGTGTGTCTGCATGTGTGTATAAAGTGGACCCAGGGTGGGAGAAGAGAAGCATCCACCTGGATGTTTTTGTTTCCCTCCATGACCAGGAACTCCAGAAAGTCCCCCGCACACATCTCAGGAACCAGGCAGCAAGGGATCACTGATAAGAGCAGGAAGAAGGCCGGGGCTGCTGGTTGTCCTCTGTGGATGGGCCCACGGGGCTGGGGCTCCTGGCATTGTAAATGTGTGACAGTTAGGAGCTGCGTGGTCCCGGCCTGTCCTTCACCTCTCTGAACCTCGGTCTCCCCACCTACAAAGCAGGGATAACGAGACGACCCATCCCGAGGGCTGGGAGGAGGGTGAGCTGAGACAGTCCCCAAGAACTGCGCGCTCTGGACCCAGAAATAACAGGAGGGTTTGCGTACATTGGTTGAATGTTAATTACACGCAAGGACCCGTGCCTTACAGATGGCAACTGACCCGGTTTTTGCCACAAGCCTACGAGGGAGGTTCCCATATACCCCCAGTTGGCAACGGAGGAGGCAGAGGCACGGGGCAGGGGTGTAAATAAAGGCCCCAGGTGGTGCAGCTAGGTGAACCTGAGCGGGAACTGGGGCAGTGTGTCCTGTGATACCCTCCCTGGTTGGCCCTGGGGCCTGAGATGCCTGTGTGTTAGGGCAAGGATGGCCTCCAGTGCCTCCACTTCCTGCCTCTCACATGTGCTCCGATCCCCTGCGGGGGTTCCGGGGGACAGAAAACAGACGGCGCACAGTCCAGACCACCGGTGAGGCTCGATTGTATTAACTTCACTTGGGAAGTGCGCCCCCCATCCCCCCCAGAGGTGGCTGCCCATGTCCCTTTGAGAGCAGGGCCCCGCTTGCTGCTGGAGCGCGGGTACTAGTTTCCCCCCAGGGCCCCTGCCTGCTCGCTCCATCTTCCTTTCTCAGATTGGGCGTGGGGGGGGCTCCCAAGCAGCAACAGGTGCTCAGGAGCAGACCCAGCGCTGGGGGCGGATGAACGGACGGTGAGAAAGTGCCCCACCTCCATTCTGCAAGAGACCAGAAGGCCCGTCAGCCTGGAACATCTGGGCACATCTCAGATTCGCGGCTTCCTGGGGGGCTGCCTTGGCCCAGAAACCGCAGGAATCTGCCCTCACCCTGCTGTGGAGGCTGGTTTCCAGGCTCTGAGCACTTATCACACGTTATTTTGTGCGTCTGCCCCTGGGCTCGCCTCTCCCCTCGGGGCAGAGCCTGTGCTGTCCCATGGTGTCACAAGGCCAGGGACATGGACAGGGCTCAATCTGTGTTTGAACTTGGGATGCCAACACCGTACCAGGCCTTCCAAGTTCCACAACTGCCCAGCTACTCCGGCCGGCTTCCAGTCTCCCGCTCCCCCCGACGGCCGGCGATGAAGGCCAAGTCCATCCTGGTGCCCCCAGCCTCCTCCCTTCCCAGCCGGTCTTTGCTCTGTCCCTCCTCCCTCGAAATGGCATGTAGGCCTGGAGCTCCCCTTCAAGGAGGGTACCTCTGCAGGCTGGTCTGTCCTTCCTCTTGCAGAGGCTGTGTGTGCTGTGTATTTGGCCTCTGGCTCGCTGGGGACCAAGAAAACAAAATTTATCATCTGACTGCCCTATTTTTTTTCTTACTTTCTCTCTCTTTTTTTTTTTTTTACCCCTAAGAACGAAGCAAGCACTTCTCTGCCATCCTCAGAAAGAGCTTTAAACATGGCAGGCCACTGGCAAAAATATGTCCTCCTTCTCAGAGGGAAGGAATGCAATCGTTAACAATTAAAAAAAAAAAAAAAAACACACAAAAAAAACTCTGGGATTTATGGGGGCCTCGGGCTTATGAGCTGTTTCACACCCGTTAGCTTGCACGACAGAGCAGTCCAGGGGGGCAAAGCAGGAATCATCAGGTCCATTTGAGAGACAGGGAAACCGAGACCCAAAGGCACAGCTCCCGAGACTGGGAAAAGCTCCCGGCTGCCAAGGTTGCTGAAATTTCCTTGCATTTTCTTGGTGTGAGCCAGGCTAATCTGTTCAGTGTAAATATGAAAAATGCACAGCATGTTCGCTGACCTTATCTTAGCACCCCTTCTTTTGTTAATATAGGAGCTTCAGAGGGTGGACATGGGAGGAGGGCACACCTTCCATCTTGGGGGGCCTGAGACGCTGATGCAGAAGCACTCTGTGATCAGCAAAGGGCTTCATTAAAAACGAAACAGTGTTTGCATTACACATTTAAGGATCAGAGAGCGGGGTACAGGTCCTAAGAGCAGGGTCAGGTGCCCCTCAGCCTGGCTCCCAGGAACCTGGGAAAAGACTCCAGAAGGGAACAGCCCAGCCTCCCCTCTGGGTGACACCATTCCCCCCGACCTCCCCTGCCTGGAGACCCGAGGCTACAGCCAGCAACTTCAGGGGCCTCGTAAAACTCCTTTGATGAACGATCGCCAGGGCGGACCGGCCACTGGGGATGAGGGGACAAACACTCCACATAAATCTTGAGTGAACTCAAAGGCTCCCAGGCTGCTGGTTTCTCGACAGAGCCTGATCTGCAGCACGGAATCCCAGCAATCATTTACGTGGTGAGCCACCAGGCTTCCGAGCCAGGGTGGTTTCCTGAGAGGGCAGGGCGGTGAGGGGGGGTGGGGGGAGGTGGGAGCGGGAGGTTGGAAACCAAGGTAGATAGTAGCTGCCTTAATGGTGCCTGGCATGCAGTAGGCGCTCCATAGATGACCCAGCTCGCCGTCCTCTGGCATGCAGTGGTAGGAAGCTAAGGCTGGCTGGAGCTGACGAGATGCCAGGTGCTCTGTGCTGAGCTGACGGCCTGCTCAAGTTCAGATTTCGTGACTGCCTAGAAAACAGGCGCTACTGTTACCCAATTTTGCGGACACTCAGGAACGGGGACTGCACGTCCCCCAGGTCACACGGAGCTGGGAGTGGCAGAGCTGGATTCAAAAATCAGGCCGTCTGTCCTGAGAGTCCCGCTCTAATCCAGCCTGCTGTGTGCTCAGCGCCTGGCCCGTCCACCAGCCTCCCCCAGCCTCTGCAATAAAGGCACCCTTGTCCCTCACGGGGTCCTGCCAGGGAGGCTACTGGCCAGGGCTTGCTGGACGCCTTCGAGTCCTGCCTATGGCTCTGCCAGGGGCCCCACCCCAGCCCCAGCTCCCTCAGCCTTAGGCCCTGGAACACTCAGGGGGCTGCGGCAGGTCCCCAGCGCTGGCTAACAGGGGGCGGGGGCTGGCAGCCAGCAGCAACGGATTCTTTCCTGCTGTTCCTCTGAGTCATAGAAGGACAGTCCAAGCCCGCGTGCCAGCCCACCAGCCGGCCTGCCCGGGTCTTTCACTTCTGCAGTTGCTTGCTGCCGGACTCATGACGGGGACCAAAAAATGGGGGCCGAAACGTGTGTCTAGTACTAAACTGGGGTGTTGTTTTTCAGAACCTCTCCCTGGAGGGTGACCCCCCCCCATGCTGGAAAGTGTGCCTCCCCATGGGGGGACAGTCTGCGGGACTTTTGCAAATTGAGCTCGTCTCTGTTACCAGCACCCAGAAATAAGCATGTCCAGCCTCCCAGAAGCCTCCCTTCTGGGGTCCCTTCCAGGCACTGCCTCCCACCTATGGTAACGCCTAATAGCCAGAGCTCTGGGCTTCCCAGCTTCAAACACCAAACTGGTGGTTTATTTCTCAGCAACTTTGTCGAGAGGTCATTTACGTGCCACATCATCGCCTGATTCGTGGTGGACATTCAGTGGCTTCTAGTACACCTGCAGGTGTACATCTCCACCCCTAAAAGAAACTCTGGACCCTTTATCTGTCACCGCCCACCCCCTGCCCCAGCCCCTGACAACCCCTTGTCTATTGGGTCTCTGGGGATTGGCCGGTTCTGAGCATTCTGTGGAAATGGACTGAGAGACTATAGGCCCTTTGTGCCTGCTTTCTTTCCCTTGGCCTCAGGTTCTCAGGGTTCACCCAGGTGGTGGCGTGTGTCAGTACACGCTGTCTTTGTACTTTATATAAATAGAAATATGTCATATGTCTTCTTTGAGTCTGGCTTTTGGTTCTATATTATGTCTGTAAAGTTCTTCCCTGCTTCTCCCCCATAGGAATACTCAATTCTTCTTCTTCTTCTTCTTTTTTTTTTTTTTTTTTTTTTGCTATATAGTATACCTCCAGTGACTATGCTGTAACTTATTCATCCCGTCCACTATTGATGAGTTTGGGGGAGGCCATATTTCAGGCCGACACGAACGGCATTTCTCTGAACATTCTAGTCCACGACTTTTGTTAGAAACACATAATGAGTTTCTGTTGGGCAAATATGAGGAGTGGAATTGCTGGTCCCAGGGTAGGCGTAGGGTCGTCATCCCTATGTAGCGAGATGTCAGAAACCACATTTGCGGGGGCTCGTGGAATACCCAGGACTCCCTGGTTCCCGACCCCTGCTCTCAGCTGCCCACTCTCCAGCCTGGCCCTGGGTGCCATCTCCCTGCAGGGCCTGCCTCCCTGCCCAGCAGTTCCCATGAAGCCCACAGGAGCCGCAGAGGAAAAGGGCCCAGTGGTGGGTGTTTTCCTTGGGTTGTGCGAGCACGCGTGGCTTCTCTGTGCTAGGTCTGAAACTGTATTCCTTTCACGGGCCAGAAATACTTAGGCATGGCTTGCTCTAAAAGGGGAAACACATTTTAAAATTCCAATCTGCCCAGGTCTTAGAATGATTTAGAACATTCCAGCTGTCGAAAGGACGGCGCTCACCAGGAACAGTGACTTACAGTTCCCGGTTCCTACTTTGAGTCCTGACTCCACTCCCTCCTGGATTAAAAGCATATTTCTGCAGGGTGTGGGGGCCAGGTCCAACACTGTGAGGGGTCCAAGCCTATAGACTGCGGGACGGTACACGCAGGACCCGCACGCACTTGGGGTGAGGAGATCTCAGATCCTAAACCAGCCACCCTCCGTTCCAAATCTGTGGCCATAATCCCATTAAATCCTTTCAATGGACTCCCTGAGGTAGGGACACCAGTGCCATTTCCACTTCGTAGATGAAGAGCCTAGTGCACAGAGAGGCTAAGCAACCTGCCCAAGATCACACAGCTTCCAAATTCGAACCCAGGCTGGTTGGCTCCAGAGCCCGCTCTCTCATGGCATGACGTTGCCAAGGGATTTCAACATCTGGATGGAAAGTGCAGCCCTGCCACATACTCTCCACGTGGCCCTGGGCAGGTGGCTGAACTCCTGAGCCGCATTTCCTGAGCTCACCTGCATGTGGGAAATAACTGAGCCTGCCTCCCTGCATCGCCATGGAGCAATGTGGACCCCACTGATGACACGAGTGCCCCCTGCCCCATGGTAGGCATTGCACCAGCGTCTGTGCCTCCCCCGCACTCCCTGAAATGGCTCCTGCCTTGAAGAAGTGGATACCTTCTAAAGTGCATTTTTGGAAAGTTGAGACTTTGGATCTTCTCCAGCCCATCCCCTTTATTTAACAGGTGGAGGGGCCAAGGCCCCAGGGAAGCCCCAGCTCAGCTAGTCCCAGGTCCTGGGCATGCACAGTTGCGAGGGCAACTCCCAGCCGACTGTGCTCCTGCTCCCTCGGGAGATGGGGGTTTCTGGCTTTGAGGCACAGGTGCCCTCGTCCTGTCATTCAACTACGCCTTCCTGACTGTGTGTGTCTTCCTCAGGACCCTGAGGCTTGGCTTCTGGGGTGACCAGCTCTGCCGTTAGAAGCAGACAGAGCTGGTCTCTGGGTGCTCTCCCGGGGCTCCGGGCTCGCCCCCAAGGGCCATGGGGTAGGAGCCGGCAAGAGACCGGGAGTCAGGCCGGGGTGTCCCATTGCAACTCCGGCTAGGCGCCCTGACGCGCCTTCCAGAAAGACTATCTCCCGGCAGGGCCCCCCACGACCCTACATGACCATTAATATTTATCAGACCTGAAAGCCGATCCCCTGGAGAAGGGAGAGCAGCCGTAAACAGGTGCCGTGGTGGCTGGCAACCCAGCCAGGGCTGTGGGCAGCTGGGGGGGCTTCATGGAGGGTGAGGGGGGGGACGAGGCAGGCTGAGCAGGAGGCCCTTTCTGGGGGCCAAGATCTCGACGGACGGCAGGCGCATGATCAAGGAAGCGGACACATCATTCTGAGAACCTGGAGCTTTCCTGCTGCCGTGGGTGTGTGAGGCCAGAGGGTGGGGGCAAGTCTGAGGGCCCCTGGTTTGGGGTGCAAGCCATGGCAGGGGGATGGGCGAGGCAGGGCAGCAGTGGCCTCCTGCCTGCTTCCTCCCTGGGGGCGCCTCCCAGCTGCTCTCCATGCAGGAGCTCACGTGGTCTTTTCAAAAGTGCGAATCTGGTTGCAGCCTCCCTCCTACTTGAAATCCTCCTCAAGTTTCATAACTCTCAGGGGGAAAAGATCAAACCCCGCTGTTGGCAGGGTCCTGCCCACGTCTGTGGGAGCCCCCAGAACTCCACTTGGTCTGTTGTGCCCTCCAGGTGCTTTGGCCTTTCTAAGAGGCACCAGGCACTTTGTTTGCTTCCCAGGGCCTTTGCACGTGCTTCTCAACAGCCTGGAACTTGCCTCCCTCCCCTCTGTGCCCATTAATTTCTGCCTGTGCCAAACATAAGCCATTCCTTCCCCCTTCCGCTCTGTAGGCAGGTCCTACAGACTCCATGTCCCAGCTTCCCTTGCCTTGTGACCACCCCTAAGTTCAGCCAATAGAAGACTGAAGGGAGCCGGAAAGGCAGGCAGAGGGGAGAAGCCAGGGTATTTCTTCCTTTCTCCTCTTCTCTTCTCTCTCCCCTGTCTCGCCTTTCTGCTTCAGGCCATGTCTGTTGGCCCAGAAATGGCCCTGATTCCTTCATGGAAGCAACAGCTCTAGTAACACTCTTCTTTGTCCCTCTGGTCTGGGCGGGGGGGGGGGGCGTGTTGGTGACAGCAGCTTTACACAGTTCTGGGAACTGTGTTACCACTTCTGTAACCAGGTCCCTTTATTTAATTCCCTCTCTTGAGCCACCTGAGGCAGAGCTCCTCATGGCACATGGTTCATCTTTGGACTCCTAAGGGAGGGTCCAGACCTCACTGGCGCCCTTACTGGTCCCCAGGCCTGGTTCAGGAACCTCTGGGCTATGCTGGGTGATTTCTTTTCCTTCTGGGCACTTATCGCTGTTTGCAATTATGAATTCATGAGCGTGGTTATTTGATTAACATCTGTCTCCCCCCAAATTTGCAAGGTCCATGAAGGTAAGAGCCAGACATCTGTTTGTGCTCAACACTGTATCTCCAGCTCTGGACCCCAGCCTGATGTCCGGCACTCAGGGGACACTCAGTAAGCATCTGCTGAAGAATGGATGACCGGGAGAGATGTGAGCCACTCATTCAGTCACAATTACTTATTCTAGGTGGATCTTTCTTCCCACCCTTTCTCAGAATGTTCTAGATAGATTGCTTGGAGAAACTCATCATTCATTCAACTACAATTTACTGAGCACCTACTGGGTGTCAGGATGAATGAATGGATGGGTGCATGGGTGGATGGATAGATGGATGGATGGATGGATGGATGGGTGGAAGGATGGATGGAAGGAAGGAAAGAGGAGGGATGATGGATGGGTGAGTGGTGGACTGGCTGATGGATGAAGGGCTAGATGAATGGAGAGGAAGAATGGGTGGTGGATGGATGAGAGGACAGAGGAGGGATGATGGATAGATGAGTTGATGGTGGGAGGAAGGAAGAATTTACTCTCAGAAAACAAAGGAAAGCTGGAAGGGCAGATGGGCAGGCTGAATTAAGATAAAAGATACAGCTATTATTTTGAGGAGAAGCACAGGGAGGGGGCAGGACAGTGCTCACATGGGAACTTGGCTCTGGGTCCCTGAGACACGCAAGAAGGTGAGGCTCTGAGAAGGGAGCGGGTAGGGAAGGTAGTTTGTGAACCGAGCTGCCATTCCCTGTGTTAACCAAAATTAACCACTTGGGTTTGGAGAGCCCATTCTGGGCCGTGGCTTGGAGGCCAACAGGGTATGACGGGTTGTCCCCGGGCTGTTCCAGAGACGCAGGGTTCCTGAACTGGCAGAGCTGACCCTCTGGCAGCAAGGTGCAGAGGCAAAACCTGAGACAAAAACAGAGACCCTGGAACTCCCGAGCCCATGTTACAATCATCTAAATAATGGGATTTGGGCAGCGTTTTCTTCGACCCCAAGTCTCCAGGGCCCGGGCTGGGCGGTTGCAAACTCATTGGCCCCAGAACTGCCAAGAGCCTGCTTCAGAAGCTGACGCCTGGGTCCGGAGCCGGAGCAGGACCTGGAGATCTGCACTGTTCTAACGAGGATCCAGGGGACACGGACCACAGTTTGAAAAACACTGATCTTGATGGTGTCTCAAACCATATCAGGAAAGAGCGGAGAGGGGCGCATGCGGCAGTAGGCTCTTGAACTCAGCAGCCAAGGATCTGGGGTGAATCCGGGCCCCCTGAGTCTCCAAGTTTCCACCTGCGAACGGGATACAAGGCCCACCCCCCACCCCACCTCCCAGTGTTGGCGTTGAGTACGAACTAGGAAAGACCAACAGAGATTGCACAACCAGCAAACGGAAGCTCCTGAGGCATCCACTCCTTTAAAATCTAGCACAACCCCGTGACACCAGAGGAGTTCTGGAATTCAGAATTCTGAGACTCTGAGAAACATCGAGGACGTTCTGGGCACAGTACTACCGTACCCCTCCTTGGGGTCTGACGCAGCACCTCTAGCCACATTTGTTGATATTCCTACAGCAAAACAAACGAATCTTCACACCGAGGCGGGGAAATGGAGGCTATAAGTAGCCTCATCGTGTCAGCCCAGGAAAGATTTCTGGGACCACAGGAGTCACACACAAACTTGGATTTTTGAGCTTCTGCAATTTTGGACTTTCACATAAAGGACTGAGCCCTGTACAAGGATGCAGGCATCCCAAATGATGCTACGGAAAAGATCACATCAGCATTGAGGGAGGACATCAGTCCTACGTCGTGAAAGCAGGAAGTCAGAGAACCTTCACTCCATGTCCACGGACAAGAACAATGACCCTGGGTCTCGCCGCCAGGCAGGACTGCCTGTGCTTTCATCCTTTCTGTTTATTGGTGTTCCATATTTTCAAACTTCTGCCTGAGTACCGTGCATACATATTGCTTTGTGATTTTTTTTATTATTAATAGGTGCTTCAAATCTGTAAATGCCCAAAGAGTTGGTGAGATGACCCCTCTGGGGGTTGGGCAGTAATGGGGAGACACGGGGGGCAGAGCTATGCACCTCTAAGGGCAGAACAAAGCCTTCTTGCCTTTGTCCACTCAGGTTCTTGCCTTTCCCCCAGCCTCTGAGGAGGAATGAGCTCTAAAGAAACACTTGCCTCCCTCCAGCCTCCGCGGGTCCCCCTCACTATGAGAGGTCCTGGGCCTGGAATCCCCACCGCGGATCAGGGCCACACGGGCCACACTGGCCGGTGGAGGAGGTGGGAGGCAGAGTCAAAGGCAGGCGGGAGGGAGGGGAGCGGGCAGCAGGGTGGCTGGGTGGGAGCTGCTGATTCGCGGGTCCCCCTTCAACAGGTGGCCTGCCATCTGCTCCGGCTCCCCACCCAAGCCACGTGCCCAGCCCTCTTGAGTTTAACTTTGGCTCTGCACGCGGCCTGAGTTCATACAGCCAGAAAAAGAACTCGCTGAGAGCGGGCCGGGCCGAGGACAGATCGCGGGTCGCTTGTCCCCTAGGAGCGAGGCTAAAAATGACCAGGGACCTTGGAAAGTCCCCACGCTCTGGCCTTGATCTGCAGTTCTTTCTGCTGCGTTCCTGGTGTTTGGCCTAAAAGCTTTTTAGAGCTGGGTGTGCCCACCCTTTACCTGACGGATTTTGAAAGGCAGGCCCAAAGAGGTGAAGGGGCCGGCATGGGTCACACAGCTTTACAGGCACTGACTCAGGCCCAAATCCCCTGTTTATCACCGGGGCTCTCTGCCAGCTGCAGATACAAGGCCTTAGGGAGCCCGTACATCCAGGGAGAAGATACCAGATAGACCCCGAAATCCAACAGCGCAAGAGCTTCCTAACCCTGCTGTTGCCCGCCTCAGAAAAGGACGCTCTCTGAGCCACCATGTCATCTGTCCAAGCCTCTTGGAGCTGCGGTGTCAAAGGTCACGGCACGACGTGCTACGGGCTGATCCTTTTCTTCAGCCTCGCATCACATACTTTTATTTCATTCTTAGAACCACCTCATGTGGTCAATCCGGCCCTTTGCAGATGAGGGAAGGGACATGTCAAGGGTTTGGCAGGCACACATGGGGCAAGCCCAGACGCGGACCCAAGTCACTAGGATCCCAGCTGCCCATCCCTGCCATGGCTCCCCTCCTCCCTCCTCTCTGAATCTGCTTCCACTCTCAAAGGGAACATGTTGGAACCCGTTCCTGGGGCAGAGCTCAGCTGTCACCCTCCCAGCTGCCAGGACCCGGGTGTGTGGCATCCGGTGCCAACCGGCCCACTGCGGCCAGGAGCTACGTATAGCTTCTGAGCCATCAGGGGCCAGGAGGGGGGCTGGGCAGGGGCTGCAGTTCAACTGTGTTCTACCCTGTGCTTCCTTCTGTCCCCTAACAGGCCCCTTCCTCCAGGCAGCCAGCCCTGCCTGACCCCTTTCTTCCTTCTGGGCCAGGGACCCCCCACACCTGCCCCCCACACCCATACCGGCCTAAGGAGCTGGTGGAAAGGCCTTTCTGGGGGTAGGGGCTCTGGGAGGGGAACGGCCTGCCCCGAGGACGTCTCAGGAACCCAGGATGCCCAGCCCCTCATCAGTACATGTGGGCTCTCCCAGGTATCCGTTGGAAGAACACACCGTGAAGAACCACTAAAAGCCTTCAGCACGCGCTTGTCCTGTCCTCAAAGGGCAGATGCTCTGAGCAGCAGGGCCCGGGCCAGCCAGGGTGGTCACTGGGTAACAGAGGGCTGATGTTTACTGCAGACGTCAGTTTGGCCATGGCCCCAGCCTGTGGTCTCAGCCTTCCTGGGAGGTGATGGCCTTGAACCTGGAGACACGGCAGTCACTGACACAGGGGAGCCGGGCCGTGAACTCAGATTGGTCAATTCCAAAGCCATGCATGGCTCACTGGGCTCTGTCTTTTTGAACAGATAGCTATTGTGGGCGGGCTGGGGGCTCTGGAGTCCGGCTCGGCCAGACTTCAGGGGGCCTCTGATCTCTGGGGTCCTGCCAATGGCTTCAACACTCAAAGCTGTGGGGGGCCTCCCCAGCAACTCATCCAAATGGGGGCCAAAAAGTGCAGATCACAGTGGGAGAGGATAGTGACTGGGAGGGCCCCAGGAGGGGCAAGCGAGGCCAGAGGCAGGACCAAGGGGTGGGGCCCAGTCCATGACACTCTCCCCATAGGATCCCAGGATGTGCAGAGTGAGGGCCCTTGAGAGGGGGCAGGGCCTTCCCCCCAGTACTCAGGGCCCTGGAGAGCCAGGGAGAGGGAGTTTATCCTAAAGGCATAAGGCAGAAAGCCAGCCAGCTGCAGGGGGCGGGAGCGGGAGAGCCTGTCCCAGGAAAGGCCTGCCTGCCAGGCCCTGGCCTCCCTGGGCTGACTGCCTCTTCCCACCGGCCCAGAGGCGCCAGAGCTGGCCTGGGAAGGAGCCGCGCCAGGTCAGAGCAGGCCTGTCCCCTCCTCGGGTCCCCGCCCTGAGAAGGGTTTTCTTCCCACCAGCACTGGAAGCAGACAGAGACATAAGAGAGACAGACACAGAGATATGGAGTGCCAGAGACACCAGAGAGAGACAGAGACTGACAGAGACACCAGAGAGAGACAGGGATGGAGAGATCCTGACAGAGACAGAGATATAGGGACAGAGATACAGAGAGACAAAGGGAGAGAGACAGAAATACAGAGTGACAGAGACACGAGAGAGAGACAGGGACGGAGAGATCCTGAAACAGAGATATAGGGACAGAGATACAGAGAGACAAAGGGATAGAGACAGAAATACAGAGTGATAGAGACACCAGAGAGAGACAGAGACATGAGAGTCAAAGAATACTACAGAGAGACAGAGACAGACACCAGAGAGAGAGAGAGTCAGGGAAATACAGATACTCAGAAAGACAGAGGCAGAGAAAGAACAGAAGCAGAGATAAGAGACAGTAGGAGATACAGAGACAAGAGAGACAGAGAGACAGAGATGGATAGAAATACAGAAACACCCCAAGAGAGACATGGGTACATATGTACAGACATACACTTTGCATGAATAAACACAGAGACACGGAGTCAGAGACAGAGACACACACAGACTTGCCTGGTGTAGAGTGTCACCCGCACAGAGACCCTCTAGACACAAGACCCTTCCACGCCTGCCGCCCTCATCAACCCCAGCCATCTCTCGAGGGAGCAGCTGGAGCAGACCCTGGGGCGGTCCTGAGGGCTGTGACCCCAAGCCTGCTGCTGCTTTGGCCTCCCAGATGCCTTGTGCCTCCCACCCTAGCCTCCCCGGCGCTGGTGCTTTGTGCCCGGTGGGAGTCCGTGTGGCAGACACACACTTGGGCCGGCTGCCCGAGGCCTGCGTTAGAATCCTGGACCTGTCACCTGGGCGCCCACGTGGGGCAAGGGTCGGCCCCTCCCTGAGCCTGCTTCCTCATCTTCCAGGGAGAGAGGGGCGGCTTCGGACTTGCCAGAGGGGAGGGATGAACCCCAGCAGGTCCCACTGGGTCGACTGCCCCGCCGCATCCACGTGTCCACGCCACCCGGGTGAAGAATGCCAGTGGTCAGAAGCCCAGGGTCCAGATGGAGGCCTGGGCCCCATCCCAGGGAGGGTGATAATTAGCCGCGTGGCCTTGGGCCCGGGTTGCAAATGGAAGTCCTTCCGGGGCGCCCGGTGGCTCAGTCGGTTAAGCATCTGCCTTGGGCTCAGGTCAGGATCCCAGCGTCCTGGAATGGAGCCCTGCGTGGGGGCTGAGCCGGGAGCCTGCTTCTCCCTCTCCCTCTGCCTGCTGCTCCCCCTGCTTGTGCATTCGCTCTTTCTCTCTGTGTCAAATAAATAAACAAATAATCTTAAAAAAATATAGAGAGTCTTCGTGATCTGGGCTCTGCCCTCCATCTAGGGCACAGCCAGAGGGAGTCCACAGAGCTCAGTCAGCCCAGCCAGCAGGCTTCCCGGCAGGCCTACTACGCGCCGGGCCCCGACAGGCTCAAAGAGGCTACAAACTCAGGGGCCTGGCATAACAGAAGGGCCCAGCCTGCGTGGGCCAGAGAACACAGGCCAGAGTGGAGGCCAGGAGGACCGTGGGTGTGGGAGGCTGGGACGTTCACCTTCTTTTCTTAAGCTGACTTACTGAGTCACAGTTGAGACAATAAAACACACCTATTTAAACCAAGTCTGACGCATGCATACACCTGCGTGGCGACCACCTCCAAAATAATCAACATTTCCATCGCCCTCCCCCCCCAAATCTTCCCTTGTGCCCCTCGCCCGCCAGCCCCACCCCCCTCGTAGACCCTGAAAAGTACTGCTCTGTCCTCCGCTGCCACAGGCTTGACTTCTCTAGAATTTCATATAAATGGGGTCACACCACGTGTGTCTGCGTCCTTTGACCCGCCATCAGGTTTCTGAGATTCTTCCAAGTGACCGTGGGACTCAGTCATTCTTCCCTTTCTACGGATGAGCAGTGTTCAGTACACGGTGACCACAGCGTGCCTATCCCCCGCCGCTGGTGGCTATCTGGGCTGTTCCCGCGGCGAGTTACTGTGAATAAAGCCGCTGTGGGCATTCCCGCGCAGCCCCAGGTGGGGACGGGTGTTCTCATTCTCTTGGGTAAATGCCTCCAAGTGGAATTTCTGGGTCATAGGCAGGTGTCGACCTTGAGCTGGTAGCTGATTGGGCTCTGGTTTTCCTGTCTTTAAAATGGGGACAGCAAAGTGGAAATAACTCAGATGTCCATCAACAGATGGACGGATACGCGAAATGGGGTCTACACACACGACAGCGCATTACTTGCCTGCAGAAAGGCGTGAAGTCCTTTTTTTTTTTTTTTGAGAAAGCGAGAGCACGTGCGCAAGCAGCCAGGGAAGGCGGGAGGGGCAGAGGGAGAGGGAGAGAGAGAGAATCTTCAAGTAGACACCCCACTCCGCACGGAGCCCACACAGGGCTCTATCTCTTGACCCAGAGATCATGAACCACGAACACACCGTGCTAAGTGACAGGAGCCAGACACAAAGGGCACATAGTGAGGGATGCCGCTGCCATGAAGGGTCCAGAACAGGCAAATCCTTGGAGACAGAGAGCAGATGCCTGGTAGCCAGGAGCGGGGGAGGGCATGGGGAATGAGTGCTTGCCAGCACAGGGTCCCCCTTCCCGGTGATGAAATGTTCTGGAATTAGGAGCAGGTGGTCGCACAACCCTTCAAATGAATGACACGCCGTAGAATGATGCATGTTAAAATGGTTCAAATGGTGAGTTTTATGTGATGTGAATTTTGCCCCAATTTTGAAGTGGGGGGATAATCCGGTGGGAATGATGCCTTCTTTGAAGCACCGCTGGGGAAGGTCAACAAGTCCCCACAATGAAGGTTTGAGGCGGTCAGGGGTTTTGTCTGCTTCTTCCCCATGCCTGGGCACTGGCGGGCACATGGTAGGTGCTCAACAAATGCTTGTTAAGCCCGAATAGCTAGCTTTATGACTGCGATCTCCCCAGGCCCTGAGGCCAAACCCTGCCAGGAAAACCTGATGCCGAGCTTATCTGCGATGCTGTTCTGACCTTCACATTCATTATCTTCAAGAAATCTTCAAAACAATCCCATCAGATGGGGCTCTTGTAACATTTATTATTATTAATCTCCCCGTGTTTACCGAGAAGGAAACCAAGAGAGGTGAAGGAACCCGCCCGAGGTCAGCCACCAGCCCAGGCTGGCAGACTGCTGAGCCTGTCGGGCGAGGTGAGCCAGCCCCGGTCCCCCGTGAGGGCAGCCAGCCCTGTGCCCCCAGGACACACATGGTGGGGCTCCCTGCAACGGCAGATGTGCCCTGGGTCATCTTTGCGGGGCGATGTCCTCTCCCCTCGGGAATTTAATAGATCTGAGAGGAGGGGACACCAAGCTGTGACCCCCTGAGCTTGCCCTGAAAGCCTAGGCCCCCAGCGGGTGGCAGGATATGGCCTGACTGGAACCCCCCCAGCTGAGCCAGGAGGAAGGGCCTGGAAGAGGCCTGGCTAGCAGGGAGTTCCCAGGGACTCCGAGTCTGTTCTGGGTCATAGGGAAAGAGGAGGTAAGGAAAACAGCAAAAAATAAGGTAGGGTGCTCGAAGCCGCCGGGGTGGGCCTCTATATCCCATTGGCCAAACCTCTCCCACGGACTCAGCCAACAGCCTGCGCCCTGCCCGAGGCTGGACACAAATCTCATCCTCCTTGCTGTTCTCCAGAAACCTTGCTCTTGGCTGTGTCTCAGCCTTGCAGTCCCCTCCCCCACGCAGTCCACCACTTGCTGCTTGGAACGAAGGACGCTCTCCAGTAGAGGCCCCCACCTCCGCTCCCCCAACCCGGTCTCTTGCTCCGCTGCCGTCACAGACACAGGCTTCCCCCAGCCAACCCGCACCCAGCCTTCCAAAACTCCCATTTTGCTCACATCGCTCCCCCTCCCTCCAACATTCCATGGCTCCCTAGTGCTGCAGAGGGGTGTCTAGAGATGGGCTCAAAGGGCTTCCACCAAGATTTCTGCATTTGAATCCTGGCTAAACCACATACAAGTTAAGAGACATCAGGCAAGTCTCTCTACCTTCCTGTCCCTCACTTTATGTATCTGTAAAAGGGACTAATGAGGGGCGCCTGGGTGGCTCAGTGGGTTAAAGCCTCTGCCTTCGGCTCAGGTCATGATCTCAGGGTCCTGGGATCGAGCCCCACATCGGGCTCTCTGCTTGGCGGGGAGCCTGCTTCCTCCTCTCTCTCCGCCTGCCTCTCTGCCTACGTGTGATCTGTCTGTCCAATAAATAAATAGGTGAATAAATCTTTTAAAAAAAAGGGACTAATGATCGCCCCTCCGACACCATGTTATTGTCACAAATGAGCTGATATGTGCCAAGTGTTAAGAACACAGCAGCTGATCGCTCTAAGTACTACACATATCGCAGACAGAGGCAGTCCATCTTGTTCTGGCCCAGGCCATGGTGTCCTGGGTCCACCCAGGCTGTCCCTGCTGCCGCCTCACTGTGACGTCTGCCTCCCCGCCTTCCGCTGTGCAGAGGCGCACTGCCTTCTACAGCTCAGTGCCCAGACCCCTGGCCCGCCGGGTCACCCCGCTTCGCCTCCTGCTTCCATTGTCTAGACCTCCTTCCCAGACGGGCACACGCACGCGGAACCCTTGGAAACCTTGTTCAAACTCAGATTCTGACTCAGTGGGCCGGGCTGGGGGCGCGGGGTGGCCCGAGATTGTGTGGCAGTCCATCCTCCCCAAACACGCTCTGAGGCCAAGGTCACGTCTTACCGGCCTTTGCATCCCTCCCGTCACCCAGTTCTGGGCGTCCTGACCAAAGAGGCACAGGTCCGGTGGCAGGGCGCCAAGTCAGCAGACCGGGAGGCGGGGGAGGACAGGCTCAGCAAACCCTTGCCTCTGCTGCTGAGGGCACGACCCCTCCCGTGGGTGAGGAGCCAGTAGCGTCCCGCTCAGCTCTGCGTCCTGGCTTATCCAGGCCCATGCTGCACGTGGCAAGAGCCAGTCCTGGGGTCACTCTAGATGGCTGGTGAGCCTCCCTATGGGGGCTGCTTTGTCTGGGGGCCGGGGGCTCCAGAGGCCCCAAGCAGAAGGGCAGGCCCCCTCAGCATGCCATCCCTCGCAGCACCCACAGCCTCTGCACTCAGTCACACGTCTCCTGGGGCTTTGGGGCCTCTGTGGCCCTGGGCCGGTGGCCACCCACCATGAGCCATCTCTCGGATAGCGGCCTCTGAGAAGGAGATACTCTCCTGGCCCTTGGCCTCTGCCGCCGGCCCTCCTCAGAATAGACCCAGGCTGGTGCGTAGCCAGCTCGAGGTCACTGGCCAGATTAAAGGACCTTTACAGCGGAAGAGGCACCTCTGGGAGAGGGGAGGCCTCTCTCCACCCCCAACCCCGGCCAGCAGCTCTGTCCCTGGGCACGGCTCGGTTGCCCCTACTTCTCCCTTATGCAGGACCCAGAGCCTTCTGCTCTCCCAGCCACACCCCCTTCCCCAACTTGTTCATTCATTCTCCATACACCCATTAAGCACCTACTATGTGCCAGAGTGAGGTCTCTGGTCTCTGCTGTTATCACAGCTGTTCTTCTTGGGACGTCCTTCACTTGCTCACCTTTTGAGACGGTCCTGAGATGGAGCATCTCACCCTGAGTGTGACATGATCTAGCCTGGTTCTCTGAGTGGCCACCACACAATCACAAGGTGCTTAGAAGAGGGAGGCTGCAGAATCAGACCCAGACAGAGAGAAAGAGGTTGCTGAGATGCTGGCTTTAAGGACGGAGGGAGGGGTCACAAGCCAAAGAAGGCAGCGGTCTCTAGAAGCTGGAAGAAGTAGGGAACCAGATTTCCCCCCGAGGCCCCGGAAGGAGCCAGCTCTGTGGACAGCATGATCTGGCTAGTGAGACCCGTGTCTGGTGCCCGACCTGTAGCACTGTAAGGGACACGGTCGGTGATGTTCTCAGCCACGGGTGTTGTCGTTTGTCACGGCAGCCACAGGACACCCATGCACTGCGTGGACATGCTCTCCTATTGCCGGGGTCTCGGCCACACCTTCCTTCCCTTCCCCACCCCACCCTGCCCAGACCTGAGACCTGAGGAGGTCCAGGCCCTCATAACCCTGCAAGGCCTCGGCCAGCTGCCTCTGGGCTCCTGTCCCGCTCACCTTCTTCCCGGCCTGCCATTGTTAGCCACTTATCACGTCCCTGCATCTCATCTCACATTTAATTGGAATTTCCTTAAAGGCAGGAAGCCTGATTTAGGGCTCTCCCACAGCACCCAGGGCAGTGTGGGCTTACAGAAGCACAGGCGGCCTTCCCACCCCCTCGGCCCTGGGGGTCAGCCTGGCCTCACTTGCTGTGCTCGGGGCGGGGGGGGGGGGCGGGAGGCAGGCCGGATCAGCCTGGATCAGCCTCCCGGCAGAGCCTTTGCCCACACAGCTCCTGGAGCACTCGTCCAGCTCTTACTCTCCAAGCTCAGCATAGCATATGTGAGAATGTCACCTCTTCCAAGAGGGACTCTCTGATGGTCTATTGGAGATGCCCCACATGGCATACTCACAACTGGAAATCATTTCATTTATGGCTTAGCTTTATTTTCTAGAATCTTCTTGAGGGCAGCACTGTGCCTATGCCAGGGAGGGGAAATCCACAGACCCCTCTCAGGGCTGACCTTTGGGGGACATGGAGTTGAGAGCGGTGATCCCTCCCTGAGTCTAGGTGTTTCATCTGTGACATTCCTGCCAGGATGGTGAGGGCCAAACAGGATGCCCAGGCTGCTGGCCTGGCACAGTCCCACACAAGTGCTCAGTCAACAGCCGCTCTTGCTTCCACCAAGATGACCCCTGACCCACGGCCCATATGGAAAATATGGCCTGCGGGGTGTCCTCTCCTCCCTCCAGCCGGGCCATGGGTGAAGGGAGACCCGAAGCGATCGGACACCACCCCTGGGGAGGCGGGGATCTCTCCAGGAGAGGAGATGGAGCTCAGAGCCGGGAAGGGCCTTGTTCAAGGTCACACAGCCAGCTTTCCAACCTGCTCTGATTTCCCCTAGGGCATTTCACGGTGAGTCACGAGGGAGGCAAGCAAGACTCGGAAGCACTTTGTAGGTGGGTGAAAACACGCCCGTTTGTCCTCGGCTCGGGAGGAAAGGGAATGAGGTGAGTGGCTCATGTCAGAATTTCCCAGGCCACCGGGGTGTGCGTGGGCAGGATGGGGGATAAGACGTCCCAGGTGGCAGGAGGTTTGGGGGCTGAGAAGGTGTTTCCTCCAGTCACCCTGGGGCAAAATTCAGGCTGCCGACAGCCACTCAGCTCCTGACCTTGCCCTAACTCCTTGGTGAGCTTCTAATTGGAACAGCTAGGGACCGACCTGGGTCCAGGCCACAGGAACACACAAACCTCAGAGGTTTGGTGACAGGAAATGTTCTGTGGCCTTGGCTGGTTTCTGGAGACTGCAGTGAGGCAGCTGTGCCCCTGGGAATCGTAGCCTTGAGCCCCAGAGCCTGTCGGGGTGGTGGCAGGTCATGGCCGGGGTGTGTGGAAGCCCCCCCTTCCCTGGCATGGGAGGGCAGCACGGATGTCTTCCCGCCCCCACCGTCCTCCCGGGGTCCTCTGACACCCATTTGTCAAGCCCCTTCTGGCTGCCAGGCGCTGGGTGGACGATGTCTGTATAAATACAACTCTGCTTGGGCCACGTGTGTTCCTGCCCTCGGCCAAGAGTGGCTGGAGGCCAGGAGCGACAAGCCTCACACATTCTCAGTGTGGGGTGGGGGTCATTCCCCCAGCCTGTGCGAAGCAGGAAGGGGGAAGAAGTCCAAAGGGCCCTCCTGATGAGGAAAGGAACATATCCTAATGCCCCTGGTGTCCCAGATGTCATTCCTGCTGGATGCGAAGAGCAGAGGAGCCAACAGCTAACCGGCACCAGGAGACGCTGGGCTGCCTTGGGGTTAGAGCCAACAGCATCCACTGCAAAGGATGCTGGGAGGTGACCCACACCCAGAGCTTGGAGGCCGGAGGTCCTGGGCCTGATGAGCAGAGAGCAGCCACTTCCTGCAAGGCCCCTCTCCTCAAGGCCCCCTTGGCTTTGAGCAAATCCCCCTCCTGTCCCCTCCTGGGCCTAACCCTGGCCAGGCAGCCCAGGGCTCTCTGGGGAGAGTGTCCACAAAGACCCGTCCAGCCCCTGGGCTGCTGCAGGAAATCCTGGAGGCCAGCATTACAATGCATTGCTTCCAGTGGCTGAGTGGTCCCCAGGCCCACGAGGTGCCAGTGGCCCTGGTGCTTTCTAAAGGGGCTAGGCAGGTGGCCCCCAGGAACGCCAAGGGCCCTGACCACAGGGACAGAGGACTGCACTGGGGAAGGGGATGGGAGTTGAGCCCGGGAGAGGAAACCTTCCTAACATCCCCCTTTCTCATGCTACTCCTCTGCTCACACTTTCCGTAGCTCCACCTTGCCTATGGGATCAAGTCTAGACACCGAGGCTTGGCATTCAAGGCTTTCTCAGGCCTCCCCACCAGTGGGAGTCATCTCTCCAGCCAGGCCCTTCTCTGACTCGAAATGTCCCAGGCCTGACTGAGGCCTTGCCCCCACCGTCTTGCCTACCTGGAAGGCCATGATCCCTCTGGCTATCTCAGCCCTGATGAGTGGCCCAACTCATTTCATGCTAATCATGATCGATTCTGACAGCTCAAAAGTTGAGTTCCTGCCCTTGCTGTTCCCACAAGGACGATGTGCACGACACGGTCAAGACAGCCAGGCCTGCCTTGGTCCGGGTCCTGCCTCTGGTGTTATGACCTGAGGCCTCTGGGCCCCAATGATGAAATGGGAACTCCACCTCCCCGAGAAGGGCCTTGCAGGTTGGTACACAGAGCACAGCACCTGGGAGGTCAGAAGGGACCAGGAACGGTTCACCGTGATCGCTGTGGTTGGCAGAATAACGGCTCCAAGATACCCACACCCTCATCCCTGGAACCTGTGAATATGGGACCTTATGTGGCAAGGGGACTCTGCAGATGGGAGCCCAGTCAGGATCTCGAGATGGAGAGGTCATCCTGGCCTGGGTTGGGGTGGGGGCAAAGTCATCCGAAAGGTCCTTGTTAAGAGGGAGGCAGGAGAGCCTGAGTCAGAGGGGACGCGTGGTGGGAGCAGAGTCAGAGAGGAGGACGGGCAGAAGCCTCGTTGCCGGCTTCGAAGAAGGGGGAAGAGGCCACTTGCCAAGGAACACAGGCAGCCCAGAGAAAGAAAGGCAGAAAAACAGTCTCCCCTAGAGCCTCCAGGAGGAACACAGTCCTGCCAACACCTCTGTGTTAGGGCCTCTGACGTCCAGAACTGGATGCTAACCAGTTGGTGTG
Organism: Lontra canadensis; assembly: GCF_010015895.1. Classification (NCBI taxonomy): domain Eukaryota; kingdom Metazoa; phylum Chordata; class Mammalia; order Carnivora; family Mustelidae; genus Lontra; species Lontra canadensis. The sequence continues at coordinate 3,658,476 of NW_022631002.1, forward strand.
GTTACAGGCCACAACATTTGTGGCCATCCGTGATGGCAACCGCACCCACACTGATGTCCTCGCATTGCCCTCGGCGATCTGTGAGAGAGGTGCGGGGGTGGCCACATGACACCAGCCCGCCAGGCTGGACTCCAGATCCGGGGGCCTCAGCACGCTGTCCAGCCCCTGGGGGCTTACTGTGCTCCCGAACATTTCCTGAGGAGGCTGCATCTCCTCTCACGTCGTCACGCTTTGTGGTGTGCCAATAACTTGCCATTTAAGCGCGCCTGACTTCTTCGCTGGTCTGTCTCTTTGCCCGCCCGCTGAGTTGTCAGCTCCTTGAGGTCTGGGGACGCGCCCCCTCCAGATCCGTGGCCGTGGCCATGGTGTGGGTGCCCAGGTGCCTCATCACGTGTAGAATATAGTAACATCCTGAATGTGCTTTCCTGTGAGGCCACCCAGGAGTTAAAGAACAAAAACCAAGAGGCATCTGGGGGGCTCAGTCAGGGAAGCGGTTGCCTTCGGCTCAGGTCACAATCCCACCATCCCGGGATCGATTCCTGCATCGGGCTCCCTACTCAGCGGGAGGCCTGCTTCTCCCTCTCCCTCTGTCCCTCCCCCTACTCATGCTCTCTCTGTCTCTGACTCTCTCTCACAAACAAAAAATAAACATTTTAAAAAAGAACAAAATCCAAAAAACTACACTTTTCCCAGGCTGCAACCTGAACCTATCAAATCAGCACTTTGGGGGACAGGCCCCTGGGGACTGTGCATTTTAATCTCCCAAAGGGACATCTTGTGTTCTTGCAGGGAATTCTAGGCAATGAAGTCCTCCCCCCATACTGGCTTATTTCATCTTCAGGACAACCCTGCGAAGTAGGTACTCATTATCCCCATTCCACACCTGAGACGGATGAGTCTCAGAGAGGCGCATTAACTTGCTCAAGGTCACACAGCTAGTAAGTAGTAGGACCAAGGACAGCAAACTCTGGGACTTAGGGTCCTCAGTCCCACATTTTTTTTTCCTTTTAAAGTAGATTCCACACCCAGCATGGAGCCCAACACAGGGCTCAAACTCACGACACTGAGACCAAGACCTGAATCAACATCAAGAGACAGATGCTTAACCAAATGAGCCACTCAGTCACCCCAATATTATTTAGAATAAAAAACAGCCTGAAAAAGCTGATCCTAAAACTCATATGGACATACAAAACTCTCCATCTGGAAAATTCTACAACAATTTGAAAAAGAAGAATAGAATTGAAAGAGGGACACTTTCCTGATTTCAAAACTTACTGCACACCTATAGTCATTAAGACTGTGTGATTCCAGCATGAAGGTAGACAGGTAGATCAATGGAAGAGAACTGGGAGTCCAGACATAAATCCTCATCTTTATAGTCTGCTGATTTGAACAAGGGTTCCAGGACCATTTAGTGGAGAAAAAATAGTTTTTTCCTTTCTTTTTTTTTTTAAGATTTATTTATTTATTTGAGAGAGAGGGAGAGGGAGAGAGCACAAGCAGGAGAGAGAATCTCTAGCAGACTCCATGCTGAGCACAGAACTGGACACAGGGCTCGATCTCACACCTTTGAGATCAAAATCTGAGCGGAAATGAAGAGTTGGATGTTCAACTGACTGTACCACCCAGGTGCCCCATGAACAGTCTTTTCAACAACTGGGGCTGGGACAACTAGACAGGCACAGGCAAATGAAGTTGGACCCCTTCCTCACACCATAAACTTAAACTTAGAAATGTACCGAAGACTTATATGCAAGAGCTAAAACGATAAAACCCTTAGTAGAAAACTTAGGGGGAAATCTTCATAACCTTGGTTAGCCTATGGCTCCTAGAAATGACACAGAAAGGACCAACTACAAAAGAAAAAACAGGGATATTGGAACTTCATCAAAATTAATAACCAAAGGAGACTGTCAAGAGAGTGAAAAGACAACCCACAGAATGGAAGAAAATATGTGCAAGTCATATATCTGATAAGGGACCTCTATTCAGAACATAGAAAGAATACTCACAACTCAACAATAAAGAGAATAATGACCTAATTGATCTAGGGCAAACAACATGAATGGACAGCTCTCCAGAGAAGACGCACAAATGGCCAATAAGAACATGAAAAGCCGTTTGGTGTCGTGAGTCATTAGGGGACTGCAAATCAAAACCACAGGGAGATACCACTTCCCATCCCCAGGACAGCTATTGTCAAAAAGACAGGAACAAGGGCTGGTGAGGACGAAGGGACAGCAGAGCCCTCACTCGTGGCTGAGAAGAATGTAACATGGGGCAGCTGCTCTGGAGATCAGTCCGGCAGTTCCTCAAAAGGTTAAACATAGGTACCATAGGACCCTGCCATTCTGCTTTTAGGTCTGTGCCCAAGAGAGCTGGGAACACGCTTCCACAGAAAGTCCTGTACACAAATGGCCCCGCGGAGGTGTCCATCACTGCCCCAAGCGGAAGCCACCCAAATGTACTGTCCAGCCCTGCACTGGAATATAATTCAGCCCCCAAAAAGGAGTAAAGCCCAACACAGTGGCCCTTGACAACAGCACGCAGTATTAAAGGATCTAGTCACGAAAGACCAGACCGGGTATGGCTCCGTCTGTGCGAAATATCCGGACTAGGCACGTCCCTAGAGACGGAAAGCAGCTTCCTGGTGGCTTAGGGCTAGGAGCTGAAGTGAGATGGGAGAAGAGTGCAAGAACGGAATAGAGTTTCTTTTCAGGTTGACGAAAATGTTCTGGAATCAGGTGGTGGTGAAGGCTGCACATTTGTGAATATACTAGGAAACACTGAACTGTATACTTTACAGGGACGGAGTGTGGCCTTTGAATTGTCTCAGTGACACCGTTACAAAGGAAAGCACAGACCGACTTCCAGCTGGCTCCATCATCAGGAACTTCTCAACAGCCGGTGCCCCCTCGCCACCCACCCTGTCCACGCAGCCACACTCCCAGCCCCTGGGCCACGTCGCCAGCAGACACATGAAGGCTCTGTGCGAGTCTGGCCGTGGGAGGTGCTCAGAGAAAGGGACCTGGAATTCTCTCCCCAGGCTCTTCCTGCAGGCAGAGCTCAGGGCCCAGCGGTCTGCCCCCCTGTGCTTCAGACACCCCCATTCACATGCTCACTCTTCCACTGTGGTGACACAGTGGGCTGCCCCAACCCCCTCGACCGGAACGTGTTGTCCCAACCACTGGCGGAGCTGTCTGTAGATGGCGCTCAGCTGTTGCCCCTGAAGGTCAGCTGCACCCAAGGTCAGGCCCTTCCCACACAGCCCGCGCTCTGTGACCCATGGACGCTGGTGCCTAAAGGCCTGGCTGCCTCGGCCCAGCTGGGGACAACTCCAGGGGCCACCCCGACCCCACAGCTCCCAGGGGGCTGGCCAAGGCCAATCAGCAGTTCTAGGTCCCCTGCCCCACCAGTTCCCCTTCCCCCACCATGCTGATCCCAGGCACCCCAACAAATGACTGCACATCTGCTCCCTCCAGAGTCGGCTTCCACAGGCATCTGGTGAGGAGGGAGGTCAGGGGCGCTGCTCAGTGTCCCACAGGGCACAGGATGGCCGCACCACGAGGGATGACACGGTCTCCATGTCCGTGGCACCGAGCTTGAGAGCTGTGACATAGTGCACTGGTTTTCAAACACACACAAACACACACGCGCGCACGCACACACACATCTATGAATTACTACTTAGGAACCATGTTAAAATAGATTCCCAGGACTGTGGGAATCTCTCCAAGACAAACAACCCTGTTTCATCAATAAATACATTGTAAGGACAGAGGGAGGGGGCAGACAGAGACAGAGAGGAAGAGGGAGATGGAGAGAGAAACAGACAGGGACAGATCGGGAGAGGGGACCAGAGGAAGAGACAGGCATGAAGGCGATGCCTACATATTAAAGGATCTCCGTACTGAGCTCAGATATGAAATCAGCCCTTACAAGTGTGGCCCTTAGTCGGACCCTGGTTCAAACCAACCCTGGGGTCGGGCCTGCGGTGGGGTGCAGGGCTAAGAGGGAAGTGAGCGGTGTATAGTCTCGGTTCCCCGAATGGAGAGTCCTTGCAGAACCTCCGTAGATCTCGCTTTCCCCGGGCAAGGCCCACAGCGGACAACAGGCCAAGGCTGAGTTAAATGGGCTCATTAGTGCTTAAGTTATAGTTATGGGGTGTCAGCGACGAGCCCATAAATATCTGTGGACTTCATTCCCATATTCTGTGTTTCTCCATCTGTTTGGTCCACTTCTCCAAACACCCCTTCTTGTGGCTGAGCAGCCACGTCACCACCAGCTTCTGTAGCCATGCAAGAGCACCTTGAAGGGAGGTTCTGGATTGTTGAAAATATTCTGAAGTTTTTTGAAAGCTAGGCTATTCATGCAATAGCTTCATTTATTTCTTTTTCTAATTTTTTTTTAAATTTTAAAGCTCTTGTTTATTTATTAAAGAGAAAGCGTGTGCACGAGTGGGGGTGAGGGGCAGAAGGAGAGCGGGAAGCAGATTCCCTGCTGAGCAGAGAGCCCGATGCGGGGCTCAATCCCAGGAACCCGGGATCATGACCTGAGCCGAAGGCAGTCGCTTCGCTGAAGGAGCCACCCAGGCGTACCCGTGCAATAGCTTTCGTAGTCAGATACACTATACATTTTCTTCTTTTAATTCACAAAAATCCTATACAGCCAAAACAGAAAAAGGTGCCAGCACCTGATCTCAGGGACCCTCCCTCCTGAGGTCTGAGCAGGGTCTGCCAGTTAGATGCAGGGAGACCGGCCCCAGGCCAGCAGGAAGCCCCAGATCCAGGAGGAGACAGTGAGGCCTAGGGCTCCAGGCCCCACAAGATGGAAACACGTGGCCTGAAGCCTTGCCTCTCTCCCCCTGCCTGTCTGTCTCAGAGCCGGACCAGGGCAGTGCTGGCACAGGAATGCTGGGCTTCCTAACCCAGGAGCCCACTGTCCCACATGGCCTGCCACCCCTCGGGCGAGGCCCAGCTGCTGAGTGGCTAATGATCCATGGGTCAGCAAGAAGCTGCCAAGTCAAAACTCGAGTAGACTCACGTCCCTGGCAGCACTTCCTCTCCTCGGCCCTGGGCATGCTGACTTTCTGTAGCCCTCAGGCATACGCTGCTTCTCGTCTCCAGCCCGGCATGGGTTGTTCCCACTGCCTGGAAACCCATTCTCCTGCTGCACCAATCCCCTTTCTCCTGACTCTTCCATGTCTTCCCATTTTCAGCTTAGATGTCTCCTCTTCCAGGAAGTCCTCCTGATCATTCCAAGAATGGGTTAGTTTCCCCTCATTAAGGACTCCAGCAGCCCACAGAGTTGCCCCTGTCTTTGGTATTTAAATACCTCTTTCATTATTCCCCTTGCCAACTAGGCCCCAGTGAGGGGGGAGACTCTAATTCTGCTGATTTAACCTGCTGTCCTACTTCCAGGGCCCTACCTGCCCAGGCCACCATCACTTCTGATTAAATGACTATAACTGACTCCTCCCCGCCCTCTGATCTGTCTCCCTTTATGTTCTCCTGCCATCTGGTGAGTAGTCTTCCTAAAACGTAAGCCATGTCACGATGCTCCCTTGCTTAATATTAAGCTCAGGGAGTGATTTCCCCATTGTTCTTAGAACAAAGTTCAAAGTCCTGGCCGAGGCCCCTGGGGCCCCTGTAATCAGGCCCTCTCCTGCCCCCAACCACCTCTCCTTCCTCTTTCCTTGCTCCGTCCATAAAAGCTCCCAGCTTCTGTTCAGATCCTAGAACCCACCAAGCTCTTCCCACCTCAGGGCCTTTGCACCTTGTCTTCTGACTGCCTGGAGGATCCTTTCCATGCCTCATCAGACTGGACCTCTCTCCCTGTCCCGCCCAGGCTGAAGGAGCCTCGCCCTTCTGAAACAGGTTGACCTCGGCCTCATGGGTTTACTCCACTTATAGACCCACTCTAATTTTAAGTACTTGCATTTACTTACTGGATTTGTTTTATTCTTAACATTCTGTCTTTCACGCTGTTACCACCCAGATCACCAGCATGTGCCTTAAGCCCAGATGGTTGGGTCACTCTCTGAAGAAAACAAAGAAGTGACCGCAGGGGAGGTTCTGGCTGTGGCGGGAGGTGCAGAGGGCCTCAGCAGCACCTGAGGGCTTCCCTGCTGTTCTGGCTTTGAGGAGACCAGGGATTAGCACCCCCTGCCCTGCCTCCCTGGGGGCCGACCCAGCTTCTCTGGTGGGGTTCTGCATTTGCAGAAGAGATGACCACCCAGTCATCCTTCGAAGCAAAAAGACTAGGTTTATCTAAAAATAAGGTTTGTTCAGGGGCTCTTGGGTGGCCCAGTCAGTTGGGCATCCCACTCTTGATCCCAGCTCAGGTCTTGATCTCAGGGTGGTGGGTTCGAGCTCCATGCTGGGCTCTGCACTGGTATGGAGCCCACTTTAAAAAATACATAAATAAAATAAAAATTAAAACAAAAAATGTTTGTTCAGGATCTTGCCTCCTACTCGGTTTTAAAGGTGAATCTTTAAGGATGTGTTCTTCAAATGAGAAGATGCAAAGTTTCCGGGGGGAGAGGAGAGAAAAGGAGAGAGGAGGGAAGGAAGATCAGAAAGAAGAACGGAAGGAAATGAGGGGGGGAGTAAGCACTCCTGAACCCTAATCAGAGAAGCCCCAACACCAGCCCCCATCACATCCCCATCCTGAAACCACCCCTCCAGGCCCCTCTCTAGACTTGGCAGGTCAGGCTGGCTGGTGGGACCCCACCCTGGGCCCAGGCCATCCCCTCCCTCCTGGACAAGGCTGGTTACACAACCGCCCCTGTGGCAGCCGGCCAGCAGCGGTCACACAGGGCAGCTTTGCGGGAGGGGTGGGGGGTGGCGCTTCCCAGACCCAGGCTGTCGCCACTGCCGCCGCCCCCGCCCCCCTCCCCAGCCCGTTAGCTTGGCCGGGAGTCAGCTCTTCAGCCCACTGGCTCGACCAGACTGATCCAGAGTGTTCCCAGATGTGCGCTGCGGGTAATAAAAAGGCGAGCTGGTTCCTGTCAGCAGCGGGGAACTCCAGGAGGCGACCCCCAGCAGCCGCCCTGCCGGGCAGATGTTTGCAACATGTGCTCTAGCGGCAGGGAGGGGAGGCCCAGGGCACCAGGACAGCCCGGCCACCGCTCCGGGACCGCACAAGAGGTGTCGCCATGCCCCTTCTCTTTGGACACACGGCAGAAGGGGTGGGGTCCCACTGCCTGAACCCACACAGCCCGCTCAAGTCACATCACTGTGAACTTAGCTTGAGTGTGGACATCTGGTTGGGTCTGCCCTGAACCCCTACTCCTTGCCCATGGCACTGTGCCCTGACCTTGGGGAATGGGGCTCTCCTGGCCCTACCCTGAGTTTCTGGGGGCAGGTGCCAATCGTATGGTTGGCCCTTGCCCCTAGACAACAGGGAGGAGCAAGTGACCCAGTCCTGGCCAATCACAATTTGCCATCCTTCTAGCCACTGCGATTGGTGCATGGATGGGTTTGTGACTTAAACAGAGCCAATGAAAAGTTCTTCCCTGAGATTTTTCTAGGCGGAGGGAGGTGAAGGAAAGTCCCTCAGAGAACTCACACCTTGGGGATTGCACAGCCGGCAGAACGTTCCCAATCCCCTTAGTCGCCCCGCGTGCCAGGAGACTGGGGTCCAGAGCCCACACAGTGAGTGGGTGGCAGAGCGTGCTGGCCAGCCAGGCCGAGCCCCAATGGGCCTGGCCAGGGTTACTTGCGGCCCTGGTGCTGGTGGCCACCGTGCTGGTTCCTTAGCTGGGCTAGGTCACTGCGTGACCTACTGACCCTGAGCATTAGAGCAACTGGGAGGGGGTGCGCAGGCGGCTGTAGCCCATGCTGGGGTGAGGATGGGGACCCTTTCTGCAGGGTCTTGCAAGGAGTGGCCTCTTTTTGCCTTAAGACTCAGGCTGAGGACAGTTAAACCAGCCTGGCCAGGCCGGGCCTTGGCGGAGCAGCGGAACAATGGAGGAGTTAAAGGAGCGGCATTTCGAAGCAGGAAGTGGGCCAAACTAAGGCCAAGCCCTGGAGGAAATGGAGGATTCTTTCCCTCAACCCTCAAACTGACCTCCTGGGATGGCCTAAACCTTCTCCCTCTCTTTCCGACTTGTGGGAACACCAAGAAACACTTGGCTTTCATCATGATGGCTTGTCTGCTCCTCACAACCACCAGCCCTCCCCACCAGTGAGGTAGACACTATGCTTTGCTCACTTTCCAGATGAAGATACTGAGGGTCAGAGTGGTGATGTAGCTGCCCCGGAAAACAGCTGCTAAGAAGTGATGGGATTGGGTCAGGATGCAGCTCTCCTGACCCCCAGACCAGGGCTCTTCCCCCCGCAGCACAGTGGTTCCTACTGATAAGGCTTTGCTGGGGGGCTGAAGAGAAGACACACCTCCAGGCCCTGGGGGTCCACTCCCCCAGGAGCTGCCCGTTCTTCTCCTCCTTGCCCTTCACTCGGGGAACATACAGCTGCCTGGTCTTGTGGTTTGACTTCGGTCCTTGCCTCCCTTCCCTTTGCTTCTTTCTCCCGCCCTGCCCTCTTTTCCCTCTTCTCCCTGACTGCCCAGCTCCTGGGAGACATCTGCCCACCAGGTGTATGTGGTAACACACCCACACCCAGGGCCTGTCTTCCAGAATATTCCATCACTCTGGCCTCCCCCCAAGAACTGCTCTTTGGGCAAAGGCCACTTGACTTTCTGGCCCATTCAGGGTTTTCTTGGATGTTACCAGAGCCAGAAGTTGGCGGGGTGGGTCTGGGGGGTTCTCTCTAACTCTAACATGGCTCCGGCAGCTCTACCAGGCATGAGAAGCACAGATACAGCCTGAGTGTGTGGCTGAGTCCTGGGTTCACCTCTGGAAAGGCAGGACAGTGCAGCGGTCAGTCACTCCCAGTTTGGAGGCAGATGGGCCTGAGCTTAAGGTTTGCCCGCTGCTGGGAGCCTCAGCTAATGTTGCCTCGTCAAGTCACTCAAGCCCTGAAGCCTCAGTTTCCCCATCTGTCAAGGGAGGGTGACACCTGCCTATGGACCACTGAGCAAAGCCCCAGGGAGTCTGTGTGGAGAGTGCCCATGTGCTGGTTATCACACAGATGGGTGCCCCAACTCAGAACCCCCCTCGCCACCCCCAAGAGCGTGACAAGCCAGCCAGGCACACAGGTCCCAGCCAGCACCACCCCTGCTCTCCCCTCCTTTCAGGGGAGCAGCCCCGAAGGGCTGAGGGTGGTGGCGGGCAGAAAATGGAGCTGCCTGGCCAGCAGGGTGGGGGCCGGGAAGAGAAGGGGCGGCCACAGGAAAGGTGTGGCCGGAACCCCCGGAGCCAGCAGCTGGAAGGAAGGAGTCGCCAGGTGGGTCCCACCCTCGGAAAGCAGTGCCGGGTGGGCAGAAGGCCAGGGCGCTTGGCAGGACGGCTCTCGTCTCCGGAGACCCCGGGATGTCCTTCGGGACTGAGGGCCAAGCATTGTCCCTGATTACAAGAGGTTCTGGCTGGTGGCTTTCACACGGTTCACTGTGTCCCGGGGCCTGTGGGAACTGGCTCCCATTCCCCCGACTCAGTGGGGTCTCCGACTGCAGCGCCTCCATCTGCCACCATGCCCTGGCTCAGTGCTTCATGGGCTGCAGATGAGGAGGGAGGGGAGGGGACGTGGGCTTAGTTTCCGTTCACATGTACAGTTGTTCATTCCGACCGCACTCATGAGCACCCACGGTGTGCCAAGCCCTGTATTAGCCCTGGGGAGAGAAGGATACCACCTGTATACGTGGGGGAGGGTGGGTCAAGGGTGCCAACTACTCTCCCCACAGTAGAAAATCCATGTATAACTTTTGATCCCCCAAAACTTAACCCCTAATAGCCTATTGTTGACCAGAAGCCTCACTGAGATCAGGAACAGTCAATTAACACGTATTTTGGATATTATATGCTTCACGCACTGTTTTCTTACAATAAAGCAGGAGAGAAGAAAATCATAAGATGCTTATGGTGCCGTACTGTACTTGTCGAAAAAAATCCACAAGTAAGTGGACCCATGTGTTGTTCAATGACCAGCTGTATAATCCCAGCACCCTCTGCTCCTTCTGTTCCTTTCTGACCCATCAGTGCTTTTTGTCTTTGTGGTTAGGAGCTGGGGTGCGGCCACATCCCAAGCCAGTTAAATCATGGAAGGAGCCTGGGTGGTACCGAGGCTCTGGAAGGCCGCCCCAAGTTCAAATCTGCTTATGCATCAGGGGCGCTGTGGACAGTTGTTCAGGTTGCTCACTGCACAAGGTGCCATGTCTAAGGGGATGCTGTTGGCATTGTGGACATCTTTATTCTTTAAAAAAAATCTTTTTGTGTTTTTATTATAGCTTGATTGATGTGACATTTAAGCTGACTGCACATCAAGCACATCAATTTTCTGTCATATGGCAACAGAGGGACATGACCTAACAAAATCCAAGTAATGCAATTGTCTTAATTATCCCTAATGGTTGTTACGGAAGTTTTGAATGCCCCATTATTTTATGTTCAACAGTTTATACTGCATGCCTTGATGTTCGGTATACTGTTGTTGTTGAGACTATAATAGTACACTTTAAACTCTTTCCAAGGAGTCTAGGCCACACTGTTCACCTCTCTGAGCCTCAGTTTTCCTGTCTTATGTGCCTCAGGGCCTGTCCCTTGCAGGGCGTGCTAAAGATTCAGGGAACATACTGGAAGTCTATGGTGCACAGTTGGTGCTCAGCAAGTGGTATTGGTGTTTCGTCTCCTTGGATACGCATCTCTGCTGGAAATGTACTCTGCAACATGGAGCCTCTTTGTGCCTCAGTTTACCCTCCCAAGAGGCAGACGCAGCTCTTCCCAGGATCACGGTTGCTGGAGGATGGTCTGCTCCTACACAGTCCTGTTCTGCCTGGGCTAAAATTCTTGCCCCTGAGTATCTCCAAATTTGGTCCTGCCCAGACTCTTGACCCTGTTTCCTGTCCCCCGCCCCCACTCCCCGCCCCTCTAGTGCTGGACGCCAGAGGGGCCGCCATTGATGGGGGCCCTCCCCTGGAGCCCCCAGAAGCTGCCCAAAGAGGAAATCCTCTTCCTCCTCTTATAGGCTGGAAGCTACAGAATGTTTCTTTCGGAATTTTTTGGCTTCCACGTTGCAGAATGTTCTAGCCTTGTCAGCCACAGGTCAGCCACAGGCACCCCTCCCCCCGACCTCTTCCCTCTGGGCTGGCAATTCTTTGGCCAAAGATGTGCTTGGCCCTTACCTCCCCTCTTCCATCCCCCGCCCGCCTCCGCCACCCCTTCTCCTATGTTTGTTGCAACCAAAACAAAATATGCCAAGGAGCCCAGAAGAACCAACCGGAAATTACCCAAACTCGCCCACAGCTGGTCCTTTCCAAAACTAGAGACGCCGGAGTAGCAGAAACATGACAGCTTGTGGCCCCCAACATGATGAAGCGGGGGGAGGACGAGGGAAAATCCAAAGAGCTCGATCAGATCCTGCCTTGGCCTTTGCAATGAAAAATCCAGTTCTTTATTCGTTTAGCTTCTAACCCTCCCCTTTTGGCGGCAGAATAATTAAATATTCATGCATTTTCTCCTTCCCCTAAGAAAGTGATAAGTCAGATTTCTGCACACACATAGAAAAAGTGCCCCAAGGCGAGGGGCTGGAGCCAAATTTCAGTTGAAGACAAAGCCTCCACTTCAATTTACGAATGAAAACACCCTTCACCTTTACTGCTGTGAATTTCCCAGATACACACGGTCAAGACAATCGGAGAATTATGAGGCTCCAGGACCAATTACGGCTGTTTGTGTTGACGTAAAGTCTGGGGAAATTTTTTCTTCCCCTTGCAAGTATTTATGATACTGACAGATGCAACAGGGGAAAAAAAAATCCCAGAGCAGGAATAAGCCTGTGGGGCCACGTGGATAAGGATTCAATGTGAAAAGCAGTCTCCGGTTCTGTGCAGGCCGCCGGATCTGTCTGCACCCCAGTCCTGCCACTGCTGGGGTCTCCAGCCCAGGAAAGAAAGCAATGATTGCATGCCTACTGTGCGCTGGCCCATTCCCAGGCTCAGGACAGGGCATAGGCCGTGGAAGTCACACAACAGAGTGGAGGGCAAGCTGTTCACCCCATCCTGCAGGTGAAGGGACCAAGATCTCAGGCAGAGAAGTACCTTCCCAAGGTGGCATGACCAGGCAATAGGAACTGGAACACTGGCTCTTGCAGCTGCCCGGGATTCCACTCCATTTAGGTCCTACTGTGTTCATCTAGGTCCTACTATGTGCGGGGCTCAGTGGGGGAAAGGGACTAGAAGGCAAAGTCCCCACTCCTACGCATGGCCACCCAGGGGGACTCTGGCCTGGAACAAGCCTCCCCTGGGCACAAGGAGTACTGGGAGGAGCCGAGAGGAGAGGAAGGGCCCCCAGCAGGCTCAGAGGTGTCTGGAGAGGTGCCTGACTGCTGGTGTGCTTTCCTACACCTGCCACCCTCAAGTAGACATTTATTCGGCACCTATTGCATGCATGGGGACAGTGCAACAGCGTAAGTATGGCCTCCTCCACAGTGGGTCTGGAGCCCTGGACAAACGCTTGATGCTTCTGACCTCAGGGTCCCATCTGGAAAATGAGCACAATGAGAGAAGTCCCTGGTGGGTTGTTGCGAGGCCTCCCTAAGATGAAGCAGCACGAGATCCCTATAGCATTATGTAGCCAGATGCCTGGGTTCTAATCCTGCCCTACCACCAACTGGACGATCTCAGGCCTGCAATTTACCCTCTCTAGGTCTCAGTCTCCACATCTGGAAAAAGGGATGGTAACAGTGGTGACATCACAGGGCTGTGTGAGGTTTTAAAGTGTTTATAGATTCTTAAATAGGATGTACACGTTTTATATTGTTTTCTGTATACGTATTATGCTTTGTAATGTGAAGACTGTGTGTGATGGTAAGGAAGGAACATTGCATGCAAACTCAGCACAGTCTGGCACATAGTGAGTGGTCAGGAAATGTGTTTTTTATTATCATCCTGTAGGTCAGTGAGAACCATGGGGAGTATTAGAGTGAGGGGGTCACCCTTAGTCAAGTTCTGTTTTAGGCATATTAGAAAGAAAGAGACAGGAGCCAGGATCACTAGTCCAGGCACTACCTTTGTATGGGAGGGAAAGATGCTCCAGCTGGGTAACAGAGCTCCATACCAGGGCACATGACTTGTTGGAGCGAGCCAGGTACTCTCACAGAGTGAACAACCTGCTCAACTGTACTTGGCAACCCTGCCCAAGAAGAAAGGACAGGGTGATGGTTGATTAGCGGCTCCACCTCTGAATTTCTTGGCCTCCCTGGCTCAGCCCCCACAACCCCCTCCAAACAGCGGGCAGCTCAGAGACTAGAAGCCCACGCAGCAGATGGAAAGACTCCCCAGCTGGCATGTGTGTGTGGGTGGGTGGAAGGGGGGAGGGCGTAGCGATTTCCTGTGCCCCAATCCCAGCTTGCTCGCTCTCTGACCACATTTTTCCACCTCACTTTTTTCCCCCATAATGTGCTCACCCGTTTTAAGATCAAGATTGTTTTTTGTGAATGGAATGTAATTTGAGAGCCGGAGAGGCACGTCCCAGAGAGGTGGTACAGATGGGGAAGGTGCCTCTTCCATGTGAAAGGCAAGCCAGGCAGCCCCGCAGAGTCCCTGGTGGCCAGGGCAGCCAGTGAGACAGACAGGGCCAGGTGGGGAAGGTCATGGCGCTGGCAAGGCCAGAACGGGAGAGGCCAGGGCTCCCCCTCCAGCTCCCCCACTGCGTGGTGGCCCCTCCAGCCACATTCTCTAGGCTTTGTGCTGATCAAACTCCAGGGCAGGACCACCCAGAGAGAGCCCGACCTCTGCCCAGGCGGGGGCATCTGGGGGCTGTGGCCTCTTCAACCAGGGTCTGGTGACTTCCAGAGGCCCCTCCTGCAGTCTCGGCCCCGACTCTGCACTAAGAAGAACTCACTCATTCATTTGTTCAAACACTATTAATTCCAGGCTTCCCATGTGCCGGGAACTGCACAGGACACTGGATATCCCTATGAAAGGGAAAGCTGAGTCCCCTGTCCTCAGGGACTGATGGGAAAAAGCAGCCAACACATAACTCTGAACACTACCATGGACTGGGGTTTCTCTGCCCACGTTAAATTGTTCAATCCTTACACCAGCTCTAGAAAGATATTATCACTGCCTACCGTGCAGATGAGGAAATCAAGGTCCAGAGAGATTAAAGAGCTTCCATAAGAACAGAGCCAGCAAGGTTGGACGGGGTCCTGTTGATGCCTGGCCTGCGTGCTTCACCACTGCCCTTTCCAGCTATAGGCAGGCCACAAGCTCCCTGGGTGACCTAGGGGGTCAGGCAGGACCTGCTCTGCAGGAAGGTCAGGCTCCTGCCAGAGTTGCATCCTTCCCAAAGCCACTGTGAGAGGAGGATGAATCTGGGGACTCATGAAACTTCCCAAGGTTCCTGTCTTCATAAACTGAGGATAACTCTCACTGCAGGGTGAATGGGAGAATTAAGCAGAGTTCATCACAGGTAAAGTGCTCGGCACAGTTTCATATATACCAATGTTCAATAAATGTTGCACAGTAGACAACCTGCCCAACAGTACCTGGCACTAGTCTCTCTATTCTTTTTCATGAAAAGGCTACACATTTAAACTGAGAGGAGCCAGCAAGGGCTGGCTTTGAAGGGCAAAAGGCTTTGGCTGGCGTTCAGACCTCCAGAGAAACAAAGAGGTGGCCATCTCAGATTTCCCTGCTGTTCCTCACATGTCTTTGTGAGCCACTTAACTGTGCTCAAAATGTACCGGCCCCTTCTCTGGACAGTCGAGGCCATAGAAATAACCTCCAGCAAAAAGACCTTGAAGAAGACGTTGGAGTCATTGGCTTTGAAGGTCTGGGAAGTTTCAAAGGCACAAATACTGTGCGTACTTTCCAGGACTCATGAGCCGAGAAGGCCGTGAGAGATTGAAAGCCCCCATTTCCCAGCTCTTTCCTCCGCCTTGTTTTTAGTATTAAGGTATCATTCACATATGAGAAAATTCTCCATTTTAAAGGGTACCATTCAGCAGTTTTTTAAAAAAGATTTTGTTTGCTAGAGAGTGTGTGCACATGTGGGGGGGAGGGGCGAGGTGGAGAGAGACTTTCTCAAGTGGGCTCTACACCGAGCGCCCGGCCCGACTCTGAGATCATAACCTGAGCAGAAATCTAGAGTCAGACGCCTGACCCACCGAGCGCCCCCAGCAGTCCGCGACATAGCCACAGGGGTGCACACTCATCACCGAGAGCATTTTCTTCACCCTCCTAAAGAAACCCCGTGTCCTTCAGGGTTGCCCCTCTTCTCCCTCCCCCGGCCCTGGCAAGCATTAATCTACTCTGTCTGATGTCCTTATTCTTGACATTTCACATAAATGGAATCACACCATACGTAGGTCTTTCAAAACTGGCTTCTTTCACTTAGTTGGGTGTTTTTAGGGCCCGGCCATCTGTGTCAGAGCTCCGTTCCTCGCGAGAGCTGGACAACATCCCACGGCAAGGTCAAGCCGCACTCGCTTATCCGTTCACCCGCTGGTGGACACGTGGGTTGTTGGCACTTTCTGGCTATTGTGGACAGTGCTGCTGCGAATGCTCGCAAACGCATTTCTGTGGCCATTTTCATCTGTCTTGGACAGATAGCTGGGAGGGTCACGTGGTTAGTGTGTGTTTAGCCTCTGGAGGAAGGGCCAGGGCGGCTGCCCCCATTTCCACGCCCGCAGGCAGTGCACGTGGGTTCTGGTCTGTCTGCAAACCCACCCCTCCAGGTTACTGTCTGTCCGTCTGATTCCAACCACGGCAGTGAGGGTGACTCCTCTCGGATCTGAACTCCCTCCCTCCCTGCTCTTACGAATGTAGAATGTAGTCCTCACCCTCCCAGGGTGCTCCAGCTAGGGGGGCTCCCGCTAGCCTGAGATTCCAGGAAGTCGGGGAGCGCACCTGTCCTGTCCCCCGCGGTCCCCGGGGCCCAGCCCAGAGCAGCTGCTCCTGACAAAAATAGTGTCGAATGAATCCTGACTGCGTGCTGCTTTGATCTAAAGATTTTTTTTCAACAGTGAGACGTCCGAAAGCCACAGCGACGTTGGCATCATGTGGAAATTTCCAAGTCCTTGGCGAGCTCTGCTCTGACAACTTGCGGCTTCAGCCCGGCCCAGGCAGACCCCATCCTCACAGTGACCGCCCAGGAGGGCCTTGGTTTCGGGGTGGGGGTGATGGCCAGGCCCCAGCGCTGCAGTTTTGCTCCTGGATGGTGCCCTGGCCTGGCTGGGGCCCAGCCCCCACGACTTGGCCTCGGAGGCGGTCATCTCAGCCAAATGTGGCGGGACATCAATTCATCAGGGCGGATGTGCTGAGGCCGCCCTGAGAGAGAGGAAACGCAAGCGCTCAGCACTTACTGTTTCAAGAAAGAAGTTCTGTCCAGCGACGCTGAGTCGTCCCCATGGGATTGGGGAGCCGGCAGGGAGGTCACTCTCGTTCCCTCTGACAGAGGCGGCTTGGACGGTGGCCGCGGGCTTCAGTGGAACCTGAAGTCAGCAGAGTTGCTCTTGGGTGCCTTCCCACTTTACTGGCTCACATCCACTGTGCTCCCAGCTCCACCAGGAAGCTTCTACCCAAGGCCCTGCTCATGCCCCTGCTCAGGGACACTTAGGAGCCTTTAATCTGCGCCAGACGCTGTCAGACTGCGGTGGTGGTTTTGACCCTCCCACAAGGAAGGCGGTTGTCTTCCTATTCCCATTCTACAGGTGAGGACACTGAGGCCTGGAGAGGTCAGAACTGGTCCATAGTCGCCCGACTGGGAGGCAGAAGAGCTAGGATTCAAACCAAGCTCTTTGGCTGTGGCAGTCCCCAAAAGGTGGGCTGGGGGTCGGTGAGGAACACGCTGAAGTTACCAGGAGCTCAAAACAGAGGCACGAAGTAAGGACCCCACATGCTTAGAACACATCAGTAGGAAGGGACAGCTGTCTTCTGGGCTCATAGCTGTGTGTGTGTGTGTGTTACAGAATCCTTACTTGAATAAAGTGCTGTGATAGGAAGACCTCCGTTTGGGGAACTTTTAAAAAAATATCCTGTCTTGGCCCAAGAGTGAGCTGTCGGGTCTGCGCGGGCTTCCCCCACATTATTATTCTGCGTTTTCCTGACTGGTGGCATCAAGACACAGTGGGGAGGGGAGGCTCGGGCTTTGGTGCCGGCTCTGGTCTTCTTCTCAGGCACAGAACAGACCATCCCCAGCTCAGTTTCCTCATCTGGAGAACAGGCACCAATGTGCCACATCGTCGTCCCACACAGCTGGATCCCTGCCACCGGGTGGAGTTCCCCCTCCCCCGCACAGACCTCCGAGGCTGACCTGTGTCCCAGGTGTCCTGTCCCCCCACCTTCTGGAGGCCCTGGGCTGGTGGGCCTTGGAACAGGCCAGGCAGGCGGTAAGCGAGAGACCGAGATACACCAGATGGCAGTCCCCAGTACGGCTCTAAACGCTAGTGATTCGTTCTTTCCTTCAGTTTTGGGGACCAACATAGGGTTGCCAACTTTGTGTTTTGCCAAATGAGGACATTTTTCAAAATACCACTTTCAGCCACTGCCACTTTGCACCGAAGAGGAGACACATGACCCTGGCCAAAGCAAAGGAGATCAGCAGTTGAGGAATTTTTTTTTAAACTGGGATCAGCCGCACTTGGTGAGTATATTGTCGCATTTTCCATGATCTTCCCCATTTGTTTGCTTTGGACTATGGAAATGTCAACCAGGCCTGCTTTGGCATGTGGCCAGCCATGGGGGCCACAGGTGCCCCCCCCGCATCGGTGGTGGTATTCTACCAGCAGCTGTCGTGGAGATGTGGCTGGAGAAAACTTGGGAGCACTCGGCACTGGATCCCCACTGGTGGGGGGCAGGGGGACGCCCTGGTGATTCCCTCCCACTGAGGGAAAGGGTCCCGAACTCATGGGACACAGGCTCCTGGAGACCTTCCCGCATCCTAGAGGGGCCCAGAGTGCCCAGCAAGGCTGTTGGGCTGGCTTTTGCACTGTTAGAAACCTGACCTTTCCCAAACCTCTATGGTGGGTTGACAGACTGCGGCATCCTGTTTCCCACTGATCTATATACTCGAAATCTTTCTTAACAAAAAGGTGGAAAATAACAAAAGTCACGCCAATGCAGAGTTTGTGCAGAACCCGGAAATGCCTATGATATGCAAAGAGTAGGAGACTGTAGTCACCGAAGAGATGGTAAAGAAATGTTTCCACATGGTACTGATGGATACCTCTGGATGGGGGGCGTATGGATTGTTCTCTCTCTACCTATGTTTCTGGATCTTCTATAATTAGGGGGAAATGCTTTGTAAAAAAATATGAGTAAGCTGTGTCTTGGGGTTTCCTGCTCTGCGTCACCCTTCCCTCTCTTCCCTGGCAGGGAGCTAACTGCTCCTACATGCTCCCTTTGCCTGGGAGGGTAAGGCTGTCCTGTTCTACAGAAATGTCTGTGCGTCCAGAAGTCCAGCAGAAGGAAGGAAGGAGAGGAAATGGAGCCCAGCTCTCAGGAGCCTAGCGTTCCAGGATGGTGCTGAGCTAGGAGATGAGGGCTTTCTGCCCATCGGCAAGCTGTTTGGGGGTCAGAATATGGGGGGGCTATGGGATGTGGGACAGATCTCCAGGGTGGCAAAGATGGGAGGACACGTGGTCCCACCCTCATACAGATCAGAACATGAGATTCAGAGAGGGGAAGTGACCTGTCCAGGTCACACAGCATGGTCTCCCCAGGGCAAGTTGCCCACTCCTGAACCCTCCCCTCCAGGGCCCTTCCCCTACAGCATTCCGGACTTTTCTATCTGGTGGACCCAGATAGCAGCAACTCCAACCCTTTCCCGACTTGAGCATCATCAGGTTTTGAAATCATCCCCAGGTTTTCCAAGGGAAACATATTTTGGGTTTTCTTTCTTTTCTTCTGCTCATTTGAAGAAATCTGAGAGTCCCTTCTAATTGTTTGGTCAAGACTGCAGACAGGCAGTGAGGCATGCCACAAATATGATCTTGAGCCCAGGGAACCCACTGGCCTGGAGAAAGACAGGACATCAGGCCTGTCACTGGTGCTTGGTCAGCACATGAGCTCTGAGTTCTAGAGAGTACAGGGTGTCTGCCAACTTCCCCAGATCCCTGACTTTGGGTTCCCATTCAGAAAGACCGAGGGAGTCTCCATCAAGCTTCCTGAAGCTGGGGCTTTTGTGGATGTGCGTGCCAATGGAATCCATGGGGAGTTGGTAGATGTGGGCCCTGCCAAAAGTGGGGACCTACAGCCTAGACTACATTCCCTAGCCTCCTGTGCAGCTAGGTGTGGTTATGACTTGGTTCTGGCCAATGGGATATGAGCACAAAGTGATATGTACAACTTAAGTAAAGAAAGCAGCATGGTCTTCTTTGACCCTCTCTTCTTTCTTACTAGATAGACGGTGGATGTGATGGCTGGAGTTCCAGCAGCCATTTTGGACCATGAGGCAACTCTAGGAATAGAATCCAACAGAAGAATCAGATGCAAGAAATCTAGATTCTGACATCCTGACATCACACAAGTGAGAAATAAATGTCCATGTTCCTAAAGCTATGATTATTTGGGGTTTCCTTTTACTTGTGGCAATACTATTTCTAAATGACATACCATTTTTTGGTTGGGGGGTGGAACTGCAGTCAAGTGCACGGGGGCTGAAGGGGACCTACTCTGTGTGAGGCTGGGGCACACTCTGAGATGAGACTGATAATTATTATGCATAATAGTAATTGTGGCATGTATCAATGTGCAAATGTAAACTATTTAGCTTAGTGCCTGGCCCAGGGTAAGAGCCCCCCAAATTTTAGCAACTGTATTGTCATTACAGGTGACTAAACCCGTATCCTGGTACATGGGATCCAAAGGGTTGTCTGCAGTCAGAGGGAAGAGCCCAGGAACAGGAGGCATTTGAACATGGCCTTAAAGATGGGAAGAGTAAGTGACATAATCAGGCATGGTGACAAAGAGCTTCATGGATATTATTTCACATGATGCCCTGGGAACCTAGTAGAACAGACACATCCCATCCTTATTACACTGGGCAGGGAACTGAGGCTCAGAGAGAGTGAGTACCGCCCCACAGCACTCAGCAGGGCTGGATTTGGACTTGGGCACTCTGGCTCCACAGTACTCCTCCTGCGGCTCTGTGGGCTGAGGATCAGGGTTCAGGCAATGGGAAGAACAGGAGCAAAGTACCAGGGGTCCAGTCTGGAGCTTAGGGCCCATGTCCAGGAGTAGGGAGCTTGTTAAAGCCCATGAGGGCAGTGGGGGCTCCACAATCAGCGCCTCCTGGACAGGTGCCCCCACCAGTTCTCTGACTCTTCAGGGTTTCTCTGTGTTCTCTGTGGCCAGACCCAGAGAAGGGATAGATGACCAAGCTTGGAATTTAGAGGGGGTTTCCTATGGCTGTGGTAGCAAATGGCCACAAACTTGGGGCTTAATACAACACATATTTATTTTCTCATGTCCTGGAGGTCAGGAGTCAGAGCAGGAGGCAGAGTCTGGATGAGAGCCCACCCCCACCCCTTCCAGAGACTGCCCAGTGCACGGAACTGAGACACTCTGCCCCATTCCTTATTGCTCTTTGCCAATTCAAGGCCCAGCACCCAGGGAACAATACTCTGGCATCGGCTTCTCTAATGCCCCTTCTGGGCGGCCCTCATGTCCCCCAGTGTCTCCCCATTTGGGATGGAGCCATTTCCCAGGGGATCCTGTCCATCCCACTGTCTTCACCAACCAGGACCCAGAGAGGGGCCCCACCCAACCCCATCCCCCCTGCCTCTTAGCACGACCCCCAAGATCCATGCACACATCCCCCAAACCAGACTCAGAATCGGCAGAAATGCTGGGGCTTGGCAAGGTCACAAAACCACTGCCAATTGTGGGGTCTGCAGAGGCCCCAAACTGAGCCCCCCTCCCCGAGTCTGTGCATTAGCCTGCTGGCTTTGCACAGTCTGTGAAATGTCAGCACAGTGTAATGTGGCTGCTGGAAAAAAAACAACTAATTCAATCTTTGGCTGCACTGACAATGTCTGAGGCTTGGATCCTGGGAGGGAAGAGCTCCCTGAGCCAGTGAGGTCGGACTCCATGTGGGGACGGGGCCTCCGCGGGCCCTGGTAGGCCCTCTGACCACCTGGACCTGCCACTTCCGTCCTGCCCTGGGTTACTATAGCCAGACACCGAGAGTCCTTCCCAGTATCACCCCAAAGTGACATGATGAGGGCGGACGATTATTATCCCTACTTCACCGAGGCTCAGGGAGGAGTCCTGGCCTGTCCTGGGTCCCAGCCAGGAGCCAAGACTTGGCCCCCTGGACAGAAAGTTCCATGAGGCAAGGACCTGTGTGCTCGTGTAGGGCTGTGTCCCTACCAGGAGCCCAGAGCTGGAGAGGAGGGGACCATCAGCAGCACCTGATCCCAGACAGAGGAGCGACTGAGCCCAGACCAAGGACCAGCTCTGAGCACTCCTCCCAAGTGTACAACGCAATGTTTCAGGAAACATCAGTGACCCCAAATGGAGCAATATTCTCTAAAACAACTGGCCAAGAATACACACGTCAGGATCAGGCCAGCTAGAGACAGCAGGTGAGCCTGAAAACGATGTTTGCTTCTTAACCAAAATGACATTATTAGGACAACAAATGTGAATTCTGAACAAAGTCGGTCAATGAGATAATAGGAAAAAAAAAACATGTTAGTTTCCTGATTTCGCCATTTGTACTGTGGCTGCACGAGGCCCGTCCTGCTCTTAGGAAACACCCGTGAAGTGTCTGGGTAAAGGGCCATCGGGTCTGCAGCTGGCTCTCGAGTAGATCAGAGAACACCACCCACACACAGAGAAAGAGAGTGGTAAGACAAAGTAAAATCAGTAAAATGTTCCCAACTGGGGAATTTGGATGAAAGCATTTTGCATGATTTCTGTACAACTGAAATGATTTCAAAATGAAAAGTTACAAAATAGAAAAGTCAGTATCCACAAGATTGAGGAGCAGTTCCCAATTTAAGGAGACCAGATAGACTCAGGCAGGAACTGCAACTCCTCTTGAATTAGCAGGAAAGCCAGCACTCAGGGACACGCATGGGACGGTGGGGGACATGGGAATTTTGAGAGTGGGTATCACGTTCGGGTTAATTTTCTGGGTGTGACAGCCCCATGAGGGCTCGCAGGAGAATGTCCTTGCTCTTTGTAGGGTCAGGGCAGAAGCCTGCAGACACTGGGGTCTGGGCAGAGGTTCAGGATGTCTGCCTCCCTTGTAGGGTTTGGCAGAAATATGTTTATAGGAAAGAGAGACTGAGCCCTGCAGCTCCCTGTCCCCCGCAGCTCCCTGTCCCCCGCTATTCCCTCTCCGGCCGCAAGAGGTCTCTATGTGGCCCTATGGGAAGGTGGTTTTCATTTTTCGAAGTTCCTTTTTTTAAGTTTCTTAGACATGAACTAAAACGTCGCCCTTTCTGGCTGACAACCCCCCCCCCAAACTGCTCTTTCTGCCATCAGTGTTAAGGTGGCTTCTTCTGGGCGGTGCTCCCAGTGCTGGGTTTCCAGGTCCCCCACCACACTGTCCTGTGCCCCAGAGGCCCTCATAAGGGGGTCTCTGCTGCCCTCCTGTGGCCATCACCGACTACACAGACGCCCCTCCTGGAGGGCAGAAGCCTGCAGACCTTTGTAGCTTCTCCTCGCCCTACAAGAGCTGGGGTCTCCAGAGGGACAGAACCAGTCCCTCAGAAAAATGAGGGACTTGTTTTAAGGAGTTGGCTCTTGGGATTGTGGGGGCTAGAAAGGCCAAAATCCATCGAGCAGGCTGTTGGCCTGGATGCCACGGGCCAGGGCCATGGCCTTGGATATAGTGACAATGAGGAAAGACAAGAGGGAGTGAAGGGAACCGAGCGAGGAAAGGCCGCTTGTCTGAAAGTTCCCCGAGCAGGTGGGGAGTAGAAGAGAGGAGGGTTGGGGGAGTCAGCTGGGGGGGCATTTCTCCAGGAGGAGGAGAGGCCTGCTGGTGTTGAAGCTGGAAGAAAGAAGTGTAGAGGAACAGGGACACAGAGCAGCATGCCTGTTTGACCAGGGACCAGATCCAGAACCCAGGGCAAAAGTGCCACCTTCATTGTGGGCGCCTCTTAACATGGACAAGATACTCCGCCAGGCTTGCTCAGGACGGAATTCATCAACCAAAGGGATCATCAAGGTATAGGGAACCCGTGTGAAGTCAAAAGACCTGGAGAAAACAGGCAGGCCACAGCCCCCATGGGGAGAGAGGCTGGCCATGTGGGAACACAGCAGCGCTGCGGGGAGGGAGGGGACGTGCAAGGGTCCTGGGGCCACCATACCAAAACAAGTATTAATACGACAGAGGTTTATGCTACAGTCTGAAAGCCAGAGGTCCAAAGTCAAGGTGGGGGCAGGGCTGAGCTCCCTCTGAGGGCTCCAGGGGAGGATCCTTCGTGCCTCTTCCAGCTCCTGGTGTTGCTGGCCATCCTTGGCCAGCGGCCATGTCCCTCCAGTCTCAGCCCCTGTGTCAGACAGCCGTCTCCCTGGGTTTCTGCTTCCTCTTCTTATAAGGACACCAATTGTTGGACTAGAGCTCGTCCCACTCCAGCATGACTCATCGCAGCTGGTTCTATCTGCAAAGACCCTCTTTCCAAATAAGCTCACTTCTGGAGGTTCCAGGGGGACATTCTGGGAGAGACGCTATTCAATTCAGCACAGCCCCAAGAGTGAAGGGGGCCAAGAACCTGAAAGGAACGGGACCTGGTGCGCAGAGTGGGGAGCACAGGAGCCCCTGCCCTGCCCAGCATCCTGCAGGGGTGAGCCTAAGGGCACACAGGGCAGAGCGAAGTGTAGGGAGCGGGCAGGCAGCAGCACAAGGCAGTGGGGCACCCAGGACCCGCTGCGGGGGAGCCATCACCACGCTGGGCCGATGTGCACGGAACCGCTGTGGAAGTCCGGCCTTGCCCTGTCCCTTTACCATCACACCAGAGACTTCTTTCTGCTAACGAGGACCAGGCAACAAGGTACTGTCACGATCCCATTTCATAGGGGAGGTGACTTGCCCAAGGTCCCATAGCAGGGCTGGGTTCTGGGATTTAAACCTGTGTTTAGTGGACTCTTAAGTCCTTGCTTTTATCTGTGCTTAAGGAAAAAAAAGAAAGAAAAAAGCTCTCCACTCTGAAAACCTGCCGACGCACCAGGAGGAGCAGATGCAGCCAGGGAATCCCGTGACAGCAGCAGCTCGGCATTTGGACCACACCTGCCCCTCCGCCCGCCCTATCCCTTACAGCGTTGGCACCTTTGTCCTTCTCTAGGTGAAATGTGCACGCGGTGAAAGGTACACAGCTTCCACTTAGTAAAACATGCACCTTAGTACAGCTTCATCATGTGGTCTGGGAATTCCTTTCGGGTTCTCTCTACTTTCTTACTTTTCTAATAATGAGCAAGAACTGTTTTTATAAATAAGGGGGAGAACAACAAGACGATGACTGAAATGTTAAAAAAGTCCCTTTGGGCTGGGGTCCCTGTCCCCTCCATTCACCTACAAGGCTCCAGGACCCCCCAGATGGACTCTGTGCTTTCCCCTACAGCCGCTCCCAGGTAACCAGGTATCCCAGGACCCTGCCGGCTGCTCCCAGAATTTGGGGGAAGGCTGGGCGGCAGCCCCTCATGGCTGAGCCCCAAGCAAGCTGCCCTAAATCCAATCTGTGCTAGAGAACCCCACACTGCCTGGCTCTGCAGAACCTCCAACTTCAAACGAAGGATATGGGGGCTCTCTGGGACCCCTCCCCCCAGCCAGTGCGAGGCTGGCAAGGCTGGCCTGGGGAGAGGTTGCCAGGCAACCAGCTGGGGCTCCTCCCAGGGTGGCTGTGGGTGGCCATGTTGCCTGGCAACCAGGTGCCAGCGTCCCTGGAGCCCAGACCGCACAGCTGCGCCCAGCCCCGCCCGCTCCTCCCTGGCTTGTGGGACCCCTGGGGCCCTGGCCTCATTCCCCTCGCCTAGGACAGCTGGAGCCTCCGGTCACAATGAGCATTGTTCTCTCCAGGTGAGTGGCCCTGCACTGGCCTGGGCTGGGAGGGAAGGGGAAGCAGGATTTGGGGGGTCTGATGCACCAAGAGAGATGGGGCAGCCAGGCCTGCTGGGGCCGGGTGGTGGTAAAGGGTGCCCTCCCTCCCGCAGCACCCCACCTCAAGGTCAAGGGAAGCCCAGGAAACCTTCCAGAATCTGGCCTCTGCTTCTCTAGCATTGATCACCCACAGCTCTAGGGTAGCCAAATTCACAGGGTCCATTCCCTCTTTCCCTCATTTGGCTCCACCTGGGAAACCCCTCTCGGTGCCTCCAAGGCCCCAGACCCTGCGCCCCTGTGGTATCGTCCCTGGCGGCACTGCCTCTGGCCGGACCCTGTCAATGTGGCGGTGCAGCCTGCCTGCCCCTCGCCTGTATGCTCTGGTGCTGGGCTCCTCTGAGCATCGCCAACTCGAGGGTCTCTCCCAACCACTCTACGTGCCTCTTTAAAAATGCAGCCCCTGGTAATAACAGGGGAACCACGTGCGCCCGGAGGGGAGGGCATATGGGACCTCTCTGGACTTTCCACTTAAGTGTGTTTCTGTCAACCTAAAACTGGCCCCCTAAAAAAGTTTAAGCTTTCTTTTAAATTTTCAGGCTTTGGAGAAGGCAGAGAATTTCAAAACTCAGCAGTGGGGGAAGGGAGCAGAATCAGGAGTTTGGAGGGAAGGGGCTGTGGCAGCTGGAGGTGGTTGGAAGAGCGACTGCTTCGGGAAGATCAAAGCCCCCGGGGGGTCCCAGGGAGGCTCAGGCTGGATTTGGAGTCCAACCAGCCTTGGCATTCCTGTCGGCAGTCTGAGCAGCCTCTCTCTCCACCCTGCTGGTCTCCCACATCTGCCTGGATAGAACCATGTGCATGACTGGGGGAGGGGACCAGACACCTGCCGGGGGGTGCTCGACAGCTAGATGGGGAGTGATGCAGGGGAGACCCTTGTGTCCCTGTCCCAACCTGCCAGAACAGCCTCTCAGGCCCCGTCCTCCCCAGGGACAGCCAGGTGAGGGTGATGGAGAACACTGTGACCAATGCCGAGAAGTACTTTGGCCAGTTCTGCTCGTTGCTGGCCGCCTACACCCGCAAGACGGCTCGGCTGCGGGACAAGGCTGACCAGCTCGTCAGACAGCTCACCGACTTCGCCAACACCGAGCACCCAGAGATGCGGGCCACCATGAGGAACTTCGCCGAGGACCTGGCCAAGGTGCAGGATTACCGGCAGGCCGAGGTAGGTGGGGTGGCCCGGGAGGACGCCAGTCCCCTGGCGGGGGTCGGGCCTGACGGGGGGAGCTGCACCGCCGGGGCCCCAGCTCAAGGACCTGCCTCTGCCAAAGGCATCCCCGAAGGGTAGACACTCACATCGCTCTCTCCCTGGGGGTCACGCCACCCTTTATGGGACCAAGAGCCTGGAGGCTTTGTGGCAGTTGGACGAAGACCAGACAAGGCAGGGGCCCCGGGAAGCCAGGCCTGAGGGCTGCAGCTGCCGGCTCCGTGAGTCCCAGGCAGGAGGCACATTCCAGGGCCCAGGACCCTGGTGGGTGAGGGCAGGGAGGCAGCAGCGTGTTAGGGGGAGGATTAAAAATACACATCACCTGCCAGCCCAGAAAGCCTTGTGTGACTGCAGACAAGATCCAACCAGCTTCTCTTCTGAATAAGCACCAAACAGGACACACTGCAGGCCACGCATCGGGGCCTGCAGGTAGAGCCCTCGCTCCCCAGCACTGCGGGACAGAAACCACCCTGCACGCACCGTCTCAGGACAGGGGACCAGATGGCACCGTTGGTTCCACAGGACCTCCGTACTTCACAGGCAGCTGGGTGGCACCTGTGCCACAGATCACCTCTCTCCCAAGGAAGAGTAAAACTTCTGTCTCTGTCACCAGCAGGTCGGCAGAGCTTGGAGCCAGGCCCCAGAGCAAACTCCCTGGGGAGACACATCTTCCTTGATGTTGATGTTTCAAAGAGATGCCTGCCATTCCCAGCTTGTAAACCATCAAGAATCCTATTTAGCTTTCAAAAAGGTTTACATAAGTCCCAAAGGGACAGAGAAAGGGATTTACAGTTGTAGGTTTTCTAAAAGAAAATGCTGTAAGGAAAGCAAGGGGAGAAGTCCCTTTTCCTTTTGACTCCCAGGAAATTGATTATTATTAAAGATTTGTGTTTTACCCCAGCAGGGTCATAAGCCTTGACAAGGAAGAGGAAGGGGCTTGCTGGGGATTCCAGAACCCCCGGCCCATCCGCATGCCCAGATTTCTGGGGATCCCCCTGCCACTGGTGCTCAAAGCACCAGCCTCACCTGTGAACTGAGAAATGCAGAATCTTGGGCCACAATGAGGACGTGCTGATTCAGGACCCCCGGGGTGGTGGCCAGCAATCAGGGTCTTAAGGAGCCCAAGGGAAAAGGATGGGGGGCTCCAAGGTCTGGCATTTAGGCATTGACTCAGGTGTGAGGCATCACCCCCACAGACCCTGCTCTGCCCTCGGGGGCCGAACACAGCTCAGGAAGCTCTGAATCCGGGCTCTTTCATGTTCCAAGTGAGTCTGTCTAGTCCCCTCAGCCAAGTTGTAAGGCAGGCTGGAGAACTGGGATCACAGTGGCTCCCAGTATACCCATTTCACAGGTGAGGAAATAAGGCTCGTGAGATGAAAGGTATTACCCGAGCCTTTGGGAGGCAGAGCCCTGAGTGCAGGCAGGTGCTCACAACCCTAAGGGGCAAGGCAGGGTGTGTCTCAGGCTTCCAGAAGCCCCCACAGGCTCCCGCCATAGAGCACTCTCTAAATGCAGGCTGCAGGCCCCCAGGCTCCACGCACCTCCGGGGTCCTGTCTGCTCTGACTCTCTGCGTGTCCATGCTCCCCCAGGTCGAGAGGCTGGAGACCAAGGTCATCTGCCCCCTGAAGCTCTATGGGGCGCACATCAAGCAGACACGGGTAAGCAGGGGGCCCTGCCCGACGGGGTCTGGCCTGCCTGGACATCCAGGAAACAACTCTCCTCTTTCCTTTAGGCCGAGATCAAGAAATTCAAACAAGTCCAGAAGAACGAGATGAAACAACTGGAAAAGCTGGAAAAACTGAGGCAGAAGTCGCCTTCGGATCGGCAAATGATCGTATCCTTCCCTGGGGGTCGGGCCTGAGGCTGCTGGGCCAGGGTGGCCATTGCTCACCGGGGTCCTCTGGGTCGGGGCTGCTGGTTGATGTGGCTCCTTGACAGGACCCTTCTCAGTCCCAGGTGAGTGCCCCAGGTCTGTGTGGGAAGGCGGGATCTCATGCAAGGGACAAATGACCTCACAACACCAGGCGAGCTTGTGCCTGGCTGCTCAGGATGCAGGTCAGAGGTGCAGGGCAAGTAGTGGGCCGGGGGTCCAGAGACCTGGGCTCTGTCCCCTCGTTTGCACTGTTCAGTAAGCTGGGGAGTCACCCCCTCCGTGCCCCCACCTCCTCATCAGAGCTACTTACTGAATGCTCACCGGATGTGGGCACCTCTAGCCTCATGCCCATTGTCTCGATGAGGAAACCGAGACCAAGAAAGGGGACCGGCTCAAGGTCACACAAGGGAGGCCGGGGCGAACCCAGAACTCCATTCTGAGGGTATCTGACTCTAAAATCCAGGTTCTTCGTGTTCCTGGCCAGGAGCTGGGTCAGGTGAATTACTCAATTACCTAAAAACATTCCACAGGCAGGAATTATTACTGAAAGCGGAGCACCTGTTACAACAGTTCAGCAGGTGCCCGCTGTTTAATTCCTACGACCCTGAGAAGCACCTGTTATTATTGCCCCCTGCTTACAAGCAAAGGAACGGAGGCTCAGAGAGGTTTAGTGACTTGCCCAGGGTCACCCAGCTAGGAAGCAGGTCTGTCCAAGCAGCGCCTGGCCCTTTCACCATGGTCCTACTTGGCCTTTCCTTCGATGACCAAATTGGCAAGAGATGTCACGAGGCAGGAGAGACGACTCAAGGGAAGAATGGAAAATGACCCAGAGTAGTGTCTAAAGGCAGGAACCACCCCATGACCCTTCTGCCTCTGGAGCCAGGCGGAGACCGGTGTGCAGAGGGCCTCAGTGGACGCCAGCCGCATCACCCACCAGCTGGAGGAGGTGATCGACACCTTCCAGAAGCAGAAGCTGAAGGACCTGCAGGTAAGTGGGCTCGGCCCTGCGCTAGAAGTATTCTGGCCTCACGTCCGAGTGTCTGTATACACGCGCGTGTGTGTACATCTGCGTATGTGTGTATAACCTGTATACATCTGTGTGAGCGTGCAAGCACGTGTGTCCATGGCGTGTGTGTGAGCACATGTGTGTGTACAGCTGTTTGCCCAGACGGCTTGGGGCCGGGGCTCCCAGGACAGTTTATCTTGGCCTAATCCTGGCTGCAGGGAGAAGGCCCTTCCTCTGAGCACCCAAACCCAGCTCCCCACCAGGAGAATTTGGCAGACATTGACCCCACAACCCCCTCCAAGCCCACACAAGGACCCACAGCCTTTGCTCTGACTTCCTCCCCCTTTCTTTGCCCTTCCCCTGAGCAAGCCATGGTTCAGCACAGCAGGGTGGCAGAGGGGTTGCCTCCTTCCCCATCCCTGCAGTGCAACCCAGGCTCCTGGGCCCAGAGCCCCAGCTGGTCACAGAGACCCCTGCACCCATTCTCAACAACCCCACCCCCAAGTTGCAGCCCCAGGGATCTCACCAAAGGCAGCTGCAATCTGTCACTCCTGGGCTAAATGCCCTCCTATGACTTCCCTTACTCGAGGGATAAAGGTAGAAATCCTCCCCAAGTCTCCGGAAGCCCCAGCCCAGCCTTATCTGGGACACATCTCTCCAAGCTCAAGTGTACTAAACCCCAACACACCTCAGTGCCTTTGCACAGGCTGTGCCCTCTGCTAGGAAGGCTTTGCCCACACTCTGCATCAAGTTAACACCTCAACTTGGGGAAACTCACCTGGACCCCCAGGCCAGTCCAGCCCTGATGTTAACTCATGGCTCTGCTCCCTCTGGGGACAGCGATCTCAGGGGGATGGGTTAATTGTATCTCTAATTCACTCATTAATCAAGCAAACGTTGAATACACACCTACAGTGTGCCAGGCACCGTGCCAGAAAGCAAGGCCCCTGTCCTCATGGAGCGGACACCTTGGGGAAGACCCGTGACACATGCTAATCATTATGGTGTGAAGGGGGGCTGCACCTTGCTGTTCCAAGCCTGCCCCCCGGACTGCGTCTGTGCCGTGGGGCACGCACACGTGGGGCGTGATGTGGCGCCTGCCTCCTTGTCCCCTGCTGGGTCCCCGCACCGGGTCCAGGGCCTGGCACCTCGAGTACTCAGTCAGTATTTGGGAAACGGATGCACAAGGACAGAACCCGGGGTGATGAGTGTTCTGCCATCCCTGCTGCGGGCGCAACCTGAACTACCAGCGGGCCATTATTAAGCACTTGATGTTTATGTGGCCTGAAAGCAGGGCTCTGCGGGGCGCCAGCAAGAGTTTGTTTGGGAGGAGAGTCGAGATTCGGCTTCCGCAGTTGGGGGCCAGCGGACGCATGCAGTGTAAACCTGGCATCCTCTAAACTTGGGGGATGAAGTTTGTACGGGGTGCTTATCCAAGCCCTGAGAGAGCCCTCCCAGTTCTGAGAGCGCAGACACTCAGAACTGGAGATGATGCGGTCACTGCATCAGGTCTAGGTCCCATGTCTAATAAAATGATCATAGTCCCAAAGCGCTCAGGCCTGTGAAAGCACGTAAGGATGCTTTCGCACAGGGGTTCGCAGAGCTGCGCGGGCAGCAGGAATCCCCTGGAGGGCTGAAAACACAGATCCCCCCACGATGGGCCCACCGCGGAGTCCATTCTGTGGGGCTGCGTGGGGCTATGTCCTGCCGGGGCCCAGAGCCAAGCAGGAGCCTCTGCGAAGGCCTGGCATGCGGGAGGGGCCCTCGCTGGGGCCGGCCGTGCTGGAGGGGCTCTGTCAGAGCTCGCTGAGCTGAGCAGACCCGTGCGATCGAGACGAGCCCGTATTACACTTGGATGAGCCGGCCTGCCCGGTGGTGAGGCGCCTCCGGGAAGATCCACTCCTAGCCCACGGGTGACCGAGGCCAGAGGTGTCATAGCTGTCCCCTTGCAAACACCGTCCCTCAGCGTGAGAGAAGCAAAGGCTGTGCAGAGGAGTCCAGGTGAGAGAGCAGAGCCACGGACGCCCCCCAGGAAGCCTTCACCAGGAAACAGCCCTCTGCATTTCCAGAACAATTCCCGAGCGAGGCGGCTTCTGAATGGGAATGTATAGTCTGTTCAGACAAAATAATTAAAAGGAACACGGGCCTAGGACCTGTCCCCACGAGAACGACTAACAGCCCCCACCCCTATTTGTCCACATTCACGATGACTCCAGGACTCCCCTTACGACGGGGCTGCTTATGTGATGATTTGGGCTTCTCTCCCCACAGAAAATTTTTTCAGACTTTGTCACCATCGAGATAGTCTTCCACGCCAAAGCGGTGGAGGTGTATTCCAGTGCCTTCCAGATCCTGGAGAGCTACGACCTGGAGAGAGATCTGGAGGTATACCCCGCAAGCGCCCCACTTTCTACTTGACGGTGTGGGGCTCAATCTGATTTTAGGTATCTTGATAGAAACCATTTTTATTGGCAACATTTTGCCACGGTGATAATTTTGAAGACTCATTCTGATAAATTCTTTTAAATACCTGCCCCTGGGTGCCACAACTAGAGGTGGGCTGGTTTTTCCCAAGTCTGTCATTCAGGAATCAAGTTCAGCATCACTTGGGGGTTTTTAAAAAAGCAGAGAAGTTGACAGTGACAAAGAGCATCCCAGGCCAATGACGGCTACACTCTGATGGGGACGGACTGCTTATCATCCCACCTAATCTGATGAGTACCTAGCACGTGCTCATTTAGCTATGACCAATCGCGCCAGTCCCAGAGCCCTCAAACAGCTGTCACTCGCTGGAATTCTCTTTCGTGGTTCCGGGGCTGGTGGGCTCAGCTGGGTGCTCTTACGCAGGTCTTTCCTGGGTTTCCAGCCGGTCAGTGGCTGGGGCTAGAGTCACGTTGAAGGCTCCCTCTCCCGTATCTGGTAGATGATGGCTGTCACGTGCGTACAGGACAGGCCTCTGGGTTTGCAGTGTTCAGGGCAAAATGAAAATGTGGGCCTCTCGTTCAGTGATTATTAAGAACTTCAAGAGACTGACAGCAGGGTATTAGACCAAACACAGGGCACACCCAGGCTCGGGGTCCTGGGCCACTTACTCCAGGAGCCACACATCCACGTGGCCCCACCTGCCTGGGTCCACAGGGGTCCACAGCCCAAATGCCTGCCTCCCTGAGGCCTCTCCGGCTGGTGTGGGCTTCCTCACAGCCTGACGGCTGGTCTTAAGCAAGCATGCTGGGCTGCCTGGGTGGCTCAGTGGGTTTAGTGTCTGACCCCTGGTTTCTGCTCAGGTCACCTTCTTCCCTCCTCTCCCTCCGTCACTCCCCTCCCCTGGTCCTTCCTTCGTTTCCTGATTGGAAACAGCCCATCCCGGTCTCTCCTGGGCAGGATTTTAGAACCAAGATGCATGGGGTTTACGGACACTATGATGCTCGGCCATTCAAGGATACCTCGCCCTCCCCAGCTGTCCCATGGGCTCTCACTGGCCAGGTGAGCACTGAGGGTGGGAGAGTGAATCCTGTGACGGGGAGAGGGCATCTGAGGACAGGGATTCGCACGAGGTCCTGAGGAGGAGTCACTGCTTCGGGAGTGTGGAGACCAGCCCCAGGCTCTGACCTGGACGGGCGGAGGTCAGAGGTGGAATCAGTAACACACATCACCAGGCAGGGCAGCCACCATGTGTCCTGAGCGCCCCCTAGAGGCAGCCTGAAGTGTGTCCACTTGAGAAGCAAGGGCTCTAGCCAGGTCACTCCTGTTTCCCAGCCCCCGGGGCCCACGGGTTTCAGAAGTCTGAATTTCTCAGATTTTCGGAGAGTCATACGGTATACATATGCTCCACGTTCTCCTACAAGCTCAGCAAAGCACATTTCTATTTCCGCAGGAAGACCTCTGAGTTCTCAACCAAGTAAGACAGAGACTAAGCCGCCTCATGCCGGTCAGGGGAGGTTCAGTCACTCAGTGGGTTGGGGGGCCAGGGGAGCCTCGCCCCACAGTGGAGGGGGCAGGCTTCCAGAATAATTCTCTCTAAAGGCGGTGAACCAAGTACGACCCCCAGCGAGGATTTGGGTCCAAATCCACGGCTCCCAAGCCGTGTGACCTCAGGAAATCTGTGCCTCAGGTTCCTTCCCTGCAAAGTAGGGCTAAGAGCAGGAGCCCCCCATAGGGTTGTGGTGAGTACTAGGCAAAGAGAGCTCCAGGGAGCTCTTAGAAAGTGCTCGATCCTCGTTGCTGCCCAGAGTATTACTGATACTATTGCTGTGCCGATGACTATTACCATCCAGAGCACTCAGACCACCATACGGAGCCAGAGGAGAGACGAGGAGGAGGAGAGCACGGAACACTCTGCTGAGGAGGACCCCGTGGAGGACCTCAGGGGACAGGGGCGGGCACCCCAGCAATAGGACCACAGCTCCCCTGTCAGAAAGACAGAGGCTGACCCCGGGTGCTCAGGGCTGGGGTGGGCTGGAGGCTCTGCTGGGTCCCCACCCTGGGTGAGTCCCGTGTCCTCCGAGTCTCTGTTTCCTCATCTGTGCAGGGACAATCTCGCTCACTGACAAGTTACTCTGGGGATCCACAGGCCTAGCCTCTGTGATACACTATTGGTGCTCAATAAATGCGGGGTGCCTCTTAACCTGAATCGTGCTGGGTCTCACTTCCCACCTTATGGCCTGGGGACTCGGATTTTTGAGCCCTTGCTGATTCTGAGAACAGGGTAGATTCATCTCCCAGGGATGCTTCAACAAAGCACGGTGAACTCGGGGCTCAAACAGCATGAAGTTCCGCTCTCATGGCTCTGGGGGCCTGACGTCTGAGTTCAAGATGCCGGCAGAGTGGGCAGCTGCTGAGGCCGTAGGGAGCAGGTGCTCTGGGCCACTCCCTTAGTCTTCAGAGCCTACTGGCCATCTTTGGCCTCCCTTGGCTTAGATCTCTGTCTTCATGCTCACATGGCATCCTCCCCGTGCGCGTGTCTGGGTCCAAATTCCCTCTCTTTATAAAGACACCAGCCTTATTGGAGTAATAGACCCAGGGTGACCTCATCCTAACTAATTATATCTACAAAGACTCTATTTCCAAATAAGGCCACATTGTGAGGCAATGGGAATTATGACTTCAACATAGGAGTTGTGGGGGGACATGAGTCACCCCTAAGACATGGCCATGATATCCGGGGATAATCCTGGGACCAGGGACACATCGCACAAGTTTAGGGAGGTGGAGGGTTGACGAAGGTGAAAGAAGGAGGTGAGGACCATGATTTTCCTAACAAAGTGGGGAACACAAAGCCTTCATGGGATCATTGCGGGACGAACAGCGCCAAATCCGGCTCCATGGCACCTCCTCAGGGAAGTCCACCCTGATTCTACCAGGGAGAACACTCATTCCAAAACTAACTGAAACATTCTGTATTTTCTATATAATAGACAATTGGTAAAAACAATGTGTAGATTATATCTTACACGGAGTCACATCTTATACTATATATTGTATCTCATACTTTTATACGCCTATGTATGTGCGCACACACACACACACACACACAAATGTACATCTTCCTCAACCTCAGCTGTGTCCAAACCCCAGATGGCCTTGCTTATTCACCTGGCGGGCTGGAGCCCGGGGGGGCACCTGGTACACAGTAGGCACTCATCCCTTCTGGCTCTGACCCCAGTGCCCCCAACGCACGGATGGTTCCTAATTCCAGGGCTGCACTCGGCCAGAGCCTTCCTTGCCACCATCTGTGTGGATGGTCACTTGGGAAGCCGCAGGAAAGTTCAGAGCGTCTCTCTTTTGGGGCCCCAGAGGCGGAGGGGGGTTGGATGGGGCTGGAAGGAGCATGACTGGGGGCTCTCTGCACCACTGGACTTGGATGGCCCCCCTCCCCGGGTACGTTTCGCTGCTTCTCCCCTCCTCACAGAGGGGGAGCTCACCCACCGCGTGCCAGGGCAACTTCCGCAGGTGTCCGCGTGCAGAGAGAACGCACGGGCCCGGCCACCGGCGGGAAGGACCGGCCTGGTGAGTGGGCGCCTCGTCCAGGCACAGCGAGACGGGGGGCCGCTGCTGCAGGGCAGTGGGGCTGCGGGGCGCAGGAGCGCGGCGGGCACCGTGGTGAACACGCAGGAGGGCCGCTGCGGGCAGTGCTCCGACGGTTCAAGGGGAAACCCCACTCGGGGAAGGCACTGGCCTCCTGATTCAGGCGTGGAGGGGACAGGCCGCACCCTGCAAACGGCCAGGCCGGCCAAGGACGCGGCGGACGGTGCCCACGGGCTGGAGGAATCCACACCACCAGCGCCTACACTACCCAACTCAGCCGGACTCAGTGTGGCCCCCAGCGAAGTCCAAGGCAGCTTCCAGGGACACAACTTACAACCCAAAGGCCGTGGAGCCCGAGGAGCCCCACGGCCCAAGCAGAGAGCGGAGACCCACAGGCTGGAGCCTCCTGCTCCCGCGCGAACCGCATGCCCGAACCGAGCGCACAGCCCGTGCGGCAGGCCCAGGTCACCGGGGACCCACGAGGCACGGTGCCGCGCCCACGGGCCCATCGCCACAGCCACGCGGGACGCGCAGTCCCGCCGTCGCCGCGGCCACCAACCGAGCCTGCAAGCTCCGCACCGGGCGCGTCCCCGCGCAGCCAATTCACGCGCCAGGCGGCCCGACTGGGCATGCGCGGGATGCTGCCCCCCGCCCCAAGCATCCTCCCCTCCCCCACCCCCGCGTCCTCCCCTCCTCCCCACCGCGTCCTCGCCGCCTCCTCCTCCAGTGTCCTCCTCTCCTCCTCCCACGCCCTCGCCTGCTTCTCCTCCCGCGTCCTCCTCTCCTCACCTCCTCCTTCTGCGCCCTCGCCTTCTCCTCCCTCCGCGTCCTCGCCTCCTCAGCTTCCTCACCATCTCCGGTCAGCCGGCACGTGGAGACAGTGTGGGGCGGGAACACGCATGCGCCCTGCAGGGCGGCAGGGGAGGCTCGGCTGCCCCCTGCCGGCCCTCCGGGGCAGTGCAGGACGCCCAGCCACAGCTCCGTGTCCCGTCAGGCATGCGGATTCCCCCAGGTGCTGAAATTCAAACCGCAGGGACCCGAAGACCCCAAGCCTTATCCAAAGACGGTTAAGGGACAATTACTTGGAAACCGTAGAGAAGGGCATGAATGCAGCTACAACTTCACAACGTACACCAAAATTCACTCAAAACTGCCCACTGCTACATTTCGAATGCAAATCCGTAACTGTTCTAGAATAAATACACAAGACAGTCTGCGGGACGTCGGGTCTGGTGACGAGTCCTAACACAAAACGCCGAAAGACGACCCCCCCCCCCCCAACACACACACATCAGTGATGTGTGCGTTGTAAAATTAAGCCTCCCACTCCTTGGAAGACCTTGTTCGGGGAACCAGAAGACGAGCCACAGATGGAGAGAAAATATTTGCAAAATCCATGTCGACAAAGGATTTGTATTCAAAATATGCAAAGAACTCCCATCACTCCACAGTAAGGAGACAGCCCACCCCAACCAAAGCGGGCACAGGTCTGAACAGACACCTCGGCAGAGAAGACAGAGGTCAAGTGCGATACCAGCCAACAGAGGCCCTCATCACGCATTAGGGAATCACGGGTTAGAACAGCAACGAGCTAGCATGTCTCCCTTTCAGAACGCTGAACGCCGAAACAATGACATGGACGGGACCCGTCGCGGGAGGATAAGGCACAGGGATGCTTCTGTTAAAATACAAAATTCAGCCAAATAAATTAGAGGACCTGGTTGGCCTTATTAAGCAACTCATAAATTGGGCAGCAGCACCCTCTCCAGGAAACAGAGGGGGGACCCCTCAGGGCTTCCATGAAGTCAGGGGGAGAAAGGTTACAAACCACAGGGAGCACCATTTGAAAGCCTCCCTGTTTAAATTTTATATTTAGTTTTGTGAATCTTGAATAAGAGGCTTTAAATTTATTCCTACAAAACCGACACAGAAAAGTCCAGTCTTTTTTTTTTTTTTTTTTTTTTCCTGTGTTTCATAGGTTAGCCTCCTGCAGGCACAGCTCCCTGGTTTATTTCGTGGGGATAATGAAGGCAAGAGCAGCAGCGAGAAGCCGTCTGTGCTTTGTGAATACCACGTTTGGTTCTCACAGGACCATGTGGGATAGGCGCTATGTTCCTTCCCATTTTACAGATGTAGACACCGAGGCTCAGAACGATTTGGTAGTTGGTAGGGAGGTGGAACGGGACCTGGCCTCTCTCCTGGGGCTACCCTGCCCTACCCTGTGGTCTTTTGCGTCTCTGTTGCCCTAAGGGGATCCTTCCCCTTCTGGATAGTTGCCTCTGAATCCCACCCTTGGCCTGTTGCTGCTGGAGCTCCCTCCACCCCCACCCCGAGCACAAGAGGAAGAGTCAGAGCGGAAAGCCTGGGCTTGGGAGCACCCACCACCCACCTCTATGTTCAGCTAACAGGGGAGTGGTGTTCTCCAGACGGGGTGGGAGACCTGGGGACATGGAGGTCAGGCCCTCACCCCAGGGAGCACACCCCATCTTGCCCCTGAGCCCCCCTCGGGCTGAGGACCGACCCTTCCCTCAGGCCCTTCACGGCTCCCCAGATACACCTCCCTCATCCATTTAGGCCAGAGATTTAGAACATGGCTACTGACTTCTTACAATCCGAAAGAGAGAAAAGCCCCAACATTTCACAAAACACATCTGTCCAACCACACAGGAAAGGACTGATAAAGGCACCCCGCTCCTGCCAGGTAGGGGATGCCACCGAGAGTCCCCACCCCAAGCCCCCAAAACACAGGAGGGGGGCAGCTGGGGCTCAGAGGATCGGGATTCCAGCCAGAAGGGGTGTCAGACATCCTGCAGGCCGGGACTGTGGTCCCGTCCACGGTCGCCTCTCCGCCAGCACAGACGCCCTTTCACGCCCCTGAGAAGATGGCCAATTCTCCAAGAAGGCCTCACCCATAGGTGAAAACAAAAATTATACAGAACAGCTTTTTTTTTTTTTTAAAGATAATTTATTTAAGTTTCCACCTTCTGACAACCTGAGGTGCAATATAGAGACATAGATTTTTTTTTTTCACAGGAAACAGTTTTGATTTTAGCACTGTTCTGAGATCTGCCACCTTGAAACTTCCTCAGCCTTAAAATACTGTTTGCATGACGTCACCAGGTGGGACACGGGATTGCATAAGGGGCACACCAACACCTGCATCACGGAACCCTACTTTGGGGCTACTAAAGGCAAGGTCTGGGTGGGGCAACGGCAAATGTGGGGTCCAAGACCGGCTGGCTGAAGGAGAGAACGCATTAATGCAGACGTGTAAACCATCCCCGAGGGCCCCAGCAGAGGCTGCAGTTTGTAACAGGCCTTGTTCCAACACATTAACATAGTTGAAGGGGATCTATGTCTAATGTCTGAATTTCTAGCATTTCCTAATGTTCAAAGGTTTGGCTTGTCTTCTTTAAGATGCCTTAAGGAAGGGAGAGACCCAGGCTCGCTCACGACCTTGCGGAGGAAGCTAACCCACGCCGTCTCTGGCACAGGAGAGACCAGGACCACACCTGTGTCAGCGCTGGGGGACAACGCCCGCAGCGCCTTCTTCCCGTTTTCACAAGCACATGTCCAGGACCAAGGAGGGAATAGGTACAGCCCCCACCCCCCAATTCTAGGACTGACCCGTGGCTCAAGGGGGATTTACCAACAGGCAGTCTCTTTAGCTAAAGTGCAGACCTCTTTGGGGGAAGCTCGGGAGGGATCCAGGTGGCGGTGGGCTCTGCTCAGACTCCACCTTGTCAAAGCCTTGGAGTCTGGGGCTTATGAGGATCTGGGATCCCCTCCATCTTCGGACACCCCGTGGCAGGTGTGTGTGGAAGAGACAGGAAGATGGGCAAACCCAGACCTACTGATGCTTTTCTGGAAATGATAAGTTTATCCATTTCCATTAGTAACCAAGAGCCCTGCACTGAGAACGCTTCCCCAGTTGAATCTGAGGGACACGGGAGTTGGCTGGACACAGCTGGGGTGGGGCTCCATTCCTGAGCTCTGGTGGACTCGGGAAGCACAGGCCAGCGCCCTGGGAACAGAGCACCCCAGCTCCCATGGGACCCTTCCATCCCTCCCCAAAGAGCATGAAACTCTCTGCCCCAGGGACAGCAAGGGACACCAATGAGGTCCCACCAGAGCCTGCCATGGAGGACGGTCTTAGCATCGAGCATATTTGCTGAAGGGGAACAATCTGAAAATGACCCATGCATTTGTTATCTGGTCAGTCAGCACGCCCCTATTCCCAGCCCCACGACGACAAGGACGCAGGACACCGGTGGCCTGTGTGGCTTTGCCTGGGGTCTGAACATTGCACATTGCTCAACTAGGGGTGCTTCCAGCCCATCCAGTTCCCTTTTTGGTGAAACTCATCCCCGAGGGTCATAAGGAATAAATGACTTATAGGGAAGCTAGGGGAGGCAGCAGAGACATGAGAGCGAGGGGGCTGGGAGGCTGGGGGGCACGAGGGACCCCCATCCAGCAGCTAGTCCTTGACTGAAGACAGGGAGAGAAGAGAGCAGTCTGGACTGGTCTGAGCACTGTAACCCCCTCTCCGCAGGCTGGGGCCGGGCCTCCCTGCTCTGGACAGACTCTCCTTCCCAACCTTCCTCACTGTTTCAGGAAAAGGGCTCCCCCCCGCAAGCCTCCACCCCGCTGCCAGGAGTCTGCAGTTTTAGGTCATCTGGTAATAATGCTGATGGGCCCACCAGTCAGCCAATGGTGAGGTTGCTGGAGTGTGCCGGAGGGTCCAGCCTGCAGCTTGAGGCCTGGACAGGCAGTCATGGGCCAACCTGCCCCCAGGTGGCTTCTTGGCTCACCCGAACATCCCAGATTTTAATTTGGGTACAGAACTCAGGAAATGGGACTCTTTCTGGTCCTCCTTTTGGTAACGTAAGAACTTAGCAAACCTTCCCCCTTTTTTTGGCAACAGGAAATCATAGTTCACTCCATGTTACTGTACAAGTAACTTAGGGTATCAGAATCCGGTTCTCCTACCTTTGGTTCAACACACATGCTCACACACAAGGCAGATGCAATCCAAATTATTAACGTGCCCACCCCCCACCTACCGATATTGCTAAAATGAAAACAACAGCTAAACACATACAGGGCCGCATCTTGAGGTACCTGCGTGGTTCAGTCAGTTAAGCATCTGACTCCTGATTTTGGGTCAGGTGATGATCTCAAGGTTGTGAGATCGAGCCCTGCCTCAGGCTCCGCACTGGGCGTGGGGTCTGCCTGGGATTCTCTCTCTCCCTCAGCGCCTGGCCCACCTTCAAAAGCTGCAACTCAACATCATCCTTTTTGTCAAGCAGGGAACTTTTTATTTGAGAGGCTTGTCTGTCCAGGCTCACTGTGATGTGCACAGCCCTGGCGGACAGCTAGCAGAAAGTCCGAACCACCCGTGATGAAGGGCGAGACTTCAGAGCTCCTGGCTTTGGACACTCCACCTACCGGGATGGGAAGCTCTCTTCTAGGATACGATCTGACCCTTCCTGCATTGAGTCTACGGTTCCTGAGTTTACAGGAAGGGCTCGCAGAGCTCTCATACCAACGTGTCCATGTGTGTGCAGCAGACGGAGACTTCTCCACACTCTGGACCTCTGAGAGTGTCCCCTGTCAGTCTGCTCTGGCCGGGCCCTCAAGGGGAGAGACTGTGTCACAGGGACCCAGGGCATCTCAGCAGGGCAAGCTGCCAGCCTTCTTTCCAGGGACGGGACTCCTCCAAATGACAGTGGCCAGAGGCATCGAGGAGGGCCCAGGTCTCGGCACGGTCTGAGCCAACTGGGCAGCCCAACCCCACTCTGCCAGCCACATCCAGAAGAACAAGCAATGGGAGGGGAGAAAACCCCAAGCGGTCCTTGCTTCCACCTTCAAATGCTATTTCAGGAGGCCTACAGGGGGGAATCAACCTCTCAAGATCATTTTCGAAGTTAAAGTGCTTGGAAAAGCCCAAAGAAATCAAAGGGGTGTTTCCTTCCAAAGGCCCAGGAGTCCTGCTGGCTCCGCCCCAGGGGGGAAAGGGCAGGGCCTTGCTCCCGGGCACTCTGGAGAAAGCCTCAGAACCCACTCCACTCCCTCCAGAAACCAGAATCAGACTTCTATACAAAACTCATATATACAAGGATAAGTCTTTGGGGCACCTTACGAAAAAGTTGTAACGCATTTCAACTAACTACTGAGATGTGACTAATAAAGCCAAAGACGCCAAAGCTGAAGGGAGAGCCTTGCAGGGGACTCGGACAGACCCCCTCCCCCATGCAGCCTTGATTCTACAGAGGGGGAGGGGAGCACAACGGATTCAGGGGTCACGGTTGAGTGTTTCAGGAGGGGACGCATTATCCGACAGAAGCATTGGAGGAGGGGCCCACATACCCCTTAATTTGACCTTATTTGTCTGAAATGCCATCGGTAGAGACATGCACTGTCCCTGGGCTCAACACTGGCCTGGGGTTGGGGGGGGGACCTCCGGTCTGTGAAACCTGCCCCAGCAACACAGCTGTGCATTGTGTGGTGACATCGCCAGACAGGCTGACTTCTCTCTCTCTCTCTCTCTCTCTCTCTCTCACACACACACACACACACACACACACACACACACGAACGATACCGTTATAAAAATAAGCTGAGTTTCAGGATCCAGCCTTTGGACACCAGCCCACTCCCATCACACCAAGCTTCACGTCGCCTCTCCGGTCCTCACCGAGACATGCAGCTACAGCTCCGTCACTGCCCGCTTGTCTCTGGAATGTTCCAGGGAGGCATCCCAGGACGGAAAGCGTTCCAGCACTGGCCGGGTCAGTGACCACCAGGCATGGTTTTGCTGTTCTCCAGGGCAGACCGTGCTGTAATGACTGAGAGGTGAGGAGGCAGAGAGGGGAAACAGGAGCAGGGATGTGGGGAAAGGAGAGTGTCCACGGGCCTACTTTCAAGGTCAGTGCCCAAGTGCAAGGGGCAGAGGCAGAGGGAAGTGGACGGACGGGAAGTATTCATGCCAGAGGAGCCACATGCTGGCTGCTTGCTGTCACACGTCCATCCCCTCGGGCTGGCATAGACCCCAAGAGAAAAGCCAGGGTTCCTGGGCACCAGAAGCGGGACAAGGGGGTATCTGCCGAGTGTGCAGGAAAGCGGTCAGCCAGTGAGGGGCGAGGGGGCAGAGGTGCCTTCCCATGGCTGCTGGGGGGCAGGGTCCCCAGGCCTCATGGCCACTCCACACACGAGCCTCACGCCATTGCCCCCAGAAGCCACTTCTGCCCGGCTGTCCGTGACATGGACACAGATTTTTTCCGTCTTCCTTGAAATACCGAACAGCAAGGGTGGTTGTTTTGCAGCGACTGAAGAGACTTCTCTTGTCGGCGCCTCTTGGTGGGGCAGGCATCCCGCGCCCCTCCCAGGAAGGACGTGGGGGACCCTCTCTGCGTCATAAGGAGCCATGCGGGCAGCGCATTGCAGGTGCTCTGACACCGCCACCTCTGGGCTGGTGTGACTCCCAAGCGACCACGCAGATCTCACGAGGACTCCAGGACGCTCACACCCCTTGCTGGGCCTTCTGCGGCCGGGAAGGAGGTCCTCGGCACCAGGCTCTCTCCTTCCCTAAAATAGCCAAGTGTCTCTTTCCTCTTAGCGGTTCCTATGACTCTGATTCCTGTCACACGGTGGGCAGCTGGCACAGAGCCGGCAGAAGCCATGGACTGACCTGGCCTGCCCGGGGAGGCCCATTGCCCCCTCCGCAAGGCCGTGGCTCAGCAGGAGCCCTGACTGGGGGAGCACCCCCACTCCATCCCGCTGAACAAGAGGGTCCCGGACTGTCACCCGCGTCACTGGCGCATGCCAGCTCCTGATGCCCCCATCTGCATTCCCACGTGCACCTCACACCCTCCCTCTCCTGCAGGCGGCTGCAGCAGGCACTGCCCGGGGCCCTGGTGTCCTTCCTCCTCCTCCTGCTTGGTCCTGTGTTGTGGCCCTGACACCCAGGAGCAGGGGCGATCACCTTGGTTTTAGCCGTGTAATCCCAGAGACCCTTTGGCACGCGGATGGGGGGAGCAGACAAGGCAGAAGGGAGGTGGGGAGACGGGCAACCAGATTCTTCTAACCGCTAGTTCTAGGGCAGCGTGGAGCGGCTCTGGGTGCTTCCGAGGTCATGCAGGGTCATCAGGTAGGGTGACAGCCAGTCGCTGGCCCAGGAGAGGGGTGTGCACCCTCAGTCCTCCTGGAGGGTGCTCCGGGCGACCTCCCATGGCCTGCCTACTCAATGGCCATCTGCTCAATGTGGTCGCTCAGCAGCTTGTACTGCTCTGGAAAAGAAAACAGCGTTAATTCTTGGAAGAAAGATGTCCACACCGACGGGTAGGCCCTGCTCTTGGCATGTGGGCAGTAACAAAGCATGACCTCAGTGGGAATGGCAGCGTCACCAGGAACACCAAGCCATGAGCCGCTAGCATGCTGCCCGCCTGGCCCCTGGAACTGGGCTCCCTGGAAATGAGACACGTGTTTTTATGGAAAGAACG
Organism: Lontra canadensis; assembly: GCF_010015895.1. Taxonomy (NCBI): domain Eukaryota; kingdom Metazoa; phylum Chordata; class Mammalia; order Carnivora; family Mustelidae; genus Lontra; species Lontra canadensis. The sequence continues at coordinate 3,702,253 of NW_022631002.1, forward strand.
TGAAGCCCAGAGAAGGCTCCGTGCCGATGGACGAACCGTGCCAAGGGAGCCAGGCCTGAGTCCTATAGGGACTGAGGGCCGCAGGGCAGGCCAGGGCACAGTGTCTTGCCCAGTGCTGTGGGGCTGATGGGCGTGTTCTGAGATTTTCCGGGGGAGCACCGGGCACTCTCCTACCTTCTGAGTCCACTCTTCTGTGGCCCCTCTTAATTTGGCACAGGATGGAGGATTTTTAAAAAAGATTTATTTGAGAGAGAGAAAATGCAAGCAGTGGCAGGGGAGGGAAAGGGGCAGAGGGAGAGAGAGAATCCCAAGCCGACTCCCCGCTTTTTTTTTTAAAGACCACTGTGTCCATCCAAATGTGTATTTAAGCGGAAGCCTTTTTAGACCACGAGGAAAGCCGTTTCGTAGCAGGTGGGATGCCACGTAAAGGCCGGCTCTAACAGAGTAGGGGGCGGATATGTGACCTATCCTCTCTCGCTAGAGAAGTCAGAGACTCTAGAGAAATGCCACAGCCCCTACACCCATCACGGCAGTGTGGTTCAAGAAACAGAGCAGGCCACTTAGAAGCAAGGGCAACTGATGGCAGAGCTTCAAGTTCAGAGTCTGAGCGCCCAGGCCCATCTTCGCCTTTGGCCCCGCTTGGAAACACGGGGGCGGGGAAGCTCCCCAACCCCAGCGTGCCACACCCCACCCCGGCAAATGCTGCCTAGCAGGAAAGGCCTTTAAATGCAATGGGAAGCGTCCCGTGCATGTAGGGAGATGGGAAGAGCGGAAGGGTGAGGCTGCCCGACAGTTCAGCATCACGTTTCTAATGAACACCACGGCAATCCTTGGAGTGGGGTGGGGTGGGGCAGAGCACTGGTTCCCCAGCCCGAGCCCTGGCCGCCTCTGGTCGCCGCTCACCTTCGTCCAGATTGCCGATCACGGCCTGCTTCTTCAGGAAATCATTACACAGCTTCTTGCTGAGCCCGAATGCCAGCATGTTGTGAGTGAACGTGCTGGAGGAAAAGACACCCATGAGCGGCTGCCCTTCCTTCTCTCTGAGAGGAGAGGAGGGCGGGGGGGTTGGACCCGCCTGGAGCAGGGAGAAGCGGAAACAAAGGGCAGTCGCCTTGGCCCAGGGCTACTCTTGCTGTGCAACTGCCCACCACGGGGGGCACGAGGCGTGTTTGTTGGGAACCGGAAGCCGGGTCAAACATCATTAACTGCGGGCTTGTGGGCTGCGTGAGAACACAGGGCAACAATGACACAGAGATGTGTGATGCTGTCAGGGACGGCTCCCCGCTGCCATGCCCCGCAGGTCAGGCTGGAAGGTCTCCTTGGCGGGGGGCCTCTTGTCACCATATCCGGGCATCGGTGTTCCCCTCTGCCCTGCACCAGGACAGGCCTTCCGGCAGGAGAACCCCGCACCGCCCCACTCGGTCGGGGCCCCCAGGGTGGGGTCGTCGTCCGTGCTCTCACCCCAGCTGCCCGAAGGTGATGTTCTCATTGAACCGTAGACTGTCGTTGCGTTCCTCTTGGGTCATGTGGCACCACTTCTCCCTGCAAGCACAGGTGACAGGAGAGGGTTCCCGAATGCCGTCACACTCCCCTGCCTCTCACCCCCCCTGCTCTGATCTACAGGGGGCCCCCGACACACAGTGGGGAGCACCTCCCCCAGAGAGCTGTTGGATCTGCTCCTCCACAAAGCCTGCCCAGGGTTCTGCCACTCTGCCTCACAGGCCCAAACACGAACTCCATCACTCCGTCCTTCCTGAGACGAGGAGATCCGAAAGCTCATATGCTTCCTACTGACCCAGCAATGATGTGTGTGCTCAGTGGCTGCCCAGAACATTCTCTAGGGGACAAGGACACCATCCCCCGTGTCCTTCTCTGTGGGTCACAGATGGGAGGTCCTGACGCCACTGGGGAGGCAGGATGACCTGCAGAGAGGACAGGGTCCCCCTGGCGTCCCAGGGGAGGGGGAGCTGAGAACCCATCCAGGAGGTCTCTCGGGCTGGCGCTCCCGCTGCAGGTCTCACGGGCTCTTTGGAGGGGGCAGCGTGTCAGCCTCTTGTGGCAGGGAGGCCCAGGGAGCGGGGAGCTTGGCCGTGCTGAGGGCCACTGGCCCGTCAGGCTGGATCTTCGCCCGGCTGTACTTCCCGGCCCTGACTTCCTCAGAGGCCCAGGTTCATGCACTGCGCCCCTCCCCAGAGCACAAGGATGAGACCCCGATCTCCCCAAAGGTCCCCGTGCAGATGGCACAAGGCCTTAGCACAAAGTGCAGAAACGCCAAGAGAAAGCAACACGGTCTGTGGGCGGCTGCCCGGGCAGGACTCTGAAGCCCGACTGTCCTCCCTGGAGAGGGACACGAGCCCGCACGGCTCTGGGGCGGGGACGCTGCTCTCCAAGCCCTGTGAGCTGTGTGTCCTGATGGAAAGCCGCCTCCAGCCACTCGCTGTGGGTGTGGTGGCCCCCTCCCCTGGGAGAGCACCCCTGTCTCGAGCACATTCCCGGCCCCTCCGTGTCTCCCTGAGAAGCGGGCTCCTTGCAGGGGCAAATACAGGTGTGGAGGAGATGCTTGCTTAAGCCCACTGCCCCTTCAAGATTATGCTCTGGGTGATGAGTCTGACTAAAGGTTAGAGAGAGAGAAGAGACGAGGGAGAGACAAGGCAGAGTGAGGGAGTGAAGAAGTCAAAGGAAGAGAAAAAGAACCAACATCAAACCTTAACTGCTCCCCGCCCGCCGGGCCCAGGGCCACTCGTGCTGCTGTGGCTTAGCGGAAGGCCACAGGACACCGGGGACAGGTAGCATTCCCAGCCTCCTCCTGCCGATGACAGGACGCCCGTGAGATACCCAGAGCATGCTTCCAGGCATGACACTAATCCCATCCCATTTTCCTTCTCACCCTCTTTCCTGCAGTGGTTGTCCGGGCACATGAATCCCCATACCACCATCTGGCCTGCTGTGTACAGTTGTGCAGGTTGTGCAATGCACAACCCCACACCACGTGGGAATGACCAGCTACCCTAACCCTCCTGACCTGGATGAGGAGATTCTCTTGGCTGTGGCAAGTCCTAGAAGTGGGGCATTTAATCTGACCTTCGAAGAAAGGCGTGGAAGGCCGCTGGCACTTAGCAGGTCAGGTGCTGCCTGCCATCCAATCAGTTCCTGAAAACTGAGATCAATGCCCAATACCAGGCACGGTCTAATCCCACACAGACTGCAGGATGTGTGTCTACACTGCCACAGTGGGAACTGGATTGTGAGCAACAGATGCCTTTGGAAACGGAGGCCTTTCTGCCTCTGAGTATCACCAACCGGGCTTACTGAAGAGGAGAAATGATGCTGGAGGCACGAGGTTGCCCAGGGATCCAGAGCCCACCCTCGCACCCCAGTCTCAGAGGAACATTCGCCCTTCATCCGGCTGAGGCTGGGAGCATGTGTGGGTGTCCCAGGGGGCAGGTCTGAGATGTGTGTGGTCAGACCACATCTGCTCTGGGGCACAGAGTGAGGCCCAGAGGCCGGCACCCCCTTGTGGGCTTGGTGCTGACGGCTTGGAGGCGGCTGTGATGCTTCAGCTCTCCCGGGCCTCAGCCACTGGTACCAGGCAGCCCTGCCCCTTGGAGGTTGTGGTGAGTCATGCTCCCCAAGACACTGTGGGGACGCGGGAGCTTTGTACTAAAGGCCACGTCCTTATGCCTAAATGCTCCTTTTATAGCCATAATAAGGCTGTGTAAGAAACAAGATCTCTCATAAACAATAAGCACTAAAAATATAACACTGATGAAAGGAAGCGTGCTTTAGGAAATGTCCGGCGAAAACAATCACTGTACCAGAAACTGTATTGTGAGTAGGCAGGCCTTGAGCTACCAAAATGTATTACAAAAGATACCCAACAAATAAATAAAATCTTTAAAAAAAAAAAAAAAGATACCCAGCAAATACAAAGGTCAAATGATGAGATTCAGACCCCACTGGGGGCTCCAAGAAAACAGCCTGTTCCAGGCCCTTCTCTCCGGGGGGCACCCTCACACACAAACACACACACACACACACATGCGCGTGCACAGGCTCCACACCAGGCCATGGCTGGCAAGGCGGGGGGCAGCGGTCTTCCTACCTGAACCCCAGGCCTGTCGCAGGGTCAGGGGAGGGTCTGCCAGACCCCTACACACGTCGGCACCTGGCTGACAGAGCCAGATTCTCTGTGCCCCCCCCCCGCCGCCCCCATGGCTTCATGCCACGACCAGATTACCAAGCGTGTAGTCAAGGGGGTGGGTTCGAGGCCTGCTCTGGAGGGGCTGGAGTGGCCAGTGGAACTCACACCAGGCCCTGCAGGGTCTCAAGTGCCTTCTATATGTCCTGTTCCTGGTGCTCTGCCCTTGGCGAGACCCCACCTGCCACCGGCCTGTCCCAGCGCGGGGCTTGCCCCGGGCGGCGGTGCTAAGCTGCCCCTGCGTTCGGGCTCTGCCTCCTGCAGCAGCTTGCGCGCGGCTCCCACCCTGAGGTGGCCCTGGCGGGGACCCCCGGCCCCGTAACATGAACAAAGTCACGTGGACACACACCTCTTCTTCTCCTCCTCTCCAGCATCCCCTCTGGAGCGGCAGCAGAAACAGGTAAACAGAGGAACATGTCAAAGTCATGCAAGATATGTGGATGGAAAAAAGAGAACAGCGAGAGAGGAGCGTTATTACAGGCAGAAACAGAGAGACGGAGAGAGACGGGGTACTCGAGACCGTTCATCTGCTAGGAGCCCGACAGCTACGTAAGCAGCAGGAGGAAACCCCATTCGCCTACAAGCATCGAAGCGCTTCCTTCAGTCTGGTTTCCGGCAGAGCATGGGATTCTCTCTAGAATCCCCGGGACGGCTCCGGCATCCTGCCCTCTGCGCACTCCCTCTGCCTCCCTCAGGAGAGGCAGCCACAGTGGACTGCAGGCCGTCCCGCCCGGGGAGGGTGTCACTGCCCCCGACCCGTGCAGACAGGTCGACTGCACTTCCAATCCCCCCAGAGCTGGTGGACCGGCCACACAGCAGGCACCTGCTGTCCCCTGCCAGGGAGAAAGGCTGAGGGGTCTCCCCCTGTTAGAGAAGGAGAGGTTCATGACAGAGAGGGGGTGCCAATAGGGGAGCCAGGACTGGGAGGGCTACTGCCCTTTCCTGCCCAGCCACTCGATACAGTGGGCAGCAACTGTGGTTTGTTGTGGCCAGAGCAGGAAGGACCACCAGCCCTCACTCTGCCCTGTGCTCTGTGTGACCGTTTACAAAGGGGGTCTTCTGATGTGGCAAGACTAGCGTCAGGGAGGCTGGGGGGGGGGTGTCTCAGGCTGCAGACCAGAGCAGTAAGCTGAAGGTAGCAATCGCATCTCCCCAGAGGTTAGCTCTCTCGAGCTGAGTCTATGGCGGCGGCGGCGGGGTGGGGGGCGGGGGGGCAGCTGGCCCTGCATGCCCCGAGTCCTGTGGCCGCGGTTCTTACAGCAATAGGCAGACTCAATCCTTGGGGGTCCTGATGGGTTCATTCTGGGGGAGTGTGCGTTTCAGAGGAGGGTCAGCCCAAGTCATGCCAGAGCCCAGGACAGAAAGCGCTCATGCAAGCCGAGGAACCCCCATCGACCCCCGCCCACGAAGCTGAGCGTGCCCGGGACCCCCCAGGCAGCTCGCCGGGCACTGGGGCCAGAAGGAGCTGAAAAAGAGACGGACGCACCGACTCAGCCGCCGTTCTGCTCTCCTCTGCAGAAACCGGAAAATAAAGCCAGTCCCCGGGCCTCTGCCGCAAGGCAAGGCGGGCCCAGACGCTGCTCCTACCTGGTAGTGGGAGACCGCTTTCTCCTCTCATAGTGGACAGCATCGAAGAAAGCCGCATTCCAGAACCTCAGTGTGTGCCTGGGAGACAGAGCCAAGTGTCAGTCCTCTGCGGGGAGGCTGGGAGGCAGCTCTCAGCACACCGGAGGGATAAGAACACACGGCTTGTGGACACATCGCAGAGAGGCAGAGCAGGGAAGAGGAAAATGGCCAGGTGCCTTTGTCCCAAACCAAGGTGGTTCCCTGGGCTCCTGGCTAAGGGTCATATTTCTCCCAGGAGGAGGGTATGACACGGAGGCAGGTAAAGTCCACATCCATCTGCGGGACATGGAGGAAGGCTGTCTTCCGCTTCTGCACCCCCGCTGGGCCTCCCAGAGGAAGATGGGCGTTTGGGGACACCTGCTGCCCGAGAACAGGGTCTAGTAACATAAACAGGAACCTGGCACGGACAGACCGCGTGCAGAGAACAAACATATTCGTAGGGACACACAAGTAAGAAACGTTCTTCCTAAAGATCAAGGGTCCGCCAACTATGCCACTGTGGCCTTCGAGGGAGGGGCGCATCTGACATCCCTGGGACTCGGGGGCCAGCTCTCTGCCTACTTGGGGGTGAACACAGCATGGCGATGGAGACCCTTTGGAGGGACTAAGGCAGCCCAAACAGTGATCCACAGAGCGAGACAGAGGGCAAGGGCTCCCCCAACCGCCGGCCTCTTACTTTACTCGACCTTCATTCCTAGACATTCGTATAAAATGGCTTTATTGGGATATAATTCACATACCATAAACTCAGTCTTCCAAAGTTCACGATTCAGTGGTTTTTACTATATTCTGAGTTGTGCAACCCGGAGTGCGATCCTCAGAACATTTTCATGCCCCCATAAAGAAACCCTGTCCCCGTGAACAGTCCCTCCCTGACCCCTGCTTCCCGCAGCCCCCAACAACTGCTCAGCTGCTCTGTCTCCAGGGACGGGCCTGTCCCTGACGACAGATGAGGATAAACAGCATCATCTACTACGTGGCCTTTCGTGTCTATCTTGTAATTGTTTCCAGGCTCACCCGTGTCTCAACGGTGAGCATCTCGCCCCTCCTGTGGCCGAAGAAGACCACGTGGTCGGGAGGTATCACATTTTGCAGATCCACACATCACATGTCCCTGCCCGTGGACATCTGGGTGCTTCCCAGCTATGGGCTATTAAATGTGCATGAGTCTTGGCCCAAGTACCTGTTCTCTGTTCCCTCAAGCCCTTGGCTAGGAACGGAACTGCTGGGCTGCAGGCTAACTCTCCGCTAACATTTGGGGGAGCTGCCAGGTTTGCTCGGCCGCTGTCCCCCTTCCCTCCCCGCAGACAGGGTATGCGGGTTCCAGTTTCTCCACATCCTCACCCACACCTGCCACGGTTACCCTTTTCTATTCCAGCTATCCCGGGGGGGGCGCAGTGAGCCCCGGTGGCAAGGGAGCCGCAGGGGCCAGGAGCTCGGGCCCGCAGGTGTGAGGGAGGCCTTACCAGATGGGCTGCTGCTTCAGGTGCGTGTACAGGTAGATCTTCTCCCCCTTCCTTTCTTCCTCTGGGCTGCACACGGTCACTGCGGGAGGGCGACAGACACTGCCCGTGGCTCCAGTTGCCCCCACAGGTTGGCAAACCCCTCAGCGACCCTCCCGGCAGGCACTGCTTCTCCCCAAAGGTTATAGAAACGCAAGGTAGAAATTTCCAGACCACTTGTCCAACACCGCCCGCGGCCGGGAAGGACGCTCCTGCAGCCTGGCTGTGGGGGCTCCTTCTGAGGGAAGGCCCTGGCACGGCCCCCCATGCCCACCAATATGTTCCCTCACTTCCCTGCCTTGAGGAATTTAGCTCCTGAATCCTCTCCCCAGAGAAGAGGCTCCCCGCTGAAATTCCATAGGCAAGTACAGGCCAGGGTGGAGAGAAGTTGGGAGTCACCTAGGACAGAATCTGGTGCCCAGGGGGGTTAGGAGCCTGCTTGGTGAGGCTGCTGGTTACCCAGGGTGGCAGCTGGGGGCGGTCGAAGACCCCTTGGGGGCCTGGCTACGGGACCAGGGGCGCTGCTGTGGCCACAGCCGGACACCTGCTAGGCCAGGAGAGCACTGGGAGACACTCACCTGTCTTCTGTGGCTTCTCCTTGGGCTTGTTCTCATCCTCCCTGGGGGACAGAACCACAGCAGTGACATAACGAACCCCCCCACCCATTTTCTCAGCTCAAAGGAACCGGTCTAACCTGGCTGGAGCATGATTATGTCTCTTAGCGATGGGTACATTTCATGTGGTTTCTTTTGAAAAAGTGTTATGAAGTCGGTGCTATATTTACCAACTGCCAATCTTCCAGGATTAAGGAGATGTGGCAAGGAGGCTCCCTTGCACCATTTTCTCTGATTCCAAAACTGCTTGGACCAGACAAGGAACAAAACCAAGTCTCCCGGCAGGAACCAGCCATCGGAGAGGACAGTGGGGACCGCAGGGAGCCTGGGGTTCTCTGGCTGACATGCCCCCTTTCTTGGGAGGTTTGGCTTCAACACCCCGTTCTCAAGCACCCGGTCCCAGAAGGCTCCTGATCTCCTGCCACAAAACGGCTGTCCTGGGGGACGGGGGTCTTTCCCCTGCCTACCTGGTTCCGTTCACACAAGCTTTCACCACACTTCCGGGAGGAAGAGCCAGGGAGGAGCTGTGATTCCCCTCCTGCCCGCTGACAGTTTCCACATGCTCCCCCCATCAGTCCTAGAAGACCCCGGCCCCCAGGACATCCCTGTCTGTCAGCCAACCCACCAGCATGTGTGAACCCCAGAGAACTCTGGGGAGTCACGCAGGGCTTGCAGCTGTGCTGCGGGCCCCAAAGGTCACCCAGGGTGGCCAAGTGGATGCTTTCATGGCCAGCCCACGGCCTCCCTGTCACCGTCACTGGCAGGTGGCATGTGGCCTCAGCCCTCGGCCACAGCCGCCCCTCCCCCCACAGTCCACCTGCTGACACGTACTCGTGTTTCCTGGCCAGGGGTCCCTTCAGCTTGGTCTCCAGTCCCCCAAAGAAGCCCTTGACGTTCTCTGTCTTGGCCGATGTGTTCTTCAGCAGCCGCTCAGCGATGTCCTTCTTCTCCGCCAACCAGCTGTTGGCGGACTTCAGGTAGGAGTCGATGCTCCCCGCAGGCTTCTCCTTGGACTCGGAGGGCAGCAGGTGCGGCTTACCTGGAGTGGGGGAGAGGCGGGAGGGGGCAGGAAAGGAACCGCGCTGTGTAGCGGGAACAACAGGACGCCGGAGCCTCTCGGTGGCAGTGGCAACCAGTGAAGGGCCCAAGATGCCAGGGGAAGGTGGAGGGCCAGGCCTCTCGGGCCACAGCTAAGCACCTGCTGCATCTAAGAAGGCAGCCAGGAGCACCCGGACTAATGAAGAAACAGGAGTGGACCCAGCCCTGAAGCCCGAGGACCTGAAGGAGCAACGGACACACGGAGCTCCGCCGCGGCGGCAGAGGCCCAGGGCTAGAGGGGGGCGAGGAGCCTCTCCCTGTGCAGGGAGGAGCCTCTCTGGAGCAGACTCCGGACAGGCTCCGGGCCCCCTGTGGGCCTGAAACTGGACGAGGCGGGAGTGGGCATCCCAGAGAGAACAGTAAGGCCAAAGGCTCTCCCGCAGCTCAAGGCGCCGCCTACAGGTCAGAGTCGCCCTCAAGTCGAGGCGCCCAGACAGGTCAAGACGGGACTGCCGGTCAGAGATACCCTCTTCGGGTGCCTGGGTGACTCAGTCGTTAAGCGTCTGCTTTGGGCTCAGGTCATGATCCCAGAATCCCGGGATAGAGCCCCACACCGGGCTCTTTGCTCAACGGGAACTCTGATTCTCCCTCGGACCCTCCCCCCGTATTCTCTCTCTTGCTCACTGTCTCTCTCAAATAAGTAAGACCTTTAAAAAAATCTTAAAAAAAAAAAAAAAAGATACCCCCTTCAGAGCCTTGCAGGTCAAAGGCCACCCCCCCACCATCAAGGTGCTGAGTGTCCCCTACTAATTTAAGCTGCTGTGGGCACAGATGTGACTCCCACTCCTTCGAGAAGGAGGAGCCATGGTTTGGATGAGGGGTTCCCATCTGACTCAAAGGTCTGGCACGAAGGGCCCATCCAGCGCTAAGGCAGTCTGCCCAGCTGTCACCAGAACTGAGGCACGGGGGGGATGGGCAGTTGGGAGTGTGGGGAGGACAGAGCCAAGCTGCAGAAGACACGGGGTTTGGACACAAGACCAAAACTGTGCAGCCTGAGAGAGGTGGGAAGGGAGGCCGTGCTCACTGCCGCGCTGACCCAGCTCTAGACCACGCGCAGGCCCCCAGCAGCCTTCTGCTTACAGCGGCCTGAACGAGTCCCCAACATCACACCCAAGAAACCTCACGTGGGGAGCCCTCAAGCTCCAATGACCAGAAAGTTCCAGAGCAATGAGCCAGAAGAGCTGTCAGACGTCAGGATGAAGAATGATCTGCCCTTGCTGGAGGGACATCGCTGGCCCACACCAGGGACGCTTTCCACCCCAAGACCCTTAACTACGCCTCCCACACTCTTCAAGGGCCAACCCCGTGTTGTATTTTGCTAAAACGTGAAAGAGAAGTCCTCACATCCAGCAATTCCTGAGTCGCCCACGAAATTGCCCACCAAGTGGACAGCTGCTGGGTGACTTCCTTCCTACCACGGCGAGGCAGCCGCTTGACCCACGCTATGGACCACACCTTCCCCTCCTGTTTCAGGTATCTCTCTCGTTGCACATCTCGCCCTAATCCCAAGTTCTGTTGTTTTCTGGAAGCCTCACAACTGCACCGCTAATGGGGAAGAAACGTCACTTGATGCCATGTTACAAGGGGACAAACCTTGAGTTTCCATGTTTGCCCTCTATGGCACTCGCGTCCCCGGGCCTTACCAATGTGGTAGTAGGTGAAGCACATGGTCATGAGGTTCTTGGCGGGCCCAAAGTCGTCCATCTGATGACACCTAAAATGAAAAGGAAGGCCGGCCAGCTCAAACACCATCCTGCCCACTTTTCTCACTGCAAGCTCCTGAAGCAAGAGCTAAAAATTTTATGAATATGCCCACATTTGGGGCGCCTGGGTGGCTCAGTGGGTTAAAGCTTCTGCTTTCGGCTCAGGTCATGATCTCAGGGTCCTGGGATTGAGCCCAGCATCGGGCTCTCTGCTCAGCCGGGAGCCTGCTTTCCCCTCCTCTCTCTCTTTGCCTACCTCTCTGCCTACTTGTGATCTCTCTGTCAAATAAATAAATAAAATCTTAAAAAAAATATGCCCACATTTATACCTCACTCCCCAGATGCTATGTAGAAGCAATCAAAAAGAATCCCCAACTGCTTATCCTTTTCAGAAAGCTCTATATTTGCCAGGATGTGTGTCATCAACAGTGGTTATTGCTGGGAGGAGGACCACAGGACCGAGGACAGGGTTGTAAAAGGGGGTTTCCTTTCCATTTGAGGTGCTGTGCCTGTCTACTCTGTTCTTCTGTGCTTTTTTTTTTCTGTTTAGTTTCCGACCTTTTTTCTGTTTAGTTTCTAACCTTGTACTAACAAGGTTATTACATTAACCTTGTTTAATGTATTTAATGTTTATTAACAAAAGAAAAGTCAATGCAATATATCTAGACGGTGGGGTCAGGGCCAGTTCTATCTTTGAATATAAAATAATCTAAGGGGGGCCTGGGTGGCTTGGTTGGTTAAGCATCTGCCTTCAGTTCAGGTCACGATCCTGGAGTCCTGGGATCGAGCCCCACGTCAGGCTCCCTGCTCAGCAAGGAGCCTACTTCTCCCTCTGCCTCTGTCCCACCCCCCACTCGTGCTCTCTCTCTCTCTCTCTCTCTCTCTCAAATAACTAAATATAATCTTTAAAAAAAAAACTAATAAAACTTAAAGAACTAAACTCTGCCAATAAAATCATAAAGGACTATAAATAAAAGTAAAAACAGAAGACACTAATAAACTAAAAATTATAAAACTCAAATTTAAAAAATATGTATTTTTAAAAGATTATAAGGTGTTTTTCCTTTTTCTTCCCCCCCACACAGAAATACACATGCTCACTGAGAAATGGGAAGATTCTGTGTTTTGGTTGGGTGGGGATTTGAATTTTATTTTCCTACCCCCCCCCCAATTTTATTGAAGGAAAAAATCAAACTCAGTCCAGAATTAACTATGTTACCACGTGAGACAGGTACCGTCTGCACAATAGGGAAACGTGAGAAATCCTATGATAGGAATGTCTGGAAGCGGAAGTCTCCTCAGGGCCGAGAGTGCTGCACCCAAGACAGCTGTGCCTGTTTGAAACCGACTCCTTCCATGACACTCTCTTGTTCCTCCACCCTTGCCAGCTCCGAGACCCAGAATCCCCCCCACACGAGCCTATCCTCAACATGGGACATTCCGAGCAGGTGCCAGAAAAACAGGGACCCTCCCCTTTATGGTCTTTCTCCTCCAGTCCACGTTCCATGTTTGTGGCGGGGGCAGGGACTAAAGAGGTAAGGAGACATCGAGACACTGGGGAATTAAGAGCTGGTATGTCTCTGCTGCAGGAGAAGGGGAAGGAAAGTAAAGGAGGGGGTTTTCAGGCCTGGAAGGACAAAAGGGACATGGGGACAAACCATGGGACCAGGACCTGCTTCAGGGCCACAATGAGGGGACAAGGGTAAGTGGGGCACAAACAACTATCAGATTGGGGCTTCCTCTTCCCCATCCTTTCCCAATTCTCCTCCAAGTGCCCCCCTCTTCCTCCCATCAGTAAGGCTGCTGTTCCCTTTCCCAAGGCAGAGACACATCCCCTCCTTTCATGCCTGTGTGTGTGTTGGGGCGGGGGTGCTGTCACCTGCTCTGATGCAGGTCCAGCACGTATGATGTGAGTCTAGCCGTCCCAGGGCCCCGGGGCCTCAGGAGGAGAGAGCCCGTGAGTCACACGGCCTGCTTCCCACAGCTACACAGAGGTGGAGGGGGGCCCTTTCATCACCCCCCAGCTTCTACTGTGTTGTCTGTGACAAAAGGTTCCAGCAGGGCCTAATTAGCATGCAGAGCAGGCTGAAGGCATCTGATCGCATCATTAAGTGGGTGGTTATCTAGCTGGAAGTGCTCCACAACAAGAAATCCAGAAAAGGCTGCATCTCCACCACAGGAGGGCAGGGTCAATGGCGTGTCGTCCCCGCCTATCCTGACGGCCCTCGTGGAGGGATCCGCTTACGCCCAGCTGCTGTCCCCTAACCTCCCTTACCGTGGGGGTTGGACCCTAACTTCCTCCCCCAAGAGGCTGGTGCAAGGCCTCTCTGTGGATGCCAGCGGCGGGGGCTGGGGGGTGCGGTTCAGAGCAAGCACGAGCTCATGACTCGCGTGGCTGTTACGACTGGGTTAGTACGGGGCAGGAAAAATGGGGAAGACATGCTTTAGGACAAAGGCTTTGGGCACAGCATCACTTACTCGAACAGGACCACGGCGAAAGACTGCACCAGTCGGTAGAAGGTCGGCTCCGAGACACACTTGGAGTTGCAGCGCTGTGTGGGAATGGGGCAGACACGTCACTGGGCGGGCAGGCGGCTGTCACTCAAAGAGGCGTCAGGCTCACCACGCAACGCACTGCCCGACACAGCTGGGCCGTGAGCCTGGGACTGGAGCAGCCTCCTCTGTGCTAGAGTAACTGGGCCCCCAAGCAGAGCACAAGCCAACATTTTCCTGCAGCTCTTTGAAATTTTAAGAACTAGGAGTCCCACACACTCACCCATACAACAGAGAACGGCCTGGAGGGATGAAACCCCCAGAGGACAACACGGGCCATTTCTGGACAGGAGAGTTTGGGGCCGTTTCTCTATGCGTGCTGACTGGCATTTGCTAATTTCTCTTGGAAAAATAAACTGCGAGGGGCGCCTGGGTGGCTCAGTTGTTAAGCGACTGCCTTCGGCTCAGGTCATGATCCTGGGGTCCTGGGATCGAGCCCCACATCAGGCTCCCTGCTCAGTGGGGAGCCGGCTTCTCCCTCTCCCTCTGCCCCTGCTTGTGTCCCCTCTCTCGCTGTGTCTCTCTCTGCCAAATAAATAAATAAAATCTTTTTAAAAAATTATAGAAAAATAAATTGTGATAAAAATACCTGAAAAAAACAAGAGTTAAAGCTACTTTGCAGAAAAAAAAGAACCTACGAGGTATTTACAAAAAATAATTCTGAACTCGCATGGCTGTCACCATCTACGTTACCTTTGTAAAAGTGAACATTGTGGGTTACTGAATAAAACTACGCATGGACATCGTCCACATGCTCACCCTTCAAAAAGGAACTTTTCTGTAATTGCACAGATTTGCAACTTGTGCAATTACAAATGAGTTTGCTCGCTCATTCTTTCTAGCGGGACAACCAGATGAGCAACTTCCTGTTTCCTGCTATTCTAACAAGGCCTTTTGGGAACATCTTTAAGTAAGTTCTACTCATTTCTCTGCTGGGTTGTTTCCTGGGGCTCTTTTCTTCAGAGTGGGAGCAGCAGAGGTGGCGAGAAGAGGCCACACCAGCTGTGCCTCCCGTCACCGCCCCCTCACCTGGGCGCTCACGTATCGAGCAAACCACTCTCGGCCTTTTCCGTTCTCGCTGCTACAGTACTCTCCAAACTTGGCTTTCTCCTCCTGGTCCAAGTCCTCCCTGAAAGGAGCAGAGCAGGAAAAGCAACTTTCAGTCATCGGCAACAAACACGGCCAGAGTGGGGAAGAGGCAGGAGAGGCAATGGGGAAGAACGGCCCCCAGCCAAGCGTGGACGCCTGGCTTACACCAGCACATCCCACCCTCTGGCGATCCTGGCTGTGTATGTGAGGGATAGAGACTGGGGGGCCCGGGGGTCATCACAGCTGGGGTGAACGGACGCTCACCTGACCTCAAACCACCTCATCGTGGGAGGCGAGCACTCTGTCCCCAGATTTAAAGACAAGATAAAAAAGAAACAGAAGGCTGACGATCAATGAGCTCATGCAATCTTTCGTTTATTTAAGGTTTGGTAGAAAACATCTTGGTCTCATTTATCCCAAAATACCAACACCAGATGAAATTGGGGAATTTGCCAGCCAGTCTGCAGTGATTTCTGAAACGCTCTTGAAAATGCATCCGGCTCAGCTGTCCGGGCCCCATACTGCTGACAGGCAGCCGCAAATACAGATTGGCCTTCCTGACAAATTAGCAGGCTTCTCCGCTTTCTCCCCTTTCATTAACTGGGTGTGCTCAGAGAAAGCTGACTAATTCCAGTGTTAGTCAAACAAAATTAGGAGAGAGCCACATCTACCGCTCTCCCAGAATGCGTGCAAAATCAAACACGAATGCCTTTTGGGATCGTCCCATATAGGGACTATCACGGAACTCTCTTCCCTATTCTAACTGCAAAGAGAAGGGACACACACCTAGAAAAGGCAGACGTCCACCTCGCCAGGTTACAAACAAGGGCCCTTAATCGCTGTAGGAAATACTGGTCTCTTTACATAGTGTCAGCAGGCAGATTTTTCCTACTGCTTTAATTAAATGGGAAAACGGTCCCGTTGGTCCCTGAGCTCCTCACCCTGAAGTGTGGGCACAGAGAGTGTGGAGGTTTGGCTGAAATGCAGAGTCAGACTCAGCAGGTCTGGGTGGGGCCCAAGACTCTGCATTTCTACCAAACTCCCATGATGCGGCAACTGCAGGTCCCCATCCAGGGAATGAGCAGCAAGGCCTTCAGTGACTAGCGTGTGATGGGGATGCAGGACAAGGCTGACATCCGGAACCCAGGAATCTGGATTTGCAGGCTCCCCACCCACATGCTGAAATATTAACAAGAGTTGGTGGGGAGCTGGAGGCCTCCCCACAGACACCCTCTCCTCTGTCTGATCCCAACCCGAACTCCACTTCCTGCTGCTCCAGTGGCCGGGGCTCCTATGTACACCTCAAGAACCATCCAAGAAAGGCAAGAAGTAGAAGCAAGGACGGGTCCGCATCCTGGCAGCTGCTTGAGGCTCCACTGCCATGAGAATCGCGAGAATTACGGGTCATAGAAACCTTCGGGGCTATACCATCCCTGCCCTGAGAGTCCCTAGTCACGGCAGCGCCCCAGCCCAGCTTGAGGCTGATGCTAATGTGCCAGGACTCAGACGCGGGGAAGCCATCCTAGAGCCCTCCTGGATTTAGCAGAAAGGACATGAACAGGTCAGTGGAGTGGCTGGAGCCTGGGGGTGGGACGGAAGAGGCAGCAAGAGCTCTCCAAGTGCTTCTACCTGCAGCCGGGGGTGGGGGCTGAGAACCACCCAGGAGGCCCGCCCCTGGCCGGTGAGGGAGCGGAAGCCCAGGCTCCGTCAAGGACAGAGCCCAGAGCGGGTCCAGGGGGCTCACCCTCCAGAGAAGATCTTCTCCACATAGCCGCGCATGAACTCCCGGAGCTCCAAGGTCTCCTCGTCCTTGGCCGACTCGGTGCTCTGGTTGGAAGAGAAGGACTCGTTGGAGGAGGAGCGGCGGTACTGGTCCCAGGATGGGTGGGAGGGCGACTCGCCCATGTCATTCTCGCTGTCCGCAGACTCTGTGGTCTCGCTCTCCGAAGCTCCATCGCCCTGGGAGCTGTCCCCTTCCTGCAGCTTTGGAGGCAGCATCTCCAGGGGCGAGGAGGCAGACGGCTCAGTCCCGAAGTCAATCAGCGTGCCCACGGGGACCTCCGGGGCCTCCATGATTCGGGGAGGCTTCCAGGCTGGAAGACCAGCAGACGGGACTCCCAGACGCGTCAGCGGGAGCTGGAGGCCACGCGCACGGGTTGCTTGGTAGCTGCTGGCCAGCAGGAGTCCTCCGGGGCGGCTCTCGTGGTCCTAAGGCATCTAGAATGGAAGACACAGAAACATGATCACCACGAGAGCTACTCCCTGCGTAGGGGGAACTTAGCGCTGAGAATCCAGACTTCAACGAACAAAGGAGGCCACAAATTTCCTGAAAAGAGAATAGGCTCCAAACTTCTAGAATCTGGGTCATCGCTACACGGACATCATTTCCCGACTGCCTACTGCTACACACCTGGCACATGTAGGCACTCAGGAACTACTGGTTGAACAGCAACGAGCAGGACTTCTCCCCACCACACCTGTGACTTCAAAGCCACTGCACCCGCCGGCCCCCTCCCTGCTCTGGCCCACCCGACTGACGCCAAGAAATGCGAAGGCTGAGCCCGGGCTAGAATCCGAAAATCACCAGGGACACTTCTGCCTGCTTGCTGCCGTGTCACTGGCTATGGGAGATGGTGTCGTCCAGCATGTTGGGAAAGCCGCCCCTGTTAAGCACGTGGGCCCCTCCCTCCCTGGGCTCCCACCTGAAGACGCTTCTCCTCAAGGCCCAGACCCTTCCCAGGCTGTCAGATGCCCCTTTTCATATCACTCACCACCCCGCCACCAGCTTCTGCGGGTCATCTGCTGCCCAGACCCAGCCTCTCCTTCCCGCCCTCCCCCTGCACCTGCAGGATGAGGACACCCGGATGAAGGCACGTGTCTTGCGGTGCCTGGTCCTTCCGCCCTCCCCCTTCCCCACTCCACCCCGTCTTCCTGCCTCACCCTGCCCGGATGTTGTCCATCTCCCAGGGGGACACGGTGACGCCTCTTCCGAGCAGCTCACTCCAGCCCTGGTCAAAACTATTCCCGATGCCTGCGCGCGCCTCCAGCATTGTGCCTACCCCCAGTCATGGTGCCGCTTGTGTGACGGACAGGTGTTCCCATTTCTGTTCGTCCTGCCAGTCTACGCACCTCTGGAGCCATGGGCTGTCCTGTGCAGTCTCGACTACGGGTGTTTGCTGCACGTCTGTGAACGGACTGACAGGGCTGCGTGTGAACGTACCCCGAGAGCTGGGGACGGGGCTCCAGGAGGCAGAGGTCGGACTCTTTGCATCTAAACCAGGTTTCCTGACTGCCAGCTGGGGGTGTCGCCTACCAGGTCTGGGACCCGCCTTCCCCGGGCGAGCCGCAGACAGCTCAGCACGAAGCAAGAGCCCTTCTGATGCAGAAGCTCCTCCAGGCAAGGGCAGCCTCAAGACTGGGCCTGCCCCCTCGGCACCCTCCGCAGACCCCGAATTTCTAGGCCAACCCCCAGCAGGCAGGTGGCCGCCGCTGCGGCACTGGTGCATCTTCTGACAGTAATTCTATACTAGACTGCGTCTGCTGCCTGTTAAGAACTCAATGTTCACAAATCGATCATGGGTTCCTCCAAATTGCCCAGCTCAGGATATTTTTAAACGCCCTGAGTCAGAGAGATGGAATGGCTGGCTGGCTCCTCGCCATCGCAGTGGGAACGGGACACTTTGAGGAGATCCTACGACGCGTACCTTGGTTCAAAAAAGAGAAGCATAAACCTCCACTTGAAAGAGCCGTTGGGGCCAGGAAAGAAACACAGGGTTGTGAGGAGCTCGGGAGACAGGACCACCACCCAGAGAGGCGGACACTGCGGGGGCCAGTCGGAGGCCCGTTCAGCCCTGGTCCCCCTCCTGCCACCTGTGCCCGTGGCCTCCGCTCCCTGGGCCAGGGTCTCCCCGTCTGAGACACTGTGGTTGGGCTCACATTCTAAGGTCCTTCTGGCCACCACATTCTCAGACTCTCCAGAGCACAGAAAATCGCACCTATGACGACACACTGGGCATTCAAAATGGAAAAATCACACACTAGGAAGATCTCGTTCGCCGTCGTTATGATAGGAAAATGGGGTCAAAATTATTTGTATTATAAATTCCCCTGAAACCAACTGAAAACTGTGTTCTAAGAAGGAATACAAATGACTCAGACAAGTCACGTAAGAAATTCTCTTACTAAATGCTTAGACAACGCTTCAGCCTACACTGGTAACCGCGCATGCAGAGAGGCAAGTTAAAACAACTAGGTAGCATCTTACACTATTACATGAGCAAAAACTTTAAAATGCAAACAAAATACTGATGAGGTTATGGTAAAGTTGAAACTCTCAAGCCGTCCTGAAAATAGGGATAAATAAGACTCTGGAAAGTGTGTTTGCTTGCTTATGTATTTATGCATGTACTCTCCATACCTAATGTGGGACTTGAACTCACTACCCCAGAGATCAAGAGTTGCAGGCTCTTTCAACTGAGCCAGCCAGGTGCCCCTAGAAACTATTTTTTGTGATTTTTATTATTTTATCCTCTGATCCAGGAATTCAAATTCTTGAAATTTATCCTAAGAAAATAATTTAAACCCTCAAAACCGGTTACATGGAGGAAAAAATACTCCTTGCAACAGTACTTCTAATCCTGATAAACTGGGGTGGGGGAAACCTAAATACAGGAAAATGGCAAATACATTCTAACAATTTGATGCAATCGTCATGAGCGAGTGATGCAGTTGTAAGCAATCAGAACGTCAGTGAATGATGTTCACTTTGCAGCTAAGTAAACAAAATAATCTGCAGTCAACGAGTACTAACTGAATCCCATAGCACGCCGTCCTTTGGAGTGGGTGCTAGGAATCCTGGAGTGCATGAATTTTAATTTTTTTAAAATAACAATAAAGCACACGTATAAAAAGGGCTGGAAAAGAAGACAGTGTATTATAGTCCTGTAACTGAGGTCATTTTTCCTTTTGATTTTGTTCTTGATCATAATGATACAGTTTGCAATAAATAAAACACTGGAAGGGAAAAGGAAACAAATTTCTGTATCTGGAAACGGTTTCCAGCGGTCAGAAGGGCTGCACCAATTTACCAAGCAGAACACCCCAGCATCAGGACTGCAGGATCAGAGCAAACCATCCTGGCTATTTCTGGTCCTGCCTGAGGCTGGCAAACGGCTCTCCCAGCATCTCCCTCACTCGAAATTCTGGAAGTGCGTGTGAGTCATCCTTTCCCAGAAGCCTCCTGTGTGGGCTCAGGCAGGAGGGACAGAGTGACAGGGAGAGGCAGAAAGTGAGAGGCCTGACTGTTGGGTAGAGACAAGTGGCGGGCAACCCGAGCCTCGGTGTGCCAGGGCCCCGCGGGCTGCGGTGTGCAGAGCAGACCTCCGTCTCCACACCCTGCTGCCCCCTTAGCCCAGAGATCTCCTCTCTGGCGCAGAGAGAAGGCAGGGGGGCCGTGTCTGCTCACGGAGCTGAGATACCAGGGGGAGCGGCCGTGTGTGGGTAGGGGCCTTGGAAGCACGCCCACCCTCTTCCTTCAGGAAGGAAATGTAATCACGGGCCTCAGCGCAGGTCGAGGCGACGGTCGCTCTGAACACACCAGGACTGCACACCTCGCGTGACTCCGTGTTGGGCCAGCCAGAGAACACAGAGGAAATGGGCTCAGCGGGAACCAGCCGTGCCGTCCCCGGGCAGAGCTACACTCGGGAGGGCCGGCCCAGCCGCACCAGATCTAAAGAACCTTCTGAAAAATGCCCGAAACGCACTACGTGAGACCCTCCAATTCCGCAATCCCGGCAACTAGTTTGCATTTCTTCAGAACGTGCAGCGGCCCGAAGAAAACACACCTGCGGATTGCACCCAGACCCTCTGGCTTGTGCTCTGAAGGAAGGTTCCGGAGGCACGGCAGGGCCACAGGCTCAGAGACCCAGGCCATCAATTCACAGCCGGATGTTTGCAACTCCAGACCGTGTATATTAAAAATGATCTCCCGGAGCCTCGAAGCAGAACAGACCTTCCTGCAATTATACTTCTGCCGTTCATTTCCGGGGCCTCACAGCACGAGTTTCTACCAACCAAACTAGGAGAAAATTCTAAGTCCACCTATAACCCAAAGGCCTTAACCACCCACGTGCTCATTCAACAAGTATTTCTTTATCTTTTCTTTAGGTAGGCTTTACGCCCAATGTGGGGCTCAAACTCACGACCCTGAGATCAAGAATCGTGTGTTCTGCTGACTGAGCCAGCCAGGCGCCCTGGACAGTGTTTGCTGAGCAGCTGCTCTGCGTCGGCGAGGACGTCAGCAGCTGGGAACGCAGGCGTGAACAGGCGGGAAGGAGCACCTGGTCACGTGTGGGGGTGCAGGCTAAGAGATGGGGTGGTGGCGGTGGCGAAGGGCAGGGGGAGGTCTCGTAAGAGACAGCTTATAAAATGGAAACCCAAACAAGAACTTTCGGGGGCACTGAGCACTACGGAGAGTCTCCAGGCAACGTCTCTGAGAGCCCAGAGAAGCGCTTCTTCGGACTGGGAGCAGGGGAGGCAGATGCGAGCTGAGAGGGAAGGCGGACCCGCCAAGAAGACTCAAGGGTCCTCTGACAGGAGAGAAGTCTGGGTGGAGGTGAGGGTCTGCACAGAGGCCCTCAGCAGCAATAACTCTGGGAAGTCCAGGAATCAGGAGGCTGATGAGCTGAGGGGCACCGCTCACGGAGCAGAGGTTGGCCAGGCGTGCGGGGAGGGCTTGTCGGCCCCCCACCCCGGGGTCCGTCCGGGCTCACGGCAGCCGCGGGACCAGCTTAAATACCGGCAGCTGTGTGCACAGGACAGGAGCACAGGGGCGGCGTGGGGGGTGAGGGGGGGCTGGCCGAGGTGGAAACATCCTGGTGGGAAGTTCCCGACCTCCTGCCCTCCCCTCCCCATCCCCTTGCCCCCCGTCCTTTCCCGCCCCTGTGGCCCCAGCTGCAGAAGGAACTGGGAAGGAGGCTGCCCTCTTGCAGCTGCCCAACCACATCCCCACAGGGCCCTGCTCAAACTCTGATTCCCCCAGCACCCCGGAGCAACCCGCACCAGGATTTCTCCAGCCGGTAGACCTTGAGCAATCAGATGAGGCTCCCTGCATGTGAATCCGGAACTTTCTGTAACTCTGCCCCTTCCCATCCACCTCAGGAAACTCCCTCTCGTTTAGTGTCTCCGAGAGCGATCAGATGTGCTGTCTTCCCTCGCTCACCCGCGTCCCTAACACGCTGGCTCACACTTGTGTCCAGCCAGCCCATCCTTCACCTCAAGACGCCAGTCAGTCAAGGCTCAGAGGCTCACTCCCAGGTCCAGGCACACAGCTAGGAAGCGACAACATGCACAATCCAACCACATGTCGACCGAGAAGCCCCTGCCCTTGACCACCACCTCGTCCCCCTACAGCTACCTCTTTGGTATTCCCCTGGGGCTCCATTTCTAGAAGTGGTGTTGCTGGATCAGAGCTCTGCACGTGACTAGGGCTGACGATGAACGCTACCGAGTGACCTTCCCCGAGCCTGTACTGCGGCTACATACACCGGGTGGGTTTCACATCTGCACCTTCCTTTCAACTGTAAGGTCAAAACGCCACCTTGCCTCCCAGGTTCAGAACTCTGATCCATTTGTTTCACTCTGGGTCAAGTTCGGGGCAGCCTGCAAGGAAGGGCGGGCCCATTCTGCAGAAGAGGAAAATGAGGCCAGCTGTGTCTCTGCAGCATAACCTCCACGAGCCCTAGCCTTCGACACCGGCGTGTGCTGGAGTGTTTTGCCTGACGACTGGCCGGAACAGAGAAAGCCAGCTTCCTCCCTTGGGCTCTAGCTCCACTCCGACTCACACCGGGAAAGTCATTTTTTTCTTAAATTTTATTTTTAAGCAATTTCTGCAGCCAACATGGGGTCTGAACCCACAACCCCGAGATCAGGAGTCTCGGGCCCCACCAGCTGGAGCTGGCCAGGCGCCCCTGGGAAAGTCACTGAAGTCAGGACCAGTTCCTGTTTCTGGAAAACGTGAATGTGAATTTTTCTTTTTCTAGACTCATTTGGAGTATTAGCAAGATAAATGAGATAATACGTGGCCAGGCTACGGAGCTGTGTTACTGACCTCCTCACCCATGGGGAGAAGCTAAACGAGAGCCCAGCCACGGCCACGTCAAGACGGCTGAGAGACGACGCTGATGCGGTATTATCAGAACAGTCAACACTTTCTGAGGCACAAAGATGCATAAGAACATTGTCTTGGGCCCCTCCGTCAAGCGGCTGGGCTCGACTATGTTTTTATCGCCATTTCAGAGACGAGAAGTCTGCGGCTGGGGGAGGTGGGAGCATGGCTGCGTGGAGTCACCTGTGGGCAGGTACGGAGCTGGACCAACTACTGGTCTAGGACCAGAGGTCAAAAGTCCGTCAGTGGCTACCTGAGCTTCTGCTCCACTTTGATCTCTCTCCAGCCCCCAGGTGAACGTCACGTGCCAGGGCTTCACCTGAAGTAGTGAGCTAACCTTCCCACAGAAAATCCGCCTTGCTTGGCCTCAGGGTCGCAGAGGGCCAGTGCAAACCGAGACCTGCACACCCCTCCCCGATCTTGATCACGAACAGTCCTTGACCCTGAGACACGAGTCCCAAGACTTTCAATCCCACGCGCCTCCAGCGAAGGCCCTGTCCAATCGCAGAGAAGGTGAGGGTCTTGGGTAGGAACCAGAATATCAGCACCTCCCGGCAGCCATCGGACTCACGTAAGCTCTGGGATTTACCCCCTGAAGGATGGTTTGCCCCCAGGTGTGGGCACCCTGCGGCAACCAGGCAGCCTTCTGTACCCAACACAGCTCAACCAGAACAGGCGGCCTGGCTAAGGGGGTGCCCCCAATCCTCACCCCATGAAGCACAGCCCAAGGAACTGAGCAAAGATGCTTCGACCCCGCAGCCGGGGTTCCCTAACCAGTGCCAGGGCACCCTGGGATACCTGAGCAAACTCACAGGGGTGCTGTGGGATATTACAATTATTTTGAGGGAAAACACAGCAGTACTCGACATCCTCCAGACACGGACCAAACTACAGGCTCAAAGTAGCTCCCAGTTTCACCCTTAGGTCACGCCATATTCCTTTCTGCAACTCTCGTCTCTGCGAAACAGAATTTTCTGCAGTTATGAAAAGCACATAGTGCCTGAAGATCAGTATGGAACAAGGAAAGAGAATGGCCATGTCCAATGAAGAATGAAATGAAAAATGGTTTTTCAAATGGTGTCATGGGGTGATGAGTGGTTCCCTAAAGGTGCCCACGTCCTCATCCCCAGAACCTACAAATACGTGACCTTCCACGGCAAAGGGACCTTGCAGATAGGATTGAGTGTGGGGCCGTGGGATGATCCTGGATGATTCAGGGGGGGGCCCATCACAGTCACAAGGGTCCTTAGGAGAGAGAGACAGGAGGGCCAGAGTCAGGGCAGGAGCTGGAATGGAGGAGGCAGATGAACCAAGGAATTCAGTCGCCTCTAGAATATGAAAAGCTCGAGGGATATGTCTCCTCAGGGGCCTCCAGAAGGAACCCATCCTACCCACCCTTGTCATTAGCCCCAACAGACTGACTTTGAACTTCCACCCCCAGAACTCTAGGACAGTAAATGTGTGAAATTTGAAGCCACAGAGTTTGTGGAAATTCATTAAATCAGCTGTAAGAAGCTAACAAACACAGCTAGTATGTGGTTGGGACATAAAGACCCACAGAGGTACCCAGTATTTGCTTTAGCCTAGAAGTGTCAGGGCAAAACAAGAAAGACACTACAGTGCCATGAGCGTGGTGACCTCCAGGCCTGGGCCCACGCCTGAGCCAAATCCCGTGTCTGCCACGTGGGCCTTGAACCCGATCCAGGCTTCACACGGATCCCTGTGGAACGGACACGGCCCAGAATCAAGTGGAGCTCGTGGGAACCACGCGGTTTCCATCTCCCTCCATCGTGAACACATCATGAGAGAAAAGTCTGGAAACAGAAGGGGGGGATAAAGCCTCTGGACAGCAGCATGCCTCAAAGGCCATCTCCATTTCTGTGTCTTTCCTTCCTGTCTTGGTGCTTGTACGCGACCACGCCGAGGGAGGTCCGAGTGTGCTGTCTGCCAAGGGCCTGGCTGACCCTCTCCCATCTGCAAATACACAGGTGACCTCACTCAGGGGTCTTCACTCGTCCCCCAAAGAGCGTTTAATTTCCAGTAGACCTAAGGGCAGGTCAACAGGGCGCGGCCGAAATGAAGGGGAGACAGACCCCTGGCTTAGATTTCTGGTCTCCGGGGCTGCCTTGAAACAGGCGAACCCGATCAATTATGAGGTCACTGTTACCTGGCTTTGCTCTGCTATTATCAGACCTAAGAAGGGATGGTTTCCAGGAAGACCGAGCCTACTGAAACCCCTGGAGCGGAGGAGGCGGAGAAGGAAGAGAAAGCTAAGTGGCATCATCCTGTAGGGAAAGGCACGGCTGGGAGACGGCTGAATGCCTAAGCCACCAGGTTATCCGGAAGCCCCTTCCCTTCACCGCCTCTCAGTCGGCCTCTCTGTGTGGGAGCTGCTTCCACATCCCCCTCCTCCCGCCAGCCTGCCACAAACAATCAGCTTCAGCCGCAGCGCTCCCTGCTCAGTGGGCATTTGCTCCACACAATGCTTGCTCCCCTCGCGCCCCGCCCCACAGTCAGAGAAGGGCAGCAGTAAGCCCCCAGAGCCCCCCTGTAGAGCTGGGCCCTCCAGTGCCCCCAGAGCTCAGTCACTAGCCCCAGCTGGTAAGAACACGCTTCCTGTCGCTCAGAACCTCTCACGCCATGAGACCACGAGGGCTCTCATCTGCCTCTGCCCGGGGTTGGGGGGTGGGGGGCGGAGCGGCTCAGCCGTCGGGCTCCCGACAAGTCCGTCTGCTCATGGCCTTCTGGCCGGCTGATGGCGGACTGCGCCTCTGAAGCAGGAAGAGAGGTCTGGGCCGGCGGGGGCTACGAAGCAGTAGTCATTCCAGGGAATGAATCCGTGTCCAATAGGAAATGTCACCAGTGTCCTTTTAGATGTCAGTGTGTTCGGGCAGCTGCTGGACACGGATTTCTATCTAGTCAGTGTGGATCTAGGGCAACTTGAGGCCCGTGGAATCAAACAACAACAGTAACAACGACACCCATTCCCAAAGCTGGGCAAGGAGCTTAGTGGAGTTTCCTGGCAGCCAAAGCGAAAAAGAGAAGTGATGTGGAAAACCAAGGCAGAAGACAAATTATTACATTTCCTTACTCCCTACAGCCCGTGGACAAGTCCTTGAGACAGGCAGAGGGACATTCCTCTAGGGACTCAACTGCCTCCTCGATCATACTTTGCTAAGGGCAGAAGGCTACCCTAGCCCCACCTCCTCCCACCCAGGATCCTCTAAGTCTACTTTAACATATCAAAATGCCTTTAGAAATTTCCTTTATCTCTAAACCCCTCAAGCATATGGCCCACTGATATACACCTGAAGGGTCTCATGACTCAGGTTTTATTAGACGGTAATAAATGACCTTTTCCCATCAATAGCTCAAGGCCCTGGAAACCTTGCTTCCAAAATTCCTTGAGACTGATGCTATCCCTAACCCCCTCCCAACCTGAAAGTCTATCAAGGGCCAGTCCTCATGACCCCAGGGCAGCTCCTTTTGCCCCCGGGTCCTGTCCCTGGGCTTTAATAAAACCACCTTTTGGCACCAAAGAATGTCTCAAGAATTCTTTCTGGGCAGTGGGGCTCCGAACCCTAACGTTCTTTCCTACATCAGGACGCACACTGGGTCATACAATTCTTTCATTCTGACGCACTCATCTGCAGAGGAACTGTTTCCAGACACTGAAGTCAAAAGCGAGATTGTCAAGGAAGTCCCCATATGAGGAAACTGCTGATTTCTGTCCTGAGGTCTGTAAGAGTTACAAGGCTCCATTAAAGAAACAGAGAGGTTGAAACATACATTTTTAAGTGCCTCTCCGAAAGTCTGAAGGCGTAGGTTACATCAGCTCGGCGCAGGTGTTAGCCTGGCCGGAGCACTCGACTGGGGTGAAGATCAGGCGTGCTGGCGTCCTGATGGGATAACCCAACGGAAGCCACATGCTGCCCTTCCCAGCAGGGGGAGGACGGTCCTTTGGCTGGCACCCTCCCTCGGACACAGACAGCAGCAGGCTGGCTGCAGGGGCTACCCCCCTCATTAGCGAGGGTGGCGGCAGCTCCCCACCCTGTCTCCACAGCCGTGCTCGGGCACCCCTGGCTTCCCCGCAGGACGGGCTGCTCACGGGTGGCCCTCTGCAAGGGCACGCATCTGAGCCGGGCACCTGGCAGGAGTGTTCTGACTCCAGAGTGTTGGGGAGACTCTCTAGTGGGGCGAGCCTCTTCACGGCCTGGGGTTAGTGACCTCAGGGCTGCGCTCTCCCAGGAGAGGCTTCCGGCACAGAATAATTGCACAGGGAGTGTCTGTTGTTGTGGGAATCTCCCAGGCCAGAGTTCAAAGGGGATCACAGGTCACAGGCTGCATATGCCAAGTTAGCTGACCCGCCCACCCACCCAGTCCTAATCACGGGCACATGCTTCCTCCATTGCCCTTGGCCTCCACGAAGGAAGGAGCTGAAGGAAGACAGAAAAAAAAAAATGCCACTGCCCACACTTTTACAACTGAAAGCAGGAAAAACTGTAGGATAACTACTGACCTTTCAGTCCATAAAGCTGGCAAGTCCTGCCCCTAAGGCATTCTGCTAGGCTGCATGGGGAGACCACGCATTTCCTGACCTCAATGGGCTTCCAACATAACCCACACATTCCACAATAGAACGGAAACAAACCTGTTTTCTGCCTAGGTGCAAAGAAGAGTAGTTTGCAGACCCAGTTTTTATGAGATGCACGCACAGGAGGGACAGTAAGATGAGGATCTAATGGTCCCGACAGGCAGGGGGCCCCAGCACATGACAGGGTAGGGGCCTGGTGGAGATGAAGGCTCGGAAGAAGCAAGACCACACCCGCTGGCAAGGAGCGTGTTGGGAGGCTGGGTCCATTTCTGCTAAGTAGAGGCCGGGAGAGAAGCGCCCTTGGACAGTCCAGACATTTCCAATGGGGTGGCCCATGGAACACAGTGAGCTACCATTGTGGTATGGTCCTGTGGGTTACATCGTATGGTCGTGTCCAAATCTGAAACCATGCCGAGCCATGGAGTATCTAGAGGTAACTAGCAGGGCAGCTCTGTGAGCCCCGAGAGAGGGAAGTAGTGAGGACAAGGTCACACTCTGAGCCAACCTCATCTCCAGCGCTGTTCGTGTCTTACACACTCGTAGATGCCGGGGATACTGTGCAAATTGTACACTGGGGTATACCTTCAGCAAGGCGCTGGACAAATTCATTACAGCTCTGAAATGGACACATGGGGCCTGAATATTGTGAAAACTGGGTTGATTTGTAAATGCTGTATTTCATTGCCCTGAAATACACTTTTTTGCATTTTATTTTTCTAAAGATCTTTAAAATCTGAGGGATAGCAAGAGAGAGAGAAAGAGAGAGTGCACGAGCGAGGGAGAGGGAGAAGCAGGCTCTCCACCAAGCAGGGAGCCCAATGCGGGGCTCAACCCCAGGACCCCGGGATCATGACCTGAGCCGGACTCCTTAACCGAATGAGCCATGCAGGTGCCCCCTTTTTTTCATTTTAATATTCCTGAAATTGGATGCCTCATCATGGCTCCTAGTTAGGCTTCTCATGATCTGTTGTCATTATGCAGAGACAAGAGAGGACCCTCTTTTATTCTTCAAAGTAATTAAAGAAATAAATTCAAGAAGTGCATAAATCATAGTTATAGCGCTCACTGGTTCTCACCAAGTGAATACTCCCACGTAACCACAGCCCCCCAGGAAGTGGACATGACCAGTCCTCCCTACTCTCCTCCTCCCCAAAGGGACATGGACGGGACACTCTATGAAGAGCTGAGGGCAGAGGGATATTGTACAGAAACCCATGTACCGCAGAAGAATGGGTCTCTGTAAAGTGGTTTTAGAAGCACTTTAAGCACTTGTTTCCCTTAAATTTTACTCCTTGCCATGTACCAGAGTGACACCTGATAATAACTGAAGTAATTCTAAAGGCATTCTTTCAATAAGTTCAGAATTTCTGAGAGATAAGAAGGCATCGTGTGACAGTATCATGGCAGTGTTTAGTCTTTCTTCACTGTGCGTGAGACAATAGTGAATTTTACAAGTGATGAGGTCTTAAATTCGATGAAGTATGGGGCTTGGCTTCACTACCCGACAGTCACCTTGGGAAAGATGACTGTCACTCACGGGCAAGGGACTCCAGCGCAGGCTCTACCCTACACCTTCATCAATTACTCAGGTTTGAAGGCAAATAACAGGGGGACGGAGAATGTGCAGAAGCTAAAGCCGGATGGGCAGTTAACACAGGGAATGACACAATCGGGACCCAGAAAGCTGTTGGGGGACTTCAGTGGCAGGCTGAGTCTTAAAGGACACCTCTCGATAGCAAATCTGTTCGTTTGCTGGGCACCTGCTGAGTGCCTTCCGTGAGCCAGGCATGACATGGCAGCCAAGAGGTAAGGACAATGTGGTTTCTGCCCTTGAGTAACTCATAAATTATTAGCGAGGGAGTCTGACATGTGAGCACCGACTTGCCCAAGCCCAGTACAGGGGAGGCTTTGCACCCGTTAGTCTGTGTGTTTGACACTAAGGACAGACTCCAAATGGACCTCCAGCTGCGCTGATGAAAGCAAGCTGACCCAAACAGGAGCGGCGGTTCCACCCCACCTGCTTTGGCTGGTCAAGCTGCTCCCGGGACATTCTGCCCAATCCCACACCTGGAAAGGAACCATCAGCTCCTTTGAGGGCAGCGACACCAAGGACACGGCTCCAAGAGCCCCCACGCATTGCTCTCCTCCAGCATTAAGTCCAAAGCAACCCATGAGGATCCCTTGCTTGGGAAAAAAAAAAAATACACCTGCAAGGGCCTATTCATTCAATAAACATGAATGCTTAAGACTTAAAAAATGGGGGGTGAGAGGGGGAGAAAAAAAGGAGAGAGCCACTGAGAATCCAGAGAGCATTCAAAAGAAGAAAGATGAAAATGAAAGCCCGCCTAATGACCTCGTCACCTGGGGAACTGGGAGGAAGGGGAAGAAACCGACCCTGGAAGTAAGCAACTTGGGGGACAGGACATGAGCCTTCAAATTTGTGAGCAGCGGGCACCTGACAGAGAGGCCAGATTGGTTCTGTGTGGCTGCAGAAGGAAGAAGGGAGTCTGAGGATGGAGGCCCACCCGGGCAGCAGTGTCCACCACCAGAATGATGCCCCATCTCGTTTCTGGGCCGCCGGCAGCGGAGGGTGGACGTCTGCTGGTCAGCAGCTTATCCTCAGGAGAGGTCGCTGGCCTTCCGGGGTCCGTGCCACTGGCATCCCGAGATAACATTTTACGATGCGTAATGCGGGCTTCCCCCAATGCACCTGTTCTAACGCTGCTACCCAAAGAGCACTCTGACTTTATGACCTCCAGGAAGAAACATCTAAAGCGTCCATGGTTCACAGGAAAAAGAGATAAGGGACCATCTGCCGGTTCCCCAGCGTGGTCAGAGAGCGAGACGGGTTCCATTGCCCACAAAGACCTCCCCCCAGAACCACGACTCCGCTGTGTCGATTTTCAATCCATGATGACGGGTCAGGTGCTGTGCTAAGTGCCGGGAAGAGAGCCGAGGGAGAGACGAATTTCCTGCCTCGTGGAGCTTGCGGAAGGCTCCGGAACAAATCTCATTTCACCACACTGCAAAACACCAAAGGGTCCAGGAGTTCCATTGGCCCCAGTGGAGGCAGAGAAAGGGAACTAGGGGTGCCCACCAACCACTTCTCCATGGTCTGAGACTTTAAATTTCTTAGTTCTTCAAAAGTCACCCTGACTCTCAGCTCAAGAGCCACTCACACACGATGTACGTTTCGCGCTATGCTGATGTTTCGTCCGCCCCGGGCAACCGCGCTGTGAATGGGGGAGCCCTGCAGTTCGAGGCAGCAAGGAGTCATGTGGCGACAGGTGTTTCCCGTTAATGCTCACTCTTGACTCGCTGAGTTGGTGCCACGATAACCCAATGTTAGAATTTACGGCAAAGCGCCTCCCTCCCCCGGTGAGCAGCCACACTTCTTCAACAAAAGAAGGCCCCAGCTGACAATGCGGTGACAGCTGGATTCAGTTTGGATAGAGACTGACTTGGCCTTCCAGGCTTTCAGATAATTCAACCAAATAAATTCGTACTGCTCCAACCTATGCTACGGAGATAGCCACGATTCATCACTGCATTGGGATGGGCTCCCTAAAAGATCTGGGACTTGGTCCCTCTCCGAAGAACCCAGGGGAGGGGAGGGATGGAACTGAACAAACACGTATTTTCTGTAGGCTTGGTGATCTGCTCTACTGGCGCTCTACTGGTGCTATGAAGAAGCGTGCCCACTGGACATCTGGGTCTCTGGGAGAGAAGGCTCCAGACAAATCCTCCTGGACACGGTTCACCTGGCAGGCTGGGTCATCTCTGGCTGGTGGTCAGGGTGCTCTGCAATCTGGAGCTGGTCGAGGCTGCCCACATACCTCTCCAGGGGCCACCTGCAGAGGGGACGCTGTCCCTATAGAAAAGCAACCTGCCACAAGCATTCGGTTGCTGGCCTCTTCAAGACACAGCTTCTGCTTTGATCTGGCTGGTTTCCTCGCTCTCTCACACACACGCACACACACCCCATGCCTTTGTCACTGCTTTCTTCACTTCCCTACGCACACCACCCACCTTCCTCTGGCTAAATTTCTTGGCACACCTCAACCCCACTCGTCGACATGGAGAAATCTGAAATTTGTTCATGGGCTATGCTGGTGTCTTCTCAATGTCACGTGTGGTCTTTTGAAATCCTCTTTGATGTTGAAACATGCTTGACAGTGTTTTAAAGTCTACCTATTGGGTTTATCCTAAGGACATAAGCCCAAGAGTGGCCCAGGAGCCAACGTGCAGCGACTTAATACAGCAGAAGGGACAGGAACCTCGATTCTTGACAAGGACCTGGGCGAGTTCGGCTGTCCTGGTTCGAGAGCTCTGCTGGAGTGTCACAGAGAGCAGGGAGGACAACACGGCACTGTGTGACAATGCCCAGGGGACATGAAAATGAAGTGGAAAATGGAAAGCCAAAACTGAAACTCTTCTGTGAGGACAACTTTGTAAAAATAACACAGCTCTCGGGTCTGCCCTACTAGTATCAAGCAAGCTAACAGAGCAACAAAACAAGGCAGATGTATAAATTCTGAGCGGCATTAATAACTGGGCATTTGAAGAATGTTCAGAGCAGGAGCCAAAAAGGAGCCGGAAACTCTGACGACCGCATCAGCATCAGAGACCCGAGAAAGAGGCCACTTCAAAAGTTCTGCTCTACCGTCCACAGACGGTCTTTGTTCTCGTCTGTGTCGACATATGCAGGTGGAAATTCAGGGCGACGGTTACTGGTATCAATAGGGCCACTCATTCAGAAAGTCTTAGCAAAGCAAGAATTATTCGTGCAGTAACTTGCCTTACTTGAGTGAGCGAGACAGAGAGGTCTACCTCACGGGTTTAGCCTCTCTCTTGAGACCAGATCTAGATTCTGCAGTGCGAGGCTGTGGACACTGGGGACGACCTGGAGACAGACGCTTGGCGTCCCAGAGTACAGACTCCACACACACAGAGGTCTTCGTCTGCTTCTCCATGGGTATTTTCCTAGCACTCCCGCGATGAGGAGGAATAAAGCTCATTTGCTTACAGTCAAAGCAAATATTCGCTTCAAGCCGGCAGCCTGAGCGGGTGCCGAGGAAGCCCCATCTCTCTCAGTAAGGGCAGAGACAAGAGGATGGGGAGTGAGGAGATCTCAAGGGAGGGGCCCTTGAGTCATCTGGGTGACACTGCATGGCCGCTGTTTCCACTAACACCCACCGACTCCTCCAACGTTTCTAATTGTGTCCCAGCTACATCCCCACTTCCTCGTTTCTTTGTTTAATCCAGATTTCTTTGTTGAACGCCTCTAAAACACACGACTTCTGGCTTGCCTGTGGTTCCGAATGAGATGCGGTCGGACAGTCCACCCAGCCTCATCCACCAAATGTGGCTGTAAAACCTAGGTAGAAGGTACCAAGCAGCGACCCGACCTGATGTCCCGGAAAAGTAAACCACACCAGGTGGAGGAGCTCAAGTTCAAGTTCAAGACAACTTGAAGGGCCACCCAAGCATTGGTGACCCTGCCATGTCCCTCGGCCAGGTCCCTCGCCTGGACTCTACCCAGAAGGGGACCTCCGTGCAGACAGCAGGGCTCCATCTTGTCCTGCTTCAGGAGCAGGAAAGGGGCCCCTGATTCTCATTGAGCCAGATCCCAGGGGGTTTTCCTTGTTTTTTTTTTTTTTTAAAGATTTTATTTATTTATTTGACAGACAGAGATCACAAGTAGGCAGAGAGGCAGGCAGAGAGAGAGGAAGGAAAGCAGGCTCCCTGCCGAGCAGAGAGCCTGATGTGGGGCTCGATCCCAGGACCCTGGGATCATGACCTGAGCCAAAGGCAGAGGCTTTAACCCACTGAGCCACCCAGGCGCCCCGGTTTTCCTTGTTCTTGTACCTCAGCCTTCTGTGCTCTCTTGCCCCAGGCCCCCCAGTGACTCTGCAGTAGCAGTGACAACAGTAGCAGAGGGGCCCACAGAGGAGGGAGCCTTCCGTTCCCGTTGGAGGGGCCGTGCTCTCAAGAGGGGGACAACCCCACTGGGTTTTTCTCTCTTGTTCCTCCTCCTGCTTAGTCACGGAAGCGAGCTAAATTTCAGGGAGAGTGTAGGCGAGCGGGAGAAGTAACAGCCCTGCTTTCTGGCCAAAGGACCACGGGGAGGAGGTCCCTGGAGCTGGAAAGATGTGCCAGGGAGATTGTGAAGAGGGAGGAGCTCGGGAGAACAACCCCCTAAGGCTGTTTACCAGCTCTGGGCTCGCCCCAGGGCTGTGATACACAGATATAATCCTCAACAGCATATCCTAGACTCTGAGTGCTGAGGCTCAGGAGAGACCACTGCTGGGGTTCCACGCCGGCCAGGGGGTAGCACACCGGGGACGGATCTGAAGAGCACCATGAAGGCTTTGAAAACACTACAGATGCTGAAGCCCATGAGGGCTGGTAGGGACTCAGAGCCTGAGCGCCTGCTAAAACAGAAGCAGCACATTCTCCACGGGATCCCAACGAGGTCCAGAGTCTCAAAATGTAACATCCAAATATGCGGGATCAATCCAAAATTACTCAACATACAAAGAACCAGGAAAATCCTCAGCTCATGAGGGAAAAGATAAGCAACAGACACCAATGTCAAGGTGACAGGTACTGACATTAGCTAAGACTTCAAAGCAGTTATTATTTTAAAAAAATACTCCCAAAGTAAGGAGTTGTGGGAATGAAGGGAATGATGGAAAGTCCCGGCAAAGAAATGGAAGATATAAAGAAAAATCAAATCCAAATTTCAGAACAACAACAACAAAAACCACGGTAACTGGAAAATTAAAAACCACTGGATAGGCTCCATAGCAAGTAAAAGGAAGAGTCCGTGAACACAATAACCAGTCGATGAAAATGACCTCATATGAACAAGAAAAATAAATAATAATAACAATAATAATTATTATTATTTTTTAATGCACAAAGCCTTGGGGCCTTGTGGGACAACTAAGAGAGGTAACATTGGTGTTATGAGAGTCCCAGAAGGAGAGAAGAAAGAAGGCTGCACAAAAAAAAAATTTGAGGAAATAAGGATGGAAACTTCCCAAATTTGGCAAAGGACATAAGCCTTCAGACTTGAGAAGCAAGAAGAACAAAAAAGATTACATCCAAAGAAACCCCCAGCTGCAGGCGTCATGCTAAAATTGTGGACGCTAAGGACAAAGGACACATCTTGAAAGCAACCAGAAAAGAGAGACGCGTCACTCACTAAGGATTTGGTGACGGCAGGTTTCTCAATAAAACGGAGGCCGCTGGAAGGAGGTGAAACGTACGTTTTCGGTGCTGAAAGAAAAGAACTGCCAGACTAGAATTCTATACCAGCAAAAAAATTGCTTCTGGAGCAAAGGCGAAGTGGAAACATTTGCTGCTAGCAGACCTGCTCCGTAGGAAGTTATAAAGAAACTTCTGTAGACAGAAGGGAAATAATGAAAGGAAATGGCACAACAGGAATAAAGCAAGTGCAAAAGAAATGGAGAAAATCTGGGTAAATGTAAGAGACTAGTCTCCTCCTCTTGAGTTCTTTAAGGTAGGCCGGACAGCTGAAGGCAAAAGTCAGAGCTTTGGCTGAGGAGGTTTTCAACGTAAGTAGAGGTAATACATATTAAAACTGCAACACAAAGGGGAGAGAATAAAGGCACCTACGTGGTGGTTAAGGCTTCTACTTTCCACCTGCAAAGGTCAAATATTGATTCTAAGTGGACTAAAAGTTAAGTGTGCGTATTGTGATCACTAGAGAAAACACTGAAAAACCCAAAGCAAGCAAACAAACAAACAAAAAAAAACAGCTAGAATTGACCCTTGAGCAACAGGGGTGTGAACGGCCTGCGTTCACTCATAGGCAGATTTTTTTTTTTCAATAAATACAGTAAGTACCATAATATCTTTTCTTTTCCTTGTGATTTTCTTAGTAACATTTTATTATCTCTAGCTTACTTTATTGTAAGAATGTAATATATAATACATACAAAAATATGTATTAATCCACCATTCATGTCATCCATCAGTACAGCTTTGGGTCAACCATACCCTATTGGTAGTTAAGTTTTGGGGGAGTCAAAAGTTACTCGTGAGTTTTCAACTGTGCAGGGGATTGTCACCTCCAACCCCATTTTGTTCAAGGGTCAACTGTATATATAAAGTAAAAAAAACTCAATAGATAAATTAAAATGGAGATGTAAAATATGCAAATAATCCTGGCAAACATAGAAAAGGAACACAGAGGAGAGAAAACTCCACAGAACAAAGGGAAAACAAGTAAACAAAATAAAAATAAAATGGTAGACTTAAATTCAATCTTACTAATAATTATATCAAGTGTAAATTGTGTAATACGTACTAATTAAATGACAGAGATGATCAGAATGGATAAAAAGACATGACCTAGCTGTACGTTACCCGTAAGAAATTCACTTCAAATGTAAGGGTATTAGTAGATCAACCACAGAAGGAGAGACAAAAGACATATGCAAACACTAATCAAAAGAAAGCTGGAAAAGCCATGTTAGTGAGGGACGAAGTTCAGATTGGAGCTAAGAGAATTACCAAGAATAAAAGGAAACACCACATAATGATAAAAGTGTCAATTCACCAAGAAGATGAAATGATCCTAAACATGTATGTGCCTAACAACAGAGTTTCAAAATACATGAAACAAAAAGTGAGGAAACTTAAAGGAGAAAGAGACAAAGCCACACCTACAGTTGGAGACTTTAGGATTCGTCTCTTTGGAAGCAGCAGACAGAAAGTCAGCAGGGACGCAGAATAATGCATGAATAACATGAACCAACTAGATCTCACTGACCTTTACAGAACATTCCCACCAAACAACAGCAGTATAAACACTCTTTTCAAGTGAATATTCCCTAAGACAGTCCACATCATGGCTTATAAGATAAACCTTAGCAAACCTAAAACAACTGAAGTCATACAAAATGTGTTCTCTGACCATAACGGAATTAGACAAGAAGCTAACAGAAGCATAGCAGGAGAATCTTCAAACATTTGGCAATGAAACAGCATACTTCTACATGATCCACTAGTCAAAAAGGAAGTCTCAAAGAACATGAGAAAATGTAGTTAACTGAAAGTGAAACTACAACAAATTAAAACCTATGAAATGCAGTGAAACCAGGGCTTAAAAAGACATTTATAGCATGAAATACTTAAGTTAGGTAAGAACCAAGGTCTCAAATCAATAATTTAAGCTTCTATCCTAAAAACGAAATGGGGCGCCTGGGTGGTGTAATTGGTTGGGCGTCTTATTCTTGGTTTCAGCTCAGGTCTGATCTCGGAGTCATGGGATCAATCCCCTTGTGGGGCTGCACGCTCAGTGCTGAGTCTACTTGAGTTTCTCTCTCCATCTCTCTCTGCCTATCCCACATCATTCTCTCAGATAAATAAATAAATATTTTAAAAATAAATAAATACATAAAAACTACAAAAAGATCAAAATAACCCCCAAAAGGGAGAACATAGGAAATAGTAAAGACCAGAAATCAATGAGAAAAAAAGAAACATACAATGCAACCAAAAATGTCTTCTTAGAGATCATTAAACTTAATAACCCTCATGCAAAATCAATGAAGAAAGAGAGAAGACACAAATCACGAATATCAAGAATAAATGAGGGGGATATCACTAGAAAACCCTATAGACATTAAAAGGGTGACAAGAGGGGTTCCTGGGTGGCTCAACTGGTTAAACATTTAACTTCAGACTTTGGCTCATGTCATGGTCTCAGGGTTGTGAGATCGAGACCCATGTGGAACCTACTTGAGATTCTCTCTCTTCCTCTCTCTCACTACCCTTCTCATTTCTATCTTTCTGTCTCTATCTCCCTCTCTAAGAATGAATGAATGAGTGAATGAATGAATGAATGAGTGAATGAATGAGTGAATGAATGAATGAATGAATGAATAAACAAATGGATGACAAGGGCACACATAAAGTAAAAAAGCTAGTTAAGATGGTTAATTTCAATTCCTTAAAAATCACAAACTATGTAAGCTCACCCAAGATGAAATGGATAACGTATATAGCCCATTAATTATTAAAGAATTTGATAGCTTTGAACCTTCCAAAACAGAAATCTCCATGTCCAAATGCTTTTACTGGCAAATTCTACAAAGCATTTATTTTTTTTTTTTTTTTAGATTTTATTTATGTATTTATTTGACAGACAGAGATCACAAGTAGGCAGAGAGGCAGGCAGAGAGAGAGGGGGAAGCAGGCTCCCTGCTGAGCAGAGAGCCTGATACGGGGCTCGATCCCAGGACCCTGAGATCATGACCTGAGCTGAAGGCAGAGGCTTTAACCCACTGAGCCACCCTGGTGCCCCTCTACAAAGCATTTAAATAAACACTCTAATTCTACACAATCTTTCTTTGAAAATACAAGAAAAGGTAAGATTTTCCAATTCATTTTATGACGTCAGTATTACTCTACCCAATCAAAGACAGTACAGTACGCGAAAACGACAAGCCAGCATCCCTCATGGACACAGATGTAGACATGTTAAAACATCAGCAAATCAACTACAGCAACGCATGAAAAGAATAACACATTATGAGCCAGTAGGGTTTATCCCGGGACTATGATGCAAAAATCCAATAATGTGATCTGGTGCATGGACAGTCTGAAGAAGAATGAACACAGGGTCATACCGAGTGATCCAACAACAAAATAGATTTGACAAAATTCAATCCCTATTCATGATGAAAGTTCTCAGCAAACAGGAGTAGTAGGGAACTCCCCCGACTTGATAAAGAGCATCTGTAAAAACTCCATCTGACATACACAATGGTGAAAGACTGAATGCTTTCCCTAACGCTGAAGCGAGGCAAAGCGGCCCTCACCACTCCTATTAACATAGCATAGCACGAGCCTTACCTAGTGCAAGGAGGCCAGGGAAAGAGATCAAAAGGCACTGAAGAAAATACTGGGAGGAAGAAAATAATCCTGTCTGTTCACAGATCACACACTGTCCAAGCAGAAAACTCGAAGGAACATATTTTTTAAGTATTTGTTCATTTAAGTAATCTCTACCCCCAACATAGGACTTGAACTCACAACACCAAGGTCAAGAGGCTCAGTGGGTTAAGTCTCTGCCTCCGGCTCAGGTCGTGATCTTGGGGTCCTGGGATCGGGCTCTCTGCTCAGCGGAGAGCCTGCTTCCCCCCTTCTCTCTGCTTGCCCCCTCTGCCTACCTGTGATCTCTCTCTCGGTGTCAAGTAAATTAATAAAAATCTTAAAAAAAAAAAAAGAGTTGCATGCTTCTCTAACTGAGCCTGCCAGAGGCCCCTTAAGGAATCTTTTTCTAAAAAATCCCTAGAACAGATAACTTTTGCAAGTTTGCAAGATACAAAGTCAACACAAAATTCAACCATATTTCTACATATTATAATTAACATTTGGAAACTGAATTAAAAAGAGAATAGCATTTATAATAACTTGAAAAAAGTAAATACTTAAGCACAAATCTAACAAAACATGTACACTATTTGTATGCTGAAGACTCCCAAACACTGATGAAAGAAACCAGGGTGCCTGGGTTAAGCACCTGCCTTCAGCTAAGTCATGATCCCAGGATCCTAGGATCAAGTCCCACATTGCGGTCCTCCTCAGCAGGGAGCCTGCTTCTCCCTCTCCCTCTTCTGCTCCTCCTGCTTATGCTCTCTCATTCTGTCAAATAAATACATAAAATCTTAAAAAAAAAAAAAGAAACCAAAATAGACATAATAAAGGAGATGGAGACTGTGCCTGAGGACTGGAAGACCGAACGCAGTAAAGATACGGAGTTTCCCCAAATTGGTATTTCCCAAATTTCACACAGTTCCTATCCCAGAAGGAGTTTTTGTAGATATAAACAAGCTTGTTCTAAAATTTATATGGATAGACAAAGGAACTAGAATAGCTAAGACAACTCAAAGAGAAAAACAGAGTTGGAAGAATCACACTTTTTGATTTTAAGGCTTACTGTGATAGCTACGGTAGTCGAGACAGTGTGATGTTGGTGGGCGTCAAGCACACAGACCAGTGAAACAGGACGGCATCGAGAAACAGCCCACACAAGTACAGCCAGCTAATTTTTGACGAAGATTCAAAAGCAACTCAATGGAGCAAGGAGAATCATTTTATTTCCATTTTTTTAAACGACAGTAAGGTTAATTGAATGATAGAGTACGAAGCTCCCAAAGATGGAGGGGGCCCAAAAGGGCTGCACAAGGACAGTCATTTTAACAAGTGGTATCGATATAAATGGACATCCATGGGCAAACAGATAGAAAGATAGATGGGGGCAGAAAGAATAGAGAGATGGATAGAGAGAGAGAGAGAGAGAGAGAGACAAAGAGAGAAAGACTAGGGCGCCTGGCTTGCTCAGTCACTGGAGCATGTGACTTTTGATCTTGGGGTTGGTAGTTCAAGTCCCACATGGGGTACAGAGATCACTCAAAAATAAAATCTTTAAAAAAGAGAGAGGTAGAGAGATAGGTAAAAAGAACCCAGACCTAACCCTCACACCTTAGTTAGAAATAAGTCAAATGGGTCACAGATGAGATGTAAAACATAAAACACAAAACTTTTAGGATAAAACAAGGCAAAGAGTTCTTAGACGTGACACCCAAAGCACCACCCTTAAAAGGAAAATTTGATATACTGGACTTCCTAAAAATTAAAAGATTGTGCTGTGTGAAAAACACTGCTCAAACAATGAAGAAGCAAGTTACAGACTGGGAGAAAATACCCGCTGATCACACAGCCAGCAATGGACTTGTGTCCAGAATGTGGAAAGAACTCTTGAAACATACCAGTAAGAAGCAGCAAGGGGGAGGAGGACAGACATCGCACAAAGACCACGTGGATGGTAAGTCGGTACGTGGAAAGGGGGCGGCATCATCAGCCACTGCGGAAAGGCAGGTCCAGACCATGACAAGCTACAACTACACATCTGTTAAAATGGCTACGATAAAAAATATTGAGAACTGTGCTGACGATGATGCTGAGAAAATGGAACTCTTCATATGTTGCTGGTGGAAATGTGAAATGATTTGGCAGGTGTTTTTCTTTTTTAATAAACTTCTTCATTTTGAAGAGTTTTAAATTTACAGAAAAGTTGTAGAGTAGAGAATTCCCACATAACTCACATCAAGCTTCCCCTACTGGGAACATCCTATATTAACGAGCCCTATTTGTCACTACTCATGAACCAGTGTCAATCCATTCTTAGAAACTGGCATCTGTGCCTCATCCCTGTTTCCTTGGCTCTTCCCTAATGCCCCTTTTCCTGTTCCAGGACCCTGAGTTAGTCATTGTGTCTCCTGGGACTCCTCTTGGCTCTGATAGGTTCTCAGACTTTGCTTGGTCTTGATGACCTTAACCTTCTGAGGAGTACGTGTTGGATATTTCATAGAATGTTCCCCAACTGGGATCTGTCTGACCTTTTTTCTCCTGGCTAGACTCGGGGTATGGATTTTGGGGAGGAAGACCAGAAGGAAAGTACCACTGTCATCACATCCTGTCAGAGGCATATACCAGAGCACTTCTCAGTGCTGACCTTGATCGCGGCTGAGGGCACAGTTATCAGGCTTCCCCAGAGCAGGATACTCTGTGGTTAATCTCCCCTTCCATCCTCTGGAAGGACGTCACTATGGGAGGCCCCTCCTGAAGGAGTGGGTAGTTTTATTTGGAATTCTGCATAGGAGATTTGGGTCAATTCTTGTAGAGTTAAAAATACACCTGTCACACAACCCAGCATGACCACTCCTACATACATATTCGAGAGAAACAGAAACTTCGGTTCACACAAAAATCTGTACACAAGTGTTTCTAACAACTCTGTTCGTAATCATCAAAACCCGACAATCACCCAATGACCATAAACAGGTGAAGGAATAAGTACTGGGGGGTACCTATACAACGGTCTGTCGCTCAGCAATAAAATCCGACTACACATAACACCTCGGGTGACCTCAGACACATTGTGGTGCATGAAGGATACCATTCTCCGAAGGCTGTCTATGGTATGATTCCATTTATAAGACGCACCCCAGAAGAGGGGGACCAGCGGTTGCCAGGAGTTAGGGATGGGGGTGGGTGTGAATACAGGGGAGAACCCAAGGAGATTTGGGGGATGATGGAGAAAATGTTTTGTTTCCTAATTCAATGTAGCAATGGTTACATGAATCTCTAGGTTTTGTTTTATTTTTAATGAATTTATACATTTTTGAAAACTCATAAAAATGTACTCCAAGAAAAGGTCAATTTTACCATAGGCTAATTCAAAAGTTGTTTAAAAAAAAAAAAAAAGAGGTGGAAACAGACAGCTGAGTTCCTAGAACACAGCATAAGTAAGCGGTAATGTAAGTAAGTGGTAGTTCCCCCCTCCTTTTTTTTTTTTTTTTTTTTAAATAAGAACTTGGGCTCTAGAGACCTAATTCTTCAGCTGCTTGGCTAATGTCCGCCCATCATCCAGCATGTCCTAGATTTCTTGATTTCTCTGTTCATGTTTCTCCCAGGTGTCTGTTTGGAGCTACACACCCTTCCTGACAAGCAGGTTCTAAATGTAGATCCCTGGGGAATGTGGGGCAACCGAGTCAGCCAGCTCCTCTCCACCACCAGCTGACCTCAGAGGATGGTACCGGCCATAGAAAGGCTGTTCCTCCTCTGGTGTTCATGCACCAACACCCACTCTCTTGGAAAAGGAATTCTCTCTGCTGAATTCTCTGCTGCATGAGGGAAGCAAAGAACCACCGAGGGTCCCGCAGACAGAGAGCGCCCAGAAATGACGAAGGCAGGGGAGAAGGGCTCCGGCGGGTACGCTGTCACTGTTCTTGCTAGGCAGGGTGGCCATCACATTTGGGGGAAAAGAGGCAGAGGACTGGGTGGTTCTACCATACCAGAGTCCCTA
The DNA here is from genome assembly GCF_010015895.1 of Lontra canadensis. NCBI lineage: Eukaryota > Metazoa > Chordata > Mammalia > Carnivora > Mustelidae > Lontra > Lontra canadensis. The sequence continues at coordinate 3,744,302 of NW_022631002.1, forward strand.
ATTTTTCTGTGATTTTTTTTTTCATCTTTGTCTACATGGAGGAGAGAGTCATGCATGGAGAAAGTAGCCCAGATGAAGTCAGTTTTGTTTTTGAACTAAACAGGGACACCAGCCACACAGAGCAGGCGTGACCGCATGGTGGGAAAAGACACATGGCGAGAAAGATTTAATGAGGGAAACCCACAGGCATGGCTCCTGCCAGATTCTCTACGTGAAGCGCCAACAGCCAAAGACCAGAGTGAAGTCGGAAGCAGCTCCCTGCATCTGAGAAGCTAGAACACGCAGTGTCAAGTGCAGTGGCCTGGCTGTCCTCCTAAGGGCTACCCAGCACCCACCCGTGTTTCCTTTTAGACCCATCCCTAACTGGATGCCCCTGGGAGAGGTCCTCACCTGTTAGGACAGCTCTGCACCCGAGAGGGGTATACAAAGCCCAAGCTAGATGTCAGGATCGAGGCTGGTCACACAGAAGGGCTCCAGAGAGCCTTGAACTGAGTGCTGGTCTGAGAAAAGGTGACAACTGTCCATGCAGCCTGAACAGGCTGGAACACAGACCCCCCCCACCCCCCTCAGGGCAGAACCTGGTCACTGACTTAGGATCATTGAATCCTTGAAGCGGAACCCAATTTCAGAACTCCCTCTGTTACATCCTTAATACAAGGTCACGGGGCATCTGCTTAAGCCTCACATATAAGGACTCCCTCTCCCCAAAAATGGTGCTCACCGACAGCTCTGAAAAGCTGAGACCAGCCTTGTGGCACTCCTGTCCTCCTCTCCTTCCACTGTCATGCCACAGACATGTCTAGAAGCACATCTCTGACCATTTCCTCGACTAGGAATGGAAAATTCCTTTCCTCCTGACCTAGTAATAGTGGAGGGAGAGACGGTCTCCAAAGCTGCTGGTAAAGTTGGGGGGTCTCACCCTTCTGCATCACAATGAGGCAAATGCAGTCAAAGCTCCCCCTTCAGGGCCATGACAGAGGGGTCTGGTTCCTGAGTCACGTCTCCAAAGGCTTGTGACCCGCCCTGAGTGAAGCAGGAGACCATCATCTCCCCTTCTTGGGGGCGCACGGTCCCAGTGTGTGCTCTGGCATGGGGTCACCACCTTCCTGCAAACCCACGTGAGGATACAGCCTCTTTGGTATGGGCCGGACAAAGGCACTGAGTTGCACAGAACTCACCAAGTGACCTTGAAGAAAGAGACAAGCCTTCCGTAACCAGGGCCTCCTTCCTTCCAAGCCATGGTGGCTTTAAGGAGACAGAGATGGAGACCTCGCACGCCCTCCTAAAGGCACGAAGGTCCATGTAAGGCATTTCAGGGAATTAGATTAGATGTTCCCACGACTAGCTCACGGCAGAACCACCCAAGCAAAGAGAACAGAGAATGGCCTGGGAGCCAGGCAGGGCAGTGCCCTGGTCCCTGGAGGCAATGTGGCTATGGGCGGGCATCAAACTCTCTGCTCGGCCACAGCCTGACACAGACCTCTACCAGTCGTCAGCCTGTCTCTCCACCCAGGGACATGGGCCTGGGACACACACACACCGAGGCTGGACACACACACACCGAGAACCAAGGGAGGACGGCCCCAGTTCCTCTGCCCGGGACTGCGAAAGAGCCAGGACACCTGCTTCCAGCCCCCACCATCCCTGTGGCCTGTTTTGCTTGTTTTCTTTCCTGGAGTGATCTGCCCCATTTCCCAGCTGCTGACCCTTTATTGAGCACATATGAATGTCTTCCTCAGATCCCCTTCCAGACTCTTCAGTTTTAACCTAAGAGATCAAGTATGCTTTTTTTGGACTCAGAATCCCCCAAAACATGACATGGAGGAAAGAGTTATCTCACTGAGTGCCTCTGGCCAGACCATCCTTGCTGGGTTGTTCCAACGATCAGAAGGACAGAGGGACAGAGAGAGATAGGAGGACAAACAGAGGAGGAGACAAGGAAGGATGCGCGCGCGCGCGCACACACACACACACACACACACACACACACACACACAGACTCCTTATCGGATATAATGACAAGGCATCACAATTCTGCCAAGTGGTCTTAGATGTGACATGACAGATCTTTCTATCAAACATTTTAAAGAACTTTATACCACCCGTTCTAGAAGCTATAGACAATCACATTTTTCTAAAATTTTCCTTTCAAGTTCGTATTTCAATACATGGATGGCATTTTCAGACATCTCAAAACAGTCGCTGCTCCTTCCTCTCCCGTGCACATGTGGGCTGTCCCGCCCCACCCGGGTGCCGTGGTGTCCCTGGCGTTACGTGCTCCCTGGAAGGTCAGAGCCCCTGCTTCCCACTGCTGCTTTGGTAAATGCGATGGTGTGAGAAAGCCAAGCCGCTTGGAACTGCTCTTTCCAATAATGCTTACTATTATTTAATACTTTTTAATGGCGAAATGATAATTACCACTAACCTTCAAGTTCACTACATACTGGGCCACTGAGCTAATGCTGTATGGATAACCTAATTTAACTCTCCTGTAACCCGTAGGCTAGGTCTACTGGAATCCCCATTTGATGGCTGGGAAAAGCTTTAAGGCTTGAAAGTGAAAGTGTCTAATCCCACGATGTTAGAGCTGGATGGGACTTGAGATTTCTGGAAGATGGTGGGAGGCTGGCAGACAGACAAGACAGAGACGGGGAAAGGAAGCTTGGGGGGAAAGGCACAGACTCAGAGAAGTAGCTATGAGACCCAGGGCAGCAAAGTGGTTCACAGACAGCTGTGTCTAGAACCCACGCTTTCTGCCCACAACATCACCCAACGGGTAAAGGAAAACCAGGGAAAACAGTCACTCTCCTCCCTGGATTGGTCTGTCATCTCCTGGCTCAGGACCACGTCCTAAAATATCACCACCCTAGGCCAAAGAACGTGGCTGTTGCTTGTCTTTTCTTATCAGATGGCCCGCAGCACCAGTGTGGACAGGTGCACAGTGTTATTTTGTAGAATTCAGGTCATTTGTTTGACAAACGTGTATTAAGCCCCTACCAGATAGTGGGGACTGAGGCAGGACCTTGGGATTCAAGGACCAATAGGATATGTGCCTTCCTCCCCACCAACACCATGGAGGGAGGGACAGATACAAGGAAATGATCACAGCAACATCACAAGGGCTCTAATTCCAGGGCACAGATGTCAGTGGGAGCCCAGAAGGAGGAGTGCTCCATTCTGCTTCCATTCTGCCTGGGGACACTTTAAAGACTTCGTTCTTCAGGCTGCATCTAGGAGAAGCCTGTCAGTCAGGCTAGGGAGGAGACCCCGAACGGGTCTCTCCCAAAGCGGCAGGGAGTAGACACCCTGCACACAGTTAACGCGGACGCATTCTGACCTTGCTGGAGGGTCCAGAAGGATGATGAATACGGATCCAAGCCTGCCGCAACTTCAGTTTGTATCTTCAAGTACCACTGACTCTTGGACCACAATTGCGGGGGGGACCCCATGCAGTTGAAAATATGCGTATAATTCCTGACTCCCCAAAAACTTACCTCCGGAGAACCCACGGTTGACCAGAAACCTTCCTGAAGATGTAAACAGACTATCACGTGTTTGATGCTACGTGTTACATATTCTCTTCTTACGATAAAGCAAGCTGAAGGAAACAGAATTTAGAAAGTTGTAAGAGGAAACACACAACTCGGTACTATATTATCTGCGTATAAGCAACCGGCGCAGCTCAAACCCGTTGACCCTGCTGTTCCAGAGTCAACTGTAGTCCCCAAAACCTGAAAACCGAAACGTGCGCGATCATTTTTCTACTCCCAATAAATGGGAGCCGTATGCTTTTCTTTTGGGGGGCCCCAAACGTAGAACAAGAATTAAAATGCACATAATTCTGTGCTCCAATCCTGCTTTGGAGTGTAAATAAGGATTTTTTTTTTTTTCCAAGGGTACTTGGCGGATGTTTCCTTGCGTGTAACTGAAAAGAAATCTGTTTCAGCTGCGGCTCTGCACGGAGGGTAACTAAACAGCTTTCAGCGGGCGCTTCCAGTGTATTGATCTGTGGTTCTGAGGACACAGGCTCTTCCAGATGTCTTCCCTGCAGAATTCTAACTCCCAGTTTAAAAGGGAAGCTAATTTTCTTTCCTCTCCAATGCTTTAGCTGAAGGCAGTTTTGTTCGGTCTCCCCTTTTTAGGAAGAGAACAGAGAATCAGAGGCAGGTTTAACCTGAGAGAGAGAGAAGGGAATGAAAAGATGGGGTCTGCAGAGAACCTGTCATGTCTCCAGAGTCCAATAACCATCCTGATGTTTTCAGAGGCGACTGAGAAACGCCAGGGATGTCGGCAGCACTCTCATCTACAGCAGGGCTGACCTACAGCACCACCATCAGCTTTGGGGCTGGGACATTCTTTGCAGGGAGGGCTGTCCTGTGTGGGCACAGTGAGATGTTCAGCAGCCCCTGTGGCCTCTCCCCACTGATGCCAGAAGCACCCCAACGTGGAGACAATCAAAAATGTCTCTGGTGGGGGGGCGCCTGCGTGGCTCAGTGGATTAAAGCCTCTGCCTTCGGCTCGGGTCATGATCTCGGGGTCCTGGGATCGAGCCCCGCATCAGGCTCTCTGCTTGGTGGGGAGCCTGCTTCCCCGCCCCACTCTGCCTGCCTCTCTGCCTACTTGTGATCTCTGTCTGTCAAATAAATAAATAAAAATCTTTAAAAGAAAAAAAATGTCTCTGGATGCTTCCCCCAGTCGAAACCTCTGATCTGTATTAACTCCGAGCAGCAAACATGGCCAAAGCACCTCAATCCCGTTAATTGCTTTCTAGTGAAAACCCTTCTCTCTCTGGTGATCACTGCACACAACCCCCCAAATAAATCCAATAAAAGGGGATCACAAGAGACTGAAGACAATATATGACTCTGTGTGAAACAGTTTACATTTCTGGTCGCAGGAAACCATTGAATCCCTGATTCCAACAGGCTCCAGATGGCAGTTGCTGTCATAGGTCCGCGCCCTCATTCAACTAACTGTCCGTGGGCAGTGTGCCAGTGTTTCAAGTGAGTAAGACCAACAAAAGCCGAGCCCACAGGGAGCTTATGTTCTTCTAGTCAGAGAACAAAGAGATCAAGGAATCATTATAGTCCATCATCGGGGCTGTAAAGCAGGAACAGGTTCGAGCTGTGCCATCCTACAGAGAAGCCACCTGCCGCCCATGGCTAGGAAGCTCGTGAGATGTGGCTCATTTAAGCTGAGCTGTGCTGACCACACCGGATTTCGGACTTAGTGCAAAATGAGAATGTAAAATGTCTCATTAATAATTTTTATACTGATTAGCTGTGGAAATGAGATTTGGGATACACCAGATTAAATAAAATCCATGATAAAAATTAATTTTGCCTGTTCTCTTTACTTGTTTAGTGTGGCTGCTAGAAACTTAGTTCAATGCACACAGCTCGCCCCTATGTCCATCAGGCGGTGCTGGGCCAGAGAAACCAGATGGAAGTGGGAAGCTCCTTCAGCCTGAGAGGCGGGGGAGGGTCACTCTGCCATCTGGAGCACCAGCATCCCAGCCCCAGGAAATGGCCAATTCACAGCTTTGCAGTGGGAATGGACCTGGCCCATTAAGGCAGTGTGGCTCCGTGGGGGGGGGGGGGGGGGGGACACAGGGAGGGAGGGAAGGAGCTGAGGATGGCACTGGCTGTGGACCAGCGGGAGGCAGGGGCTTGGAGGCCAAGCTAAGGGGTTGGGATTTCATCCCAGGAGCCATGGGAGGGCCCTGGAGGGTTTGCATTGGGGGAACATCATGACCTCATTTAGGTTTTACCAAGATGCTACACTTGGAGGTGGCTGTGTGGAGAGAGGACTGGCATTCAAGCAGAGGCAGGCCTGCCGGGAGGGAGGCATGAACTTCGTGGGACCCCTCAAGCTTTGGGGGCACTCTGGGTCAGCTGGCAGGGTTACTGGGAAGAGGACAGGAAGGGCGCCTCGTGGCCCAGCCGGTTGAGCAGCACTCTTGGTTTCCGCTCAGGTCGAGATCCCCTGGGTTGTGGGCCAAGCCCCGCACTGGCTCTGCTCAGGAGGAAGTTTGCTTCCCCTCTCCTCTGCCCCTCGCCCTGCTCTGAGAGAGAGACAGAGAGAGCGCGCCCACGCTCGCTCAAATAAATCCTTAACAGAAGGTAGAGGCCAGGGAATGAGTTCAGAGATGCTACTTATTTCCCACAGGATACTTAAGTCTGGTTAATTCAACTTACATTAAAATTTGATTATATATAACACCTCTTTGTGCCCCAAGAGCAGGTAAGTGAAGTTTGTTTTTTGTTTTTTGTTTTGTTTTGTTTTGTTTTAAGAAAGAGAAAGAGCGTGAGCAGAAGGGAAGGAGAGGAAGAGAGAGCATCTTAAGCAGGCTCCCTGCTGGGCGCCAAGCCCAATGTGGGGCTGATCCCACAACCCAGAGAGCACAACCTGAGCCGAAACCAAGAGTCAGACGCTTAACCTTTGTTAACTGGTTTCCTACTTCCTTGTACCACCGCACTAAGTTTCAAACTGGGGATTTTTAGGTTTGTCATTTGTTTTGGTCTCACTTAATGCATTTACTTCATTCTTGCTACTTTACTATTAACTCAGAACTTGGTTTTCTTCTCTCATGAGGCTTTCACTCCTTTTAATTGGGCCCTATTTTTGCATCTCAGCCTCCTGGGTTCCCCCCCAAGTCCCCTAACTCAGGAGTATTGGCAAACAGCGGCCCTCTGAGCTCATCTGCTCTGGTATTTTCCATTTGCTGTTTGCTCCGCTGTTGCTACAGTCTCCTTCTCCCCTAGCTCACTGGTCACTTTTGCCCCTGGTGAGTCATTTGCTCTGAGTCATGCCTGGCTGCGATGCAAAGCCCAGGAAAATGCCTCAGAACACACACCTGGCTTAGGAAAGGACGTCACTGAGGAATATGGTGTTTTCCTAAGTGGATTCAGTAATTAACTGAAAAACAAAATCCCCTCGTCTCTCCTGTTTTTTCCCCCTCCGAGTTTACCATGTCCCTCAGCATCTGCTGAAGATGATTCCTATGGTGGAACAAATCTCAGTCATGTGTCTTGGGTTGTGAGAGGCAAGAGGGCGTTTCTGGAATGAGCCCAGAAAACCCTTGAGGACGAAAGCAGGTTCTTCTCCCGTAATGTTCTTGCTCTACGGAACACCACCAACCTCACACACAGGCCACACGAGGGTCACGCTTCGAGAGCTGCGACACTATTGTTTTACATGGGGGCCGCTACACGGAACGGGAAACAAGGAAAGACGAGAACCGCCCTAGACTACGGCGGGACCCGGATCAGACCCTGGGACAGAAAGACGAGCTGTCCGTGGACAGCGGGCTGATTCCTCGTCTGTGAAGCCGGGGTGGGACCAGCAGCTCCCCCGGAGTGTTCCTGGGGGGCTTAGCATGATGACCCCTGAGCGCGCTCAGCACACCGGGGGGCCCGGCAGAGCGAGGCAGCAACGCCCCCCCCACCCCAGGAGCACAACTGCCCCTCCCGCCTTTCTCCCCCAGAAGGCTCTGCGCTTGCCTCGCATCGTGGCGAAGCCTGACATTACAGGAACTGGGACCCCGAGAACCACCCCACCCTCCGGCCTCAGAGCTGCACATTGTACACCACCAACTCCTTGCTTCTGAGCACCCTTCCTCCAAATATCCGACTCCTGGCAGACGAATGTCACCAGCGCCTAACCCGTGGGAACACATCAGCCCGTCAGGTCCCCACAGAAGGGGTTCCGAAAATACAGCAGGAAGGAAGAATGGAAAGCAGGGATGTAAGCACCGCCCTTGGGGTGGGGGGTGTGAGGGGGTGGCACTCAGAGACATTAGAAGGGACAGCAGATCTGGAAGGAGACAAAGAAAAACTGGGTGTGATCGGTGCCCCTGGAGAAGGGGCTGGGAAGCTGGAGGGGGAGGGAAGGCAGAGGCGGGAACTGCTCTTCACCGGGCATCTTTTTCTTATCATCTGAATTCTGTACCATCTGCAGGTATTACCTTGTCCAAAACCTCTCTACGTTAAATAAAGAAAGGATCCTCTAACTCCCTCAATAAGGCGAGGCAGAGCCAGAAATGACAAGGTCTCAAAGGCAAAGGTGCAAGTCCTGTCGGACATTTCGCTGGCAGTCTGCCCTGTTCTCACGCCCTCCCCCGGCCTCAGCCCCCCAAATGCAAAGAGTGTCCCCGTGTATTCCTGGAGGGCTCATTCTCAGAACGCCAACAATACTTCTTCCGGGTCATAACCTGAGACACTGAAACCTGGAACTCATAAAACCTTATGGAAGAGACCTTCTGAATCACTGGGAAAGCCCAACAAGGGGAGACGCAACTTCTCTGAATGTTCTAGCGCCCAGCAGATCTGGCCTCGTGAGGTCCACAGGCTCAGCTGCACCATTTACTTCACTGCGGGACGTCAAGGAGTGAGGCCTCCACTACAAAGACAGGAGAAAGCAAACCGCCAAGGAAGGAAATCATCCCTCCAGGGCTCATACACAGCCATCAGACAAACCCTGCAGCCTACCCTGGGCTTGCACCACTAGAAAGACCCGTCTGCTAGCAGGCGGGAGGCCATGGCCCTTGCTATCCCATGCAGGAGACTCATTTTGTTCTCTTGACCTTGGGCAAGTCACTCAATTGTTTGGACACTTGGCCTCCTCACTCTGACACATGCAGATTACCACTTACCTTGCCAAGTTGTCAAGAGCACAACGCTTCATGTAAAAATACCAAAATCCACGTCATCATCCCTAAAGAGAACCCAGCACCTCCTGCCAGTCTTGCCCTTTAAAATGTTACTGGGTCTTGAAGTTAGAAGCTGTTACGCATTGAACTGTGTCCCCTAAAATGATATGTGGAAGTCCTAACCCCCAGAATCTGTGACGGTGAACTTATTTGGAAACAGGGTCTTTGCAGATGTAATTAGTTACTTTAAGATAAAGTCAGATGGAATATGACCAACTCGATGGCGTCCTTATATGAATTAAAGAAACATACACACACGCACGCACGCACGCACACACAGGGAGAGGAAGGGCCATGTGACCATAGCGGTACAGACCGGAGAGATGCAGGCTACAAGCCGAGGAATGCGAGGATTGCTGGAAAACCACCAGAGGCCGGAGAGAGGCAGGAACCAATCCTCCGTCTGGATCCCCAAGAAGGAAACAACCCTGCTGGCACCTTGACTTTGGACTCCTGGTCTCTAAAACTGTGGGAGAAAAACAGATGTTGTCTTAAGCCACCTGGTTGTGCTACTTTGTTACAGAAGCCTCAGGAAAGTAGTACAGTAAGTTATCCGGTTTTCCTCTCTATCTAGTTGCTTGAACCGTCTTGCCTAATGACTGGCTAGTCAGCCATTCTATGTCTATGTCTATGTCTATGTCTGTGTCTGACTGTCCCCAGTACAAGAAAACTAACTCAGTACCTACCGAGGCAGCAATCCCCCCTATCTTTGAAAAAGTCTGTCATTAAAATCATTCATTCAACAAATATTTGATCAGCATGTACTAAATGCCAGGTGTTCTCTGGGGCACTGCTGATACACTGGAAAAAGGGCAGCAAACAATAAAAGCTTTCTCAAAGACCATTTCTGATATTGTTATGAAGGAAATAAAACACTCTAATATAATAAAGTACATGGGGTAGGGACGAGGAGGAAACTGTTTTAGTTGTCAGTTGGGAAGGTCTAAGGATGTGATATTAGAGCAGTCTCTTGAATGACAGGGAGCCAGCCAATGGAAATTCTGGTGAAAGGACTTGACAGTGCAAAGGCCCTGAGGCACAGTGAACCGGATGTGCTCAAGGCACAAGAAGAAGATGGGATTTTTGTGAGTAAGAGAGTGGTGACTTGTGAAGCTGGAGAAACAAGAAACGTCAGCTAGCACTCACCTGGCACCTGAAGTAGAACACAATGAGAAGTGAACTCAGTCCCCAGAGTACTGGGAAACCACCGGGGAGAGGTATGCTTCCACCCATAGCTTTTACAGGATTACTCTGGCATGATACAGTTCTTAAAACTAAAACCTTCCTGGGGTGCCTGGGTGGCTCAATAGGTAAAGCATCTGCCCTTGTCTTGGGGCGTGACCCTAGGGTCCTGGGACAGAGCCCTAGTCAGGCTCCCTGCTCAGCAGGGAGCCTGCCTCTCCCTCCACCCCTCCCCCTGCTTTTGTACTCACTTGCTTTCTCTCTCTCAAAAATGAATATGTAAAATCTTAAAAAAAAAAAAAAAGAAAACTAAACTAAAAAATCTTCCTAACTATAACTTGTGTCCTTTGGTTCTGGGGCCACTATTACAACAAGTTTATTAATGACAGCCCTGAACCTGTGACCATGCCCTGCTCCCCAGATTCTCAGGCTTGCCAGCTCTAATTCACTCACCACCACAGCAATTTCCAATGACTATCCTTGATTTTTTTTTCTATGTCCTTTTTATATGTGATGTCCAGAAAAGAACACAATACTCTAAGCATGGAGTCATAGATTGGAACTGTCATCTTTCTCATTAGGGACTATACATCTATTGCTGTGCCCTAAGAGTGTCTTGGCTTTTTTTTTTTTTTTAATTTTTATTTATTTATTTGTCAGAGAGAGCACAAGCAAGCAGAGTTGTAGGCAGAGGCAGAGAGAGAAGCAGGCTCCCTGCTGAGCAAGGAGCCCGATGTGGGACTCGATCCCAGGACTCTGAGATCATGACCTGAGCTGAAGGCAGCCACTTTAACTGACTGAGCCACCCCAGACATCCCTGTCTTGTCTTTTAATTCTGTTTTCTACCACTGCACATTGAGATATATCTCAGATAACCTCCCTCTGAAGTCCTTTTCTAGATCTAGATGCCCACATCTAGAAAGTGGGATTAAAGCATGTTCTTCTCTAACCAGAACAGCTGTGCCCTGTTTAAAAAAAAAAAAAAAAAAAGTGGGCGCCTGGGTGGCTCAGTGGGTTAAGCCTCTGCCTTCGGCTCAGGTCACAATCCCAGAGTCTTGGGATCGAGAGCGCAGCATTGGGCTCTCTGCTCACTGGGGAGCCTGCTTCCTCCTCTCTCTCTGCCTGCCTCTCTGCTTACTTGTGATCTCTGTCTGTCAAATAAATAAATAAAATCTTTAAAAAAAAAAGGTGTCACCATAACCCAAACAATGCCACGTATCGAATACTGTATCCAATAAATAAAACTACTGGGTCAGCTCCCCTCATTTCACAACCACCACACTCTTCTTCCGGCTGGAGGACAAGGAAAACTCTAAGGGACATTTCCCTAGAATTGCTTTGTTCTCTTGCATCATCGTCACCGCTGAAGACACCTAGACTATTTGGAAACACGGAGCAATTGGGCAAGAGGCTCCTTGCAAGCCACTTCCTACTAGATTTCTCAAAGACGCATAAACAAATCTGAGTAGATGCAGATGCTCTGGGCCTGTGGTGGGGGAACCGATGGTGCAGGAGCACTGGGGAGCTGAGCTGACTTAGTGAAGAGGCCAGTGGTGGCAGAGAGAGATGTTCGGCCCTTGGATGCTGGGGAAGGTCCTCAGAGGCACCGTAAACTGTCCTGTCCTTCCCCCACCCATTCCACAGGCTGATGGCAGACTGCTGCATCTGGTTAACCCCAGAAGGTGAGGCTTATCATTTTGCTTTGCCGCTAGGACCTAAGTGACTCTGGGCACTCTCTCATCTGTGACATGTGACTGGTAACACCACCTATCACTCCCAAGTTTATGGTGAAGCTCAATTGAGATGTTGTGCACGAGCCCTTCGTAAAGTACTCTGTCATGTAGAAGTGAGGGGTTGTTATGAGCGACAGGATTTTACTCCTCCCTTTGTGTATTTTTCCTGCTGCTGGTCGAATTTTCATGACTTAAAAAATCTTCCCAGGTTGCTTTTGATGTTTCTTTTAACCTGATTATTTTCTTTTTTTGAGGGAGGATGCAGTGGGGGAGGGCATATAGTGTGACTCATTCCATACTAAACCTTTCTTGGGATTATCCTAAAAGATGTCATCTCTGGAGGTCACCATAAGGCAATTTACCTCTGAAGAACCAAAGTTAATTCTCATACAAAGAGAATCACCATTGTCCATTCTCTGGAATTCTGTAGCAAATTATTTAAGGTTTGTGATTCATTCACATCACCCAGTAGTAGCTTTTTACTGCCTTTTGTTGTTACATTTTCAAATAACAGAAACCATCTTCACGCTGACACATGCCATAGGAGAGACACATGCTACAAAAAAAAACCCAAAACCAAAACAACCATGGGAATGCATCCCAAAACCATACAAGAGGCTAGAGATAATCTGTAATCACTGAAAGTGCCTATGTGTGCGTCCCTAGTCGTTTCATTTCTTTTATAGAAAAAGAAAATCTCATGAGTCAACTTTTTCATTGTGAGCAGGTCTCAAAAGCCTTTCGCCCCAAGCTGCAAATGCGTAAGCAGCCCTATTTCTGAACAAATGGACATAAAAACAAGTGACAGGGGTTCCTAGGTGGCTCAGTCATTAAGGGTCTGCCGCCCTCTCGGGTCATGATCCCGGGGTTGGGGGATTGAGCCCTGGATCCAGCTCCCTGCTCCACGGGAAACCGGCTTCTCCCACTCCTCCTGCTATGTTCCCTCTCTCTCTATGTCTCTCTGTCAAATAAATAAATAAAATCTTTAAAAAAAAAAAACAAGAAACAAAAAATGAGTGACAGTGGAAGGGAGAGACTCTGAACAAAGAGAAAACAGAAACTTCCAAACGGGAGGGTGTGATAGACCAAGGAGAGCGTTCATGTGTAACCAATCAAAATCAGCCTTTTTCTCTTTCCTTAATTCCCTGTTCTGTATCTTGGCTGCCCTGGTTTGGTTCCGGGAGGGGGTCCCTCTCATGAAATGACTCTGAAACATTAGCATTAGGTGGCAACGGTCTGGAAAGCAGCCGGGTCCCTGACAGCTGTCCCCGTGCCTCCACCGACTCACCCCAGCGACAACCTCCCCACCAGGCGCCTCACCTGCCAGCTCCGGGCCAAGTTCCCGCTCAGTCTGCAGGTCGGCACCCCCGCCCACACTCAACCCCAGAGTCAGACGAGCAGGCCAAGACTAGTGCCCACCGCAAAGTCGTCCTCTGAAATCCAGTCGAGGTACAAGCCAGGGAAGGGCAAGCCGGGTGCCGGCGGGAAGAGGCTCCCAGTCCCGGGGACCACGGGTTCAGGCCGCCCCGAGCCAGCTGTTCCGCAGCTGCCAACCCGGCGCCCGCGCTGCCGTGCCCTCTGCAAACCTTGTCTGCTTACCGGCCCCTCCGGAGGGCGGGGGAGCCCCGGGCAGGCGCAGGCAGCGCTGGCGCGGCAGCACCCGGGCCGGAGCCCCCTCTCCCGCACCCCGCACCCCGCCCGCCGCCCAGGAGCAGAGAGGCGGCGAACTTGCGCCCGAACACACCGCACGACTTGGCTAACGTCCTTCCCATCGTGGCTCCAGGCACCCCCTCCCCAGCCTGCGCTCCCCGGAGTCTGGGGGTTCTTGCTCCCCGACACTGAGGAGCTGACTCCACCCCAAAGCCACTTGACGACACCATCTGCCACCGGGCGGTGGGGACCCCCTGTCCATCCCCCCCCAGGTACTGCACCGCCCCCCGCACCGCGGGCTCCCGGCTCCCCTTCCTCCTCCTCACCCCCAGCTCGCGCCGACCCTGCAAAAGCCCCCGAGGCCCCGACCCCCGCGCGCGACCCCGCGTCATCCCGCGGCCCCCTCCCTCCACCCGCGGCCCCTCACCCGCCGGCCCTCGGAGAGCCCCGCGCCGCCCGGACAAGTGACGCGTGTTCCCCCTCCCGGGCGCCGGCGGGAGCCTCTCTCACCGCGGCGGGCACCCGCCGGCGGGTCCGAGCGGGGAGCGAGCGGCTGCCTCCGGGTTCCGCGCTGCGGCCACTGCGCGGGCCTGAGAGCCGGGTCCTTCCGAGGCGCCAGCCGCGCAAGCTGTCAGTCAGGCGGCCGTGCCCGCCCCCTCCCGGCGCCCACTGCGCAGGCGCGAGGGCGGCCCCGCCCCTCCCCACGCTGCCGGCCCGAGCGGGGGTCCCGTGACGGGGCGGGGCGGCTGCTCGCGGGCGGGGCAGTTACGGTCCCGGTACCCGTCCCGGATCTCTCGGTACCGGGGCTGTCCCTGGGCGGGAAATCTGGTCCCGCGGGCCTCGGGAGCGCGCTCGGACGGCTCCGGTGGGTCGCTGTTGCGGAAAGTCGTGGAACTAGGGTTCCCCGGGGGCAGCTGGGTGGGACGGGCCGTTCTGCGAGCACAGAAAAGAGGGATTTGGGGATTTGGGTCCGGAGGGCTGGGGGAGCCCCGGACGCGAGCCGCGGAGTGAGACCGGTTCTGGCTGCGACGGGGCCCCGAGTGTCTCCACCTTTAAGACAAGATGACGTTTGCCGTTTCCTGCCCTCCAGTTCCAGGGATAGGGTGAAGTCTTGACCTTAACGAACACGCTTTCAGAGTGAGTCGGGCAAGGAAGCAGGTACCGAAGGGCACGCGGAGGCCCGATTTAGTTTTTGAAAGGGGCATCTTGAAAAGCTGATAGATCCCACCTCGCTTGCCCCGAAATTTCTAGGCCAGTCTTCATCTTTTCAGCAGATACAGCAAACAACTTTCAGGCCATTTGTTTCCTGGTCCCCCCACACCTCTAAAATTAAGAGAAAAGGTTAAAAAAAAAAGTGTCTCCTGTGGAAGCTTTTCTCAGTTCTAGAGGAAGGACGTATAGAAACATAAACTGACGCCCACTCCCAGTAATTTGGGGGGTACGTCATACTTGGGTCCAGCACCAGCAAGATAGCGACTGTGATCCTAGACTGTGGGCGGACCGCCCCCGGCTTCCAGCCTGCATTACAGAGCTCTAGGGCTCCTTCTGGTGGTTGCTTGTGTGAAATGATAAAGCCCGGTCCCAATAAGCGTAGTTCTCTCTGAAACGGGGGAATGTCAGTGCAGAATTTCTATGGAGAGAACTGCAGGTTCTCTGAAGCCCTAGGAGTTACACGGGAGGATCTGGGGTTCTGCCACTTTTAGGAAAAAAGGCCACATGGACTGATGACCAAACATGTTTGCTGCGCCCCAAGTGCACCTGCTAGTCCCAGCAGATGGTTGGCAAAGTTTAAGAAAACGACATGAAGGAAAAAGCCGGGAGCTTTACCCACAAGAATTGTGGGGCCTTTGGTGTCAGAGCTACTTCTGGTCCATTCCAGATTTGCCTGACCAGCTCGCTGTGGCCATCATGTATGAGAAGTATTTCAAGTTTAGTATGAACTCAGGAAGGGAAGGAGTGTAAGCTAGCCTTCATTCCCTTAAGTGGACACTACAAAAAGGTGGGCATTGCCGTTGATGCCTCCAGCAGAATACGAGCCCATCTAGTGGACTTTGTGGGAAAAGGATTGCATCTGTGGTTGGACAAACCCTCACCTAGTTTGGGGAGTGAACACAGCATGAGGCAAGGATCCAAGCAGCCCCGACCTGACTCTGGTGATAACTACTCTTCAGGAAAACTGGAAAATGTGAGCTCATTGAGGGTCAGATTCCATTCAGGCAAAGTATCATTTCTCAAGAGATTCGTATGAACCCTGCCTCGCCATGCCTCAAAAGGTCTTCTGACCTTGCCAGCAGGTTGGAGAGGGAGATACATGGCCATTTAAAAAAGGGTGGGGAGCAGAGTTCTGCAAACCACAGGCCAGCGAACTGGACAAAGGGCGTGGGAAATAGGACAGATTACTCACAAAATAACTGTGATCCCTCAGAAGAGGAAGCACTGATGACAAAGACCAGGTCATCGCTAGGTTGACCATATTTCTGTTGTGAAATGTACAGACTGCTAAGTCAGGAAATAGGATAGAAATAGTGTATTGGGGCCTGGGAGGTGTATTTACCAGGATTCTTTCAGTTAAGAGTGACAGAACTCAATTCACACGGGTTTTTTTTCAAAAAAAGAAAGAAAGAAAGAAAGAAAGAAAAGGCTTACATAACTCACCTAAATTCTGGGGTTGGCCCAGTGGGATCCAGGAGTACCAATGATGTCCTCAGAACTCAGTCTTTCTCCCCTACTTGACCACCTCCCTCTGACCTGGCTTCACTCTAGGATCAGTGGCTTTTTTATAAGGTAGTCTCCAGGAGCAACGGCACAGGTCCTTTCAACTTAGAGACCCTGGGGGAAAGAAGGACTCTGTCCTTCAACAGTTCCAGCAAAAGTCTTAGGATTTGATCTCAATGGACCAACACTGGTCATGCACTCATCCCCTCGAGCCCATCTCTTAGGCCAGGTTGTTGGGATGACTGGACAGGAGTGAGGCTCAGCCCCACCCGACTCCTTGGGTAAAGAGCGTGGGGATGGGGGCATCGCCACAGGGAACTGAGAAGATAGATTCTGGGCAGGTAGGGGAATGCCACAGATAACCAGGACAAAGCGTGTGCTGAGGTATCTCATGGTATTGTATAAAGGACATGAAGAAAGGGTGGGAGAAATAGGAAATTTATTGGATGGCTGAGTCCATACTCAAAAATACCTTCACTAGAGGATGGCTCCGAAAATGAATTCTATGAGATCAACCAGGCAACTCTTCCGCTTCTGGTTGCCAACCGTGCCCATTTCCCCCTCCCTCTGTAACATATTGCCACAAATGTTGCGGCTTCAAATAACATAGATTTACTCTTTTACAGCACTGGAGTTCAAGTTCTAAGTGACCTACCTCTAAATTGAGGTGTCAGCAGGGCTGTGTTCCTTCTGGAGGCCCTGGGGGAGGAGGGCCTCCTTGCCTTTCCAGTTTCTGGGGGGCTTCCAGCATCCCTTGGCTGGGGGAGGGGTCTTCTTCAATCTTCAAAGGCAGACCCCTTTAATAGTTCCTGGTTCTTCCGAGCCCTTCTAGGCACTGATGCGTATTTAGGGCACAGGCTGGTGGTTTTGTCAGATGTCTCTCAGTGTAGGGTTCTCTGTCTGCCCCTTAAAGTCAGGTGGCATAGTGTGGGCAGCAACAGCATGGATGTGTGTCCTCAGGGCATCGGATCAGGAGGCACAAATATCCCTCTGTCTCATTATTGCTGATGCTATTGGCCCACGGTTGAGATGGTGACCTATTTTTCTACTGTAACAGTATCTTTTCCTCTTTGTCAGTGACTAGTCATCTGTGGGAAAGATACTTTTAGACTATTTAAATATCCTCTTTTTCCAATGAACTTCCATCCAACGGCTTAGCATCCAGTAATGATAATGCCAGGCTGACTGCCGGATGCTGAGTGGTCTTAATCCGAGGACTCTGTCGACAGAGATGGCTTGACATTTCCTTGCATCTGTCCTTGACCTTCTCCGGTTCTTCTCCGCAAAGCAGCTGAAGTCACCTTTAGAAACCACACATGGGACCAAATCCTCCAGTGGCTTCCTACTGCCCCTCAGATGTGGCTAGAATCCTTCCAGTTGTTTGGGCCATGCACGGTCTGGCCCTTCCAAGCTCTCCAGCTTAGTTTCCTCACTCCCTCCTCGCCCTCCACACACTGGCCCCTTCAGAACTTCCCGCGATCCATGCTGCTTTCTTCTGCAAGGCCTTCCTACCTATTCTTTTGCCTGGAACCCTCCACCTCCATCCCCTGCATGCCTCTGCTTATGAAATACCCAGGTGTCCTTCACCTATCACACAAAAGGAAACTGTGTAACCCCAGGCCAGATGCCCAGGTATACCCTTCTACCACGCGATGTCCTTTTCCTTTATAGGAACACCCCTGTTTGTAATTGGGCACTTATTTACTGGTTCACTTAGTCTCTGTGCTCTGTAAGGGGCAGGGACTGGCTGGTTTGGCTTACTCATGTGTCTGCAGCACCTAGCAAGGGGCCAAGCACAGAGCAGATCATTAAATGCTTGTTGAATAAACCAACATGAGTTTAAGAAACGGGTCTGGGGAGGAGAGGACAAGATGATGAGCACACGTGGGCAGGGCCTTGCTCCCAGGAGACTTGGTGATGGGGCCTTTGGCAGCAGGAGCAAGCAAGCCATCAGGGCCTGGTGTAGAGCCGCATCGGTATACAGCCTGGCCTCTGGCTCCTTGGAGGAGGAGTCTGGCACAGTATAAGGAGTGAGCTCTCCGCAGGCCGACAGAAAGAGGTCTGCAAGCTAGCTGGGCTTTCTGCTTCCGTGGGGCAGTCACTTCACTCTGAGCCTCAGTTTCCTTAGCCCTGCAAGGGATCACACCAGCTTCCCAGGGCGGTGAGGATGAGGTGAGTTTATGGGTGTGACAGCAGCAAAGAGGACAGATCTGTGTCCGAATGCTGGCTCTCCCCCTCCTAGCTGTGTGACCTTGAGCACACTGCTTAACCGCATTGAGCCTGTCTCTTCACCTCTGAAAGGGGTCACCCATAGTGTGCTCACTCCCTCATTCAGTGCAGGTTTTTTGGTTGACAGGAGCTGGGGAAGCACCAGTGGACACGAGCAACACGGCCCGCAGTAAGTGCTCCACACAACGTCCACTAGCCATACGCCTGCCCCACCAAGTACAGGCACGGGGGTCCCAGCAGGCTCTATCCACAGCTGGAGGTAAGGTGGCCCTGTGCAGAGGAATTAGGACACATCGTACCACTCTGGGTTCCTCAGACTCCCTGGGCTTTGTCCAACACCATGGGCTGGGGAGAGTTGACCTTCTCGCTTCCCTATTCTGGCCATTGCATTCAGCACCACAGAGCCGTGGTAAAAAATGAGGAACAACCCCAACACCCTTCCGGAAGAAGCCTCTGATTGTCCACTGTACAACCATTAGAAGCATCCCTCTCTCTCCTCTCCCGCTGTGTGCTTGAAATCGAGCACACAAATCCCAAGTGTCCAGAGGCGAATGAACTGACCCCTAGTGGGCACTGATACAAGAAGCATCCAGATCAAGACGCGGAGCATTATTACCCCCTGGTCACCACTGCCCTGCTTTCTCTTCCTATGCCAAACATCAGTTTTGCCCCATTTTGAAGCTTTTAGTAATGGAATCACATAGTGTATCTTGCTTCTTTTAACCCAGCATGTATTTGAGAAGCTGATTTCGGCTGTTGTGGGACAGTTGGTTGTATGAAGGTACGTGATCTATTTCTCCTGTCGGTCCCGGATGTTTAGGGTGTTTCCAGTTTGGAGCGACTGTGGACAGCGCTTGGGGAACATTCTGGCGCGTGTCTTTTGGTTCACGTATGCTCAGTTTCAGCAGATCGTCCTAACAGCCGTCCCCCGTGGTTTAATAATGACATTGCCTCCAGCGGTGTACAGACGTTCTAGTTACTCCCAATGCTTGCTAGTGCTCGGTGCTTTGTCATTTTAGCTGTTCTGGAGGGTGTGTAAATATTTCTTTGTGGCTTAAGTTTGCGTTTCCCTGGTGACTAATGAAAATGAACGCTTTTTCATGTTCTGGAGTCTCTTCTGTGAAGGGCCTGTTTGAGTGTCTTGCCCATTGTGGCACTCTTGTTTCGTCATATTTTATGTATTTAAAAATAAATATGTGGTTAAAAAAAATTAATGAATTACAGACCCATTTCTTGTATCTCTGTCCAGGGATATTCTACATACAAAGAAACATATACATCTCAAAAGAAAAGAAAGGAAAAGAAACATATACATCTCCCCATTCTGCTTTCTTAACAAGAACGCACACAGTTGGACACAACAGACCTGATATGCCTTGAAGACCAGACATCTGAATTCATGAAAATCGGCCTCATTTTTTTTTCTACAATTGTACATCGCAGCATTCCCATTTGTATGTACCACCTGTCCAACAAATATATTCACAGGCCTCCAGAGTGTTGCCTGTGTTTTGCTTCTACAGCACGCTACCGTACGCATGCAAGCGCAGACAGCTTCGTGCATGTGGGTAAGCCTATCTGGAGGATAAACTCCTAAGGCTGCTGGGTCAAAAGGCACATACACTTACACATTCTGTGGTCCATACTGCTAACTCGCTCTGCAGAGAGATGAACACGTTTACAATTGCATCAGCTGAGTCTGTGTGCCAACACAGAGTGTTACCAAACTTTCAGCGTTGCCAGTCTACTCAGTGAAAAATGGTATCTCCTTTTTCTTCAAATTTGCATTCTTCCCTTTTACTCTGAATGAACCTGAGCGTCTTTTCACATGTTTGGGTCGAGTGTCTGCTTTGAAAGGGGTGCTTCCAGGGATGAGTGGTGAGCGGGAAACCAGCTCCTTGAAGGATAAACAGAACCAACCCTGGACATGGGATGTTTCCCATCCCTGCAAAGGGGATGGGAAATAGTAGGGTTTCTGCTCCCAGGACCTCAGTGAAATCAGGGAGAGGTAAAAAACCAAAAACCAAAACCAAAAAAACTCACAGTCTTAAAACAGGAACAAGCGTTAAAAATCAAATCTAATCTCATATTTTGGAGATTAAAAAAAAAAAAGTAACAAAAACAAAAGCTGAGGCTTGGAAAGGGGAAATGACTTGCAGAAGGTCTTCTGAAAAAACATACAATTCTGTTAAAGAGATGAAATTCCTTGATAACAGTAGCATTGTTTGTGTCAATCTTTGCTGTCCGTCTTAAATATTTTAATGGATGATTTTACTGTGCCATTTCCTATAGTAAGGGGAGCACTTTCAAAGTTACAGTGGATAAGCTACACCAGGATTAAGGGACACAGGCAACACAAACAAGTATGGTGACTCTAAGAAGAATCATGGGGGTAAGGATCCCTCCACTCTTCATTTTTTGGGAAAGACTTTGAAATGGGTCAAAATGATTATTGGGTGTCTTCAGTGAACAACCAGAGGTCTGGAACACCCTTTGGGGTTATCTGTTCCCTGGGGTCTTCTCTTTTCTTTAAGCTATTTATAACTTTACAGGTTGCAGTGCTTGTCCACAGATATCAGACATAAAGTCAGTTTTTTTCTGGTGAAAGTTCAGTTGATCCCCCCCACCCCACACACACACACTGGTGGAAGCCAGCTCTGCATCTATTAAGCAAATTCATTTTAGCATTCTTGACTGCCTAGATATACGTCTGCCTTTTGGATTTATCTCTGAACCAACCATACGTATCATCTTACATACTTCATTAATGGGTGAGTTACATTAAGACCTTGACATGTGTTTATGTTTGTCTCAGATAACGTTTTTGTTTTTGTTTTTGTTTTTTCAAAAGATTTTACTTATTTGACAGAGAGAGACACAAGTAGGCAGAGAAGCAGGCAGAGAGAGAGGGGGAAGCAGGCTCCCCGCTGAGCAGAGAGCCCGATGCGGGGCTCGATCCCAGGACCCTGAGATCATGACCTGAGCCGAAGGCAGAGGCTTAACCCACTGAGCCACCCAGGCGCCCAAATCTTTTATCTTTGAAAAAAGACCCATTCTGGGGCCCCTGGGTAGCTTAGTTAGTTAAGCGTCCCACTCTTAATTTCAGAGTCTCAGGTCATAATCTCAGGATTCTCTCTTTTCTTCTCCCCCCCATCCCATCAAGCTCTCTCTTTCTCTCTTTCAAAAAACAAAAACAAAAAACCCCTATTGTTTTCACAGTGCTCCTAAGAAGGCTATCTCAAATATAGGGCTACCCGAGGTCTTGGAGTCAGTCAAAGAAAACCGTCCTTTCTTTCGGCCAATGCAGAAGGAACCGATCACGGACGGAAGGCCTCGCTCACTCTCCAGCCTCGAAGAAGCAAATCCCCAAGCTAAGAGAGCGGGAGACAGGCGCCTGGGGAGGGACGACTAAATGCACACACAGCGCCGCTGTGAATAAAGAGGACCAAGATCCAGTAACAGAAGTTTAAACTTTTAAATGCACCCCATGACTTCGCACAGCTCAGCGGGAAGAAGAGCTTCTGGAAAAGCAAGGGCGGTAGACGGTGAGCCGGCGCCTTGCAGAACGTCGGGCTCCAACGGACGCCCTGGCTGTCGCCCCCGCTTCCGTCCATCTCGCAATTCCGCCGGCCCTTAGCAGTTTCGGGACAAACACTGACCGAGCACCCGCTTCCCAGCCCTGCGAAAACGGCCCCAAACACTGCAGGAGAGCCAAGGAGATAACGAGCGTGTGTCTACCTTCAGAGCACTCGGGACCCGGCATCTGGAGGGGTCGCGGGGACGCTCAGGGAGGGCAGCGGAGGCTCCGCGCTCCAGCCCGGGCGCTTCCCCTTTCCCCCACGTGCTTTCTGGCTCAGTCGCCTCCACTCCCGCTCCTCTATTTCCGCATTTTCGAAGTTGTCGCTCAGCGCCGCACCAGCCACCCCTAAATCTGGCTGAGACGGGCGGACGGCGCGGCTTGGACTGCGCGGCAGCCCGTAGCCCCCATCCTTCCTCTTCCGGACTTCGGTTTGGATGGATCCCTTTATTTTGGCGAGCGGTGCTTTCGACTAAGAGCTGCCCTGGACTGGGAGCTGTTAGTCTTCAAGACTCTCGGGTCCGCGAGGATCCCGGCTCCCAAGTCCCCACCGACAGTCTCAAGCTCCCTCTCCGCGGCGGCCCCGGCGGGCCCGGAACTGCGCAAGCGCGGCGCCGCCGGCCCCGAGCGGTTCACTTCCGGGGGTCGCGCCGCCCGGCTCTCCAGGCAGGGCTCGCTGCCCTCGTGTGTGCTCGGCGGCCGCCTCCCTCCGACCGGTCCGGCGGGACCCACCCGAACCGAGCCGCGGGGCCCGCCCCGGCCCGGCCATGAGCGCGGCCGCATGATGCGTCCTTGCCTCGGCCGCTGCAGTCGCCGCCGCCGCAGGCCGGGAGGAGCCGCAGCGCCGGGCGACCCCGCCCGGGCCTCGGGTGAGTGTGGCGGGCTGGGCCGGGCTGGGGCCGGGCAGGCTGCTCCCGCCCGCGACTCCCGGCCGCTCCGGGTCCCCGGCCGCCCCTCCCTCGGCCCCCTGCCCCTTCTCCCCCACCCGCCGCGCACCTGCGACCTTTCCGAGCTCCTCGGGGGCACCTCTGTGCCCGTGCGTGACTTCCCTTCTAGACGTCTCCCCGTCACTCCTTCGTTGATCTCTCGGGACCGGGCGCGAATTGCAGCCCTCGCTTTTTGCCTGACCTTGGGCAGGACACCCAGCTCTTGGAGCCGCGGCTTCCGCTCTGATAAACTAACCACGGGCTTGTTGTTAGGGCCGAGAGAGAGAGGGACTGTAAAACCCTACTGTGAGCTGTAAAGAGTGGTTTATAGGCATGTATTACGATGGGCTCCCCTGAACGTCGCCCGTGGCTCCTCGGATGCTCCTGGGCCTCCCTTCCTTTTAAAAAGTTTAACTGTTCTTGTATTCTTTGCCCTTCTTCGTGGTTATCTTCCCTTCCCCCATCAGTGATCTTTGGCGGCGGGGGGTGGGGTGGGGGTTGCGGGGCAGGGCATCTCGGACAGTCTGGCCAGCCTTCAGGGCAACGTCTGCGTGTCTTCTCGCTGCAGCCAAGGTCCATCTCTCCTGGGGAGTCATTGTTGCGGGAACTAAGTCCCTTTGCTGTGATGGACAAACTTTATTAGTTTATAAATAACCCGTTTATGATGGTAGTTAATGGGAGTGGAAGAGCTGTCGGGGCAGCTGCCTTGTAGCTTCTTCCGCTGACCATTTGCGCAGTGAGTCCGCTTGGTGTACGTACCTTCCGCACATGTATTTGTCTGTTGTACTCTTCCTGTCTGGGATGGTCGAGAAATCTGTGTCAGTAACTATTTCTTCCTAAACTCTTCACCTCACAGATGACAAGTTTAATCTTTTTGACCTTGTTTTACAACTTGTACTTACCCAAAGCCACCTTTAAAAAAGTTACCTTAGGGGCGCCTGGGTGGCTCAGTGGGTTAAGCCTCTGCCTTCTGCTTAGGTCATGATCTCAGGGTCCTGGGATCGAGCCCCGCATCGGGCTCTCTCTGCTCAGCAGGGAACCTGCTTCCCCCCCATCTCTGCCTGCCTCTCTGCCTACTTGTGCTCTATCAAATAAATAAATTTTTAAAAAATCTTTTTTAAAAAAAGTTACATTATTGAACTTGGTTAATGTGAAAGAATCTTGGGATATTTGAAAAAAGGGGGATGGGACAGAAGGGTTCAGTTGCATTTCTTGAACATTCTGGAAGATAAAAGGGTTTGAGTTACTGAAGTTGTTTGGGTTGTATATTTTGAGGGGTTAGGCTGGTGGGTTCACCTTCACTTTTGAGTTGAGAAAGGGAGGAGAACAAGGTCATCTGAAAGGTGATTTCCTGAAGAATTCATTAAACTGTGTGGGAACTTTTTATGCAACTGTCTCAGCTCAAAGCAAAGGGGGTAAAGTGTGTGCTGAAGCATTCCACTACGAATGGCTCAGAGCCTGCCTCCGATGACAGTGTGCAGATTGGACGCTTACAGCTGTGCTGACCAGTCCGCCGTAAAAGCAGGTACCTTCCAGAAAGGACAAGCATTAGTATGGACAGAATGGGTCACACCGTATCAGCGTTGTCAGTTAACGGCCCTCTCAGTGAGAGAGAAAATACTAAAACGAACTTAGTCTTGATTCAGTCAGAAGTATGGACTGACTTCCACGTACCTACTGAAACTGTCACCTGCAGGCTTGGGACTTTTTAGTGGTATAACTAATATAGTTTTTGGTTGTTTGAGAAATGGGACTAGAAATAAGTTTACATGTGAACTTAATGTTTGGGATGAAGTGGAAAGTAGTTTTCCTGATTTGGGAGCTGCCCTGCTCCACTCCATGTTGGGCAGCTCTACAAGACAATTTTCCTAAAGCAGCTTTTTGGAATTATGTTTCTTAAAAATAATGTCTCAATTATAAAAATAATACAGATTATTTTGTTTAAAAAAAAAAGTCCAACACTAGAGCAGAGCATGAAGTCTAAATACTCATTGAATTTGAATTTCCTTTTGGCCCTAAAGCGAGTGTCCAGCGTCCGTATTGACCTCTCGCTTTGTGACCCTTCGGCTTAGCATCTGAGATGTGCTCAGGCCGACTGTGAGAGGCAACTGCAGAGTTTAGAGGGAGACAGTCATGCAAGACCACCCTCACTTCTGACATCAGTGGCAAGTTTCGGGGTTCTCAAAACCACTCTCAGGCTGGACGATCATTTAGAAGGACTCACAGAACTTACTGAAAGCCGTTATGCTCATGGTTGTGGTTTATTACAGGTAAAGGATAAAGATTAAAATCAGCCAAGGGGAGAGGCTTCTCGCACAGAGTCTGAGGAGGGGGCAGGGGTGAAGCTCCTGTCTCCTCTCTCTGTGGATTCCGATGTGTTACATTCCTAGCATCGATAGGAGACAGTGTGCACGGGGTACTGCCAACCCGGGAAACTCATGTGCACCTCGGTGTTCACAGAGTCTTTATGGGGGTTCTATTTTGTAAGTGTAACAGATTCGTTAATTGACCATGCGGATACTGTGTGACCCAAAGGCCCCCGGAGTCACAGTATGGGTCTTTCTGGTATGGCCAGCTCCCACCCCGAGTCGGATTGTCAGCCAAGACCAAAGGCCAAACCTCCTTTTGGGCAAGGTTATATTTTTTGATTGCACAGCAACATCCTTCCTTCTTTCATGGTCCTTTTCTACTTAGAAACACACCCTTTTGTTTTACCACTGACAGATGACTACCTTCTAGAACACGGAGGAAACAGAGGCTACTGGAAGAGTTCTCCCAACCTTGAGTCTTTTCTACCTAAAAATCTCTCAGTGTCCATCAATCTTTTTCTTTCCTCTGCCTCTGAGGAAGAGAGAGTCCCATCTTCCAGTGAACTCTGCGTCTGTTCTTTGCCCTGCCTGTCACGGGACAGGCCATTAGGCATTTCCTCTCACTTTTGCCTCTTTGATTTCTTCCCACTCACTGACTTCATTGCCTCTCTCTGCAAACACGTTGTCTTGCTGTTTTAGCCCTGCTTACCGCTGAGTTTTACTCCATTCCGGTGGAGCCTTCTTAGAACCCTGTTGTCTCATTAAACCCAGACTCTGTGTGGGCCCAAGATGGTGCCTTCCCTTGGTACAGCATCTGTTTTGAAAACACTTAAGTCATCCTGGGATGCCTTCTTCCTCGAGGGGGCTTGGGAGGTGCTTGATTAACGACTCAGCTGGCCGGGCAGAGAGTGAGTGTCCTCTCGCTGGAGGAGAGAGCAGGAGCAGAAGCACGGAGGGGTGAAAGGGCGTGGAGAGGGGACCAGCATGAGCGCCCCGTGGAACAGAGTACGCGCACTGAGCCCGAAAAGGTAGGGGAGCCGGATTCACTGGAACCTTGAGTGCCACGGGCAGGGCTCACAGGTTTTGGACCACATTGCCTCTGTGACCCGCACTGTCTTTTTGGCCGTAACTCCTGCGGCTACCCAGAGGGTGGTGGTTGGACATGGTGACCTTGAGATAGGATTCTGCAGAGACACCCGCCAGAGTTGAGGGTGCCTGAACTTGGTTGTGGGAAAGGTCAGAGGGGAGGGGGCAGAGCCCTAAGCAGGGAGTGTCGTCACGCAGGTAGGAAGGTGAGGGTAGAGGGTAAGAGGAACTAAATGAATACTGGTTGCATGAGGGGTGTTCTTAGGACGTGGGAGGAGAGGCCTGTGTTGCTGGTGCTTTGGAAAGGGTGCGGTCCTAGGCTCTGCGTTCCGGGAGGGGTGCTCTTCCCTTGCGGCACCCTGTAAGCGAGAAACAGTCGGGATGGAGAAGCTTCCGGTGTCTCTCGAGACAGGCTTCTACAGTATCATTTCTTCGTTGAAATGTTTTGGATTCTCAGAGTCCCACAGTCCCTAATTCACTTTATTCATTACAGAAAGCATTTTCTAAAAGCAGCTACTCTGCGAGGCAGTGTATTTTAATGGAAGAAAGTGGGCTTTGGCCTCAGGACAGTCCTGCGTCCACCCTTTCCTGGCTGTGAGCTTGGGCAAGTTACTGCCATCTTAAGGCTTCACGGGCTCATGGCTCAAATGAGCCGATACTAGCGCCTTGCTTTTAGGGTAGCAGCGGGTTCTGGTGCACTGATGTGTGTGAAGCCCCGCGCCGGGAGACGGGTAGTCGGAGCTGGCCTTTCCTTTCCCTTTCCGGTCTCTGGGCTGTCACTGATTTGCCGCCGGCAGCTAGCTCAGGAGTGGTGCGGCCCATGTTCGTAGCACTTCGGGTTCGGTGGAGTCTCATGTTAAAAAACTTCATTTCATTTTAAACAAGGAAACCCTATTTAGGAACATCTGGAAAGAGGCTGGGATTTACGAGCCTGATTGAGGTTCCGCTAGTCCCTGGGACAGGACTCGTAGAGAGTTTGGAACTCTGGTGTTCTTTTTATTTCTGGATTTAGAATTCCTCGGGGCTCATTGACCTTCTTGGGATTTTGAAAAGAGCTGCTCCATTTGACTTTGAGAATCCGGCTGTGGCTGCGGTACGGGGGTAACAGTGAGACCTCTGGTGTGTGGGTGAGCGTGCCCGTGAGACCGCCTCGTCGAGCCAACACACTCGGGTGATGCCCCAGAAAGGGCGGCTCCCCCGGAAAACCCCTGCAAGTGGGTTTCTCTCTTCCTCCCTATCTCCCTCTCTCTCGTTAACCTTCCACATTTCTCCCTGGCTGCTTTTCCCCAAGGCTCCCAGACTCCTGACCTCACCCCCCAGGCCAGATCTCACTTGATCGCCTCTCTGTTTTGTTCCTGTGGGCTTCCTCTGGCGCGCTCCCCGGTTCTCTCACTCGTTCATTCCACAGATGGGTGCGGAATGTGGAGCGTCCTGGGTGTGGGCTGGGACATGGCGGGAACGTGGTGTGATGGTGATGAGAGAGGCTCGAGACGGCCAGCCAGGTGGGGAGGGTAAGAAGTGAGGTCAGCATGCCTTGGGGTGGGGGCGCTTTACATCGCAGGGAGGCCTTTGCACTTTATTCGAACTGCAGAGGCACTCACTGGGTGGTTTTAAGAAATGGAGGAACGCAATCTGATTTCTATCTGTAGGTACTTACTCGGGGCTGAATGGGGGTGGATTGTGGGGCGCCCTGTGGACTGCCCAGGGCCGGGCTCCTGGGCCTTGGTTTGGCTGGGCGGGAGGGGGAGGAGGCCCCACTGGGGTTGGTTTTGGAGATCGTGCCCTCAGGACTTGCTTAAGGGTTTAGTGTGGGGGTCAGGGAAAGCCCAGGGAAGGGTGACTCTTGTGCTTTGACCTTGACAACTAGTTGGAGGTGCCTCCGTGAGGCCACGAAGATCGTAAGGGCCGGTGGGTGGGGTGGTGGTTGAGCAGCTGCGGGATTTACCTGGGGTGCCTGCCTGGTTTGGGAGCTTCCTAGACAGATGTGTCTTCAGCAGTGACAGTGGGCCTGAGAGTCTAGAAGGTCGTTTAGAGAGAGCCTGTAGATAAAGGGAAGACCCAGGGTTGAGCCGGGCACTGCCAACACTGAGGTGTCCACAAAGACGAGGACCCAGTAAGAGACTGAATTGTGGCCGGTGGGAAAGGAAGACCGGGCGCTGCCCCGCCCCCCATTCATGGACTGACTCCGTTCCCAGTCCTGTCGGCCGCCCGGCAACGTGGGCACATCCTCCATTTGCCATCCTTCCATATTTTAGTGTGGAAGGCCTCTCTAGGAACCTTAAATAAGTTTACCGTTCACAGTAGGGGTGATGTGCCAGCATGTGATTGAGGCTTAGCGTTAGTTAGCTGAATATTCTGTTGCTTTTTTCCCTTAAAGGTTAACATTCTGTTCTTTAGATACAATAATTTGAGGAGACAGTGGTTTCGTACGGCGTACGCTGTTGGTAGGGTTGGAGAGCGCGAGCTAAATCTTTCATGATTGCAAATGGACGGAAAGAACATTTGAGAACGGAATTGCCATAAACACGCTGTAGCGGATAATCTGAATGCTCCATTGTGGCTGCGGGTTCAGCTAGGACCGTGCGCGGTCTTCCCACTCCGTCCTGGCTCACTTAGCAGCCAGGCGGCGGGGACGGCCCCGGATAGGCTGCCAGACCTTCCCCTTCACTCGCTTCCACTCCCCTTCCTGGTGGGGGCCTGCCGGCTCTTACCGTTACCCTGAGTGGTGCCTCCGCTGAGTTCTTGGCGCTGCCCTGCTGACCCAGCCTCAGTCCCACCTGGCTGCCCCATCACTTCCTCCCCAGCGGGTTCTTGGTCTCCCCAGGACCTCGAGTTCCCCGGACTTCTCGGTCACCTGGCTTGTCCTGCACTCCGGGGCCCAGTGAATCATTTCAGTTCAGGTCTTGCCTCGGATACCCTGGTTTTCTCTCCTGTATTCTTGGCCACTCTCCAGCCCGTTAAGCCTGTGGGTGCCGAGCCGGGCTTCTGGAGAGCAGCGCGAGCCCCTCCCGTCACGTTGTCAGAAACGGGGGGGTCTGCCGCGCTGCCTGGGCCCACGGCTTCCTTGGTTGTCCTCCCCCCAGCGTCCCTTCTCCAGTCTCAGTTGCCTCCCGCGCTTGGAATGCCCCCAGCCCGCTCCTGACTCTGTGCCCAGGAGACGGTGGGATGGCGTGTGCATGGCTTTAGCGTCAGTCGGTCTGCACGGTTCTCCGTAGACAAGCCCCCGCCCGCCCCACTGTGGCTTCTTCCGGCTCAGAAAGAAGGGTCATCCCCCAAGTCGGCAAACTTGGACACTCATTCTTTTCAAAAATAGAAAACCGCAGAGCGCCTAGATTGTCTTTGTAGTTGCAAGAAGAGTTCCAGTAAGTACAGGACGAGAAAGCAAACGGGAGCAGGCGTGGCGGGGCCTCTCCGCCGACGTTCTCTTAGACCCCAGCTTAACTGGCTTAACGGCACATATCTTCTTCGTTCTGTTTCCGTTAAGTCCCTTTTGGGGCTGTCCTCGGCTTTTAAAAGCTAGCCATGGTCAAGGCAGGATGCCCTGTGGTGGGATGTGTATCGAGCCCCAGGGACTCAACGGGAGTCGGGGGTTGTGGGGACTTAACCCCTCGGGTCCAAGGCGGCCCATGTGCGAATGTGGAGATGAAGCCCGGGTGACCCTTTAACAACATGGGTGTGACTGCGCAGTTACTTACATGTGAATTTTTTTTTTTTCGATAAATACAATATAGTACTGTAAATGTATTTTCTCTTAGGATTTTCTTTTTTTGTCTGTTTTTAAGATTTTATTTATTTATTTGACAGAGAGAGAGGGAACAAGCAGAGGGAACGGCAAGGGGAGAGAGAGAAGCAGGCTTCCCTTTGAGCAGGGAGCCCAGTGCGGGGTTCGATCCCAGGACCCAGCGATCATGACCTGAGCTGAGAGCAGACATGTAACCAGCTGAGCCACTCAGGAGCCCCGTAGGTTTTCTTAACACTTTGGTGTCTCTTGCTTACTTTGTCATAAGAATACATACAAAAATTGGGGCGCCTGGGGGGCTCAGTGGGTCGAGCTTCTGCCTTCAGCTCAGGTCATGATCTCCGGGTCCTGGGATCAAGCCCCGCATCGGGCTCTCTGCTCAGCAGGGAGCCTGCTTCCCCACCCCCCTTGCCTGCCTCTGTGCCTACTTGTGATCTGTCAAATAAATAAATAAATTTAAAAAAAAAAAGAATACATACAAAAATTGTGGTGTTTGTTACTGTAAGACTTCAGGTCAACAGTAGGCTATTACGAGTTAAATTTGGGGGAGTCAGAAGTTGTAAGTGGATTTTCAACTGTTTGGGGCAGGTATGAAGACACAGCCCCTGTATTATTCCAGAGTCACGATCACGGTCCTAGCGGGACATAAGATAATACACAGGAGCGAAAGCTCAAGAAGGATTCCCTCGACTTTCCCTCCTAGCTGTATATGTCCGGGACTTAACTGCATCTTTAAAAAGGTGTTTCTTTAATTTCCTCACCACCCAGTCTCCCGAGCTCATGGCACATGATGACCTGGTGGGGAGAGGTCCCTGCTGAGCCTCTCCCAGCGCCTGCTTTGAGGGCACGGACTGCTCCGGCCTTTGTGCTCTTAGGCCCCCCGACTCCCTTGCTGCCTCATTGGACCCTTGTCAGAGCTCCAGCCTCACACTGCTGGGGCCCCTTGGGTGGTCGCATCCGTTCCCACTTGGTCTCTCTAGGATGGAGTAGCAGGAGGGCAGGTGATAATCTTCTAGTTTTCCAGAAGCTCCTTAAATTCTGTGAGCCCCAGTCTCGGTGGGGCTCTTCCTGATCTGCGGCTCCAGTGTTCCAGGAGACACAGGCGGGGCAGAAACGCCTCCGAAGCCCTTAAGCTCCTTAAATTCTGTGAGCCCCAGTCTCGGTGGGGCTCTTCCTGATCTGCGGCTCCAGTGTTCCATGAGACACAGGCGGGGCAGAAACACCTCCGAAGCCCTTTCACTTCCCTGTGCTGCGCCCCAGCCACACCTCGCCGTTGGTGCCCACTGGGCTTTTGCTTCCCGTAACAGCTCTCAGTCCCCTGCAGGCCCTGCTCCCCTCTTGGCCCCCCACGGGTGCTTTCTCTGTTCTAGGTGGTGCCAGCCTCCTGGTTGGCCAGCTTCCTCCTTCCGTCCTTGGTGTCACCAATTATTTTTTAAAACACCTGTGCATTTGCCAAAGATCTGGTGCCTCCCGTACTAGAACAAGTCCAGACTTCAGACTGCTCAGCGGGGCATTCTGAGTACTCTGTGAGCAGCCCCAGTCTGCCCTTCCCCTCTGTCCTTCCCTACCTCCTTCACCTTGAGCCTGCAGCCCTCTGGCTCGCTGTGTTCCTGCTCCCACCTGGGCCCTCGCACTGTTCTCACCTCCTGTCTGTACCTCTGTTGTCAGGGCCCACCATGCTGGTGGCTTCTTTCACACCTTCTCTGGCTCCTCCGGATAGAATTAGCTGCTGTCATCTCTCTCCCTCATCACACTTTGCTCCTGATTTGGGGATAACACTTAGCACATTGTTTACCGGCCTGATTCCCACCTCTGCTGGTCTGTGAGCTCCTGTGGGCTACAGCTCCCATCGGGGGCTGCACATCCTGGGGCCTGGGGACAGAGAACACCGTGCTTGGCGCTCCCCCTCTCCACGTCTGAATTAAGCAGCTCTCTCATGGCTCGCGTTGGCCTCATGTGCTGCTGCTGTGCCTGAAGCAGAGCTGCTAATTCCTGCTTTTTATAGGTCATCAGTGGGTGTATGGATAGTAAAGCTGTAATGAGTTTAAACAGCACCTTAACATAAACATGAATATCGGACTCTAGGGTAGACATTCTTTTTATTGCAATAGTGAAAGTATCTTGATTCTTTTTTTTTTAAGGTTTTATTTTTTTTTAAAGATTTTATTTATTTATAAGGTTTTATTTTTAAGTCCTCTCTACACCTAGCCTGGGGCTTGAACTCACATCTCTGAGACCACGAGTTGCACGCTCTACCGACTGAGCCAGCCAGGCGCCCATCTTGATTTTCTTTGTAGTTACTGGCCACCAAAGAATACTGACGTCTTCTCGTTGGTTTTCAGTGTGTATTTGAGAATACGTTATCTGTTCACGGCCAAGGAAAAGGTGAGGAAAGAGGCTGAGAGCCTCGTCTGAGGATTCAGACAGAGTCGGTCAGAGACCTCCCGGGCCCTGCGTGCAGTTTCTGGAGGAAGCTTCTGGCTGGAGGTTGGCCTCCGCTTCACCTTTCCCACCCAGCTCCCGTACCTGCGCTGCCGATTTTTCTCCTGTGCATTTTTTTTTTAATCATACAGTGAAATGTACACTTGTAAGTGTACTGCTGGTTTTGTTTTGTTTTGTTTTTAATAGCTCATTGACTTTTGTTTTGAGAGACACACATGCCGGTGGCACCACTGAGGTCAGGATATAGGGCATTTCCATCACCCCAGAAAGTTACCCTGGGCTCTTCTCAGTCAACCCCCCGTGTTCAAACCCCTGTTCTGATTTCCTTCAGAATAAATGACTGCTGCCTGGTTTCAGGTGCCGTGCGGGTGACGTGACATCTTTGAAATTCATCCGTGTGGTCGCAGATCTCATTAATTTCCTTCCTCTGTGCCACTGAGCAGTGTGCCCTGGCCTGACTACGCCATAGTTTCTCGGTGCCTCTCTTGGTGGTGGATGTTTGGGTTGTCTGTGGTCTGGGGAGTATTACGGATAAAGCTGTGGGCAGTTGTGTGCGCGTTTTGTGTTCACATTCACTTTTCCTGGGTAAGTACCTCCAAGTGGAGTTGTTGATGCGCAGGGTGGGTGTTGAACTTGGAGAAGGTGCCAGGCCGCTTTTCGAAGGGGTTGCTGTGTTGGTTACTTTTTAAAATGCATAAAAGTAATTGAGGATTTGGTCTCATTGTAGAGATTCTTCTGGAAACCTGATGTCCAGGATGAGTAGTCTTGTGTCTTGCACAGCCAGTTTTATTTTAAAACATTGTCGGCATAAGCTTATTTGCAAACAGTTCAGAATACCATTAGGTATTTAAAGTTGTTGGCTGTTGCATACATAGCCCGTGAACGTAGTTACTCTGTGTAAATACCGTATTTGAAAAGTTGCCTGCATTAGTGTCAGCAGCGTGGGGTCACGGCCACATGTGTTCCTCAGACATCCAGAAGGGGCTCCGAGCTGGAAGGGGTCCGAGCTGGCAGGCGCTTGGGAACGCTGGGCGGTGGGTGGCGGTGGAAGGGCGGGCAGGCGGGCAGGGGGCTGTTGGTAAGCACTGGGGGAGAAACGGCTCCTGAGGAGCCCTGCAGTGGCGGCCGGGCAGAAGGGCAGACAGAGAGCGGCCTCCACTCTGCCCTGGGGAGTCTGGCTAGTGGCCGAGACTAGGGGGTTCCCTGCCACCTGCTGACCGCCCGGCCCCTCTTCCTACCCCCTCTTCCAGGCCAGCTAGGAAGAAAGCTGAAGGAAGAAAGTCCCAGATGTCTTAGGGGTCTTGGTTTCAAAAGATAGACCCCGATGGAGCATTGGCTTAAGTAGAAAAATCATCTCTTGGAAGGAAACGGTGTGAGCACGGAGCAGGCAGCCAGGCGGGAAGCGAGACCGCAGCAGGAAGGCCTCCTGCTGCTGGGGCGCCAGGCCAGCTAGTTGGATTTTATTCTGTCGCCTGAGGTCTCTGTCTTCATCACTTAATTCTCCTTTTGGGAGAGTTCCTCCTCTCTCATCCAGTCCTGTTTTTTGTTTGTTTCTTTGTTTTTAAATTTAATTCTCTCATTTTTATTTTTCAGTAACTAGGAAGTCAGAATGTTCCTTTTTGTTTCACAGATACAGTGTTTTAATTTTTAAGGTTTCTCTCTACATTTTACCTCTTCGGAATTCCTTTTCCCCTCTTTCTGGGCTCTGTCTCTCATGAGACCTAATTCGGCTCTCTTCAAAACCTCTGACCTGTAGGTCAGTCGAAGCATTCTGCTGTCTACCTAGAACACACACAGGGACGCTCGTCAGTTATATGACATTAAGACTGGAAATAAATGGACAGCTTAAAAAAACTCATGAAAAGGTTTGTGCTGGAAATAAAGACTAGTTTGGTTGGGGGCTCCCCCCACCCCCATCTTGGTATCTTTAGGCCTTTCCTCTCAGGCCATAGACGTGCTTCTGGAGATGCCACATCAGGTCACCAGCCTGCCAGTGATCCGGGAGCCAGGAGGGAGATGCCAGCTGGGACTTTCTTCCTTCAGTAGATGGACATGTTCGGTGCCTCACCTGCCTTCCTGTGCCTCGCTCCCTCCTGCAGTGGGTCTCACCTCTTGGTCTCACTCTCTCCCATTTTCTCTGGAAGTCTTTTGCTGTGGCTGCTGAAACACTTGTTGACTTTTAAAATACAGACTGATCTGGTTTGGTTTGGAGGATCCCTGGGGATCTTTCTCAGGAGATTTTGGCTTCTAGACTTGTATTTGATGCTGGGGCTCAGGTAGCAGGAGGGGGAAACGGGCAGATGTAAAGTACATGACTTTGTTTTCAGGACTGTCCCATCATTTCGTAGTTTACTAGTAATGAAAACACAGAGGAGTAATGATTTCGTGGTTACTTTACGTGTAAAATGTTATACTGGTTCTGCAGCTCTCCAAATTAATCCTGTCCTACGAAGCGTCACATGCTTTGGTCATTGAATCAGTCACTTTTTTAATGAGAGTTTGTTGTCTTCCAGGTCCTGTCACATGCGACACTATGCACCTTAAGATCCTGAAGAAAAGGCGCAAGATGTTCAAGTAATGTTTCGAGATCATCTGTGAGGTAAGCGAGTGACTGTGCGGTTGTCTCGTCCCGGTGTCCTTTCCGCCACAGACACCCGACTGCCTTCATTGGGAAGGCAGCACGGGCGGTACAGAAGGCCAGTCTGTCTACCCGCCGGCCGCCGGCTATGGTCTGCTCGCCACTGCGCGGGGGGATTCCGGGAAGTGACTGTGTAAGTTACCAGCAGGTGTTACAGGGCGAGGCATGTGCCGAGTGACATTAGTGGAACATGTTGCTTGCGTGGTCGTCCCGTCAAGCTGTGGCAATCTTTTTGTTTCACAGATACAGTGTTTTAATTTTTAAGGTTTCTCTCTACGTTTTACCTCTTCGGAATTCCTTTTCCCCTCTTTCTGGCTCTGTCTCTCATGAGACAGTGGTGCTTGCCGTGTTCTGGGAAACGGGGCTTTCTCTGACATGAGCATCAACTAAGCTTAGGTTTGGGAGTGTGGACAGAATCCTGTTAAATCGGCCACTAAAGTCAAAAAATGCTGACGTGCCCTCTGATGGCCCATGGTGCTTTCTGGTGTCTCTCAGAAATGGTCTTCAGGAGATCGAGGGCAGTGTGGCCCTGAGTGTGGAAGGAGATGCGCCCCGACCCCAACGATGGGCTCACTTAGTGTCACATCACGCACGGCCGAGCCGCTGCTATCCTGTTTCCAGAAGACACAGATGGTTCCGTGTGAAGGGGCTGCTGCCTCCTTTCCTCCCTGCCCTTCCTCCGGCATCCACGAAGGAGAAGCGCGGTGACGCAGCAGAATGCCCATGCCGTGGGCTATGGAGAACGGACTCTATGCGCCGTACCCCGCTGTGTTCATTGACTGCTTTCAGGTGTCGGGATTTTCCCGTTGCCTTCTGGTGGGCTGTACAGCTGCGGTTTGTAACATCTGCACGCAGACTTAATGTGTGCTGGGAAGCACGTGTCTGGGAAGCTCCCACCACGCCCGGTGCTGGCATGTTTGCGGCTTCTCTTCCTGTAGGAACAGACCTGCCATCTGCAGCCGGGCAGGGACATGCCACGACAGAGCTGTACCCTGCTCTCGGGAGGTGGGGGTTGGGGGGGGCTTCTCACCAGCATCTCCACCGGGAAGGTTCCGCCTCCACTGTGCGTGCCACCAGAGGACTTGCGGGCTCGGGCTTTCTGGATGGAACTCAGACTGTACAGACACGCCGGGACAGGAAGCGAGCCTGTCGCTTCCCATCTTACTGCGCAGCAGGTGGGCGCCCACTTGTCACAGGCGCTGTCCCGCTGGAGGAGGAGCCGTAAAGCAAAATGATTTCTGGTTGGAGGAGTTTCTCTGCTTCAGTGCTTGGTGGTGTGTAGTTAGGACTCACTCGGACCCTCTTACGGAAGTCACTGGGAGACTCCTGGAATCTGAGCAGGGGACCGGGTTCTTGCTGGTGCTTCTGCCTTACAACAAACAGGCACTTACTGGGGGCCGCACCGCGTGCGCACGTGGAAGGGAGCACGGGGAGAGAAGACCAGAGCCTCCGTGTGAGTCCGTTGGGAGGGGGACACACGAGGGCTCTGTGCACTGCAGGCAGCACTGACATGCGGGGCCTAGGAGTCCCAGGGAAGGGGGCAGCTCCCGCCCCCGTCTCAGCCCCTGATTGGGAGGGTGTGGGCAGAGCCAGGGTCGGCTGTCCTCTTCAGGTCATTCCGTCTGCAGTGCAGAACCCCCCTCAGAGCGTGCTCTTGAGAGGAAGGAGAGCCCTTTGGGGTGGCTTGCTTGGGCGGGAGGAAGGTCGGCCCCGGGGGGCACGGAGGGTCCCGGTGTGTGCCAGGGAGGTGGTGGATGGGCTGGGACGGCAGCAGGCTCAGCAGGTGCCAGCCACGAGGTCGGCCGGCCGTGACCCGTGCGCGATCGCTGTGTCTTTAGTTTCTTCGGTTTCTCCTATGAAAAACCTGAAAGCTGTTTTCGTCAGACCCAGGAGCAGGGTTAATTTACTGACAGTGGGAAACCGCTTCAAGTGAGTGTTTGCACAGCAAGAGGGAGCTCCGCCAAGGTCGTGCCGCATGACCTCCCACAGCTTCCCACGGTCCTTGTCACTACAGTGCCTGTCACGGCAGTGCCATGGTTGCAGGAGGAAAGGAGGCCGGGCCCAGGCCGGAAGGATGGTGCGCAGAGGGTGTGTAGCGGCCCGAGGGCATCCGCTGCCCGCTCCAGCTCCTGCTCCACGTCGGGCTCTGGCCGAGGAAGTACTCCGGCCGCCGGTGCTTCTCTCCCTAGTGCGAGCGCCTCCAGGCCCGGTGAACGGACCCCTGATGTTTGCCACGAGCGTCCTGCTGCTGCTCGGTCACACGCTGGTGACAGAAGGACGTGCATGAAGGCAGCTGTCAGCCAGTCCGGGAAAGGCTCGGGAGCTCCTGCACCCCCGCTGTGTGCTTGGTTCCGGCACTGCAGGAAACGGGAACGGTGCCGGAAGGAGAGTTGAAGGAATGGATTAGCAAGTGAAGAAAGCTTGTAAGAGACGAAAGCAGAAAGGAAGGACTTCCAGAAGGTGCAGAGCTGAGGGCGAGTGCACCGTCAGCTGCGGCCTGGGCCCGGCGGGGGAGGGCGGGCAGGAGCTCGGAGCTGCCCGCAGAAGGTGGCTCGGGGGCCGGGTCTCCGCACCCATGGGCCAGTGTGGGCTCGGTGGCGAGGAGGGTGGCCGCGGTGCCACTCACTCTGTCTCCCCTTGGGCCGGGAGTCTGCATCTGGCCTGTCCTCCTGTCGTCGTGGCTCCCCCATGGCTGGCTGCAGGGGACAGTGTGCGCGCGTCTCGGCATCACCCACACAGTGGGGCCGATAGTGTCACAGGCTGTCAGCTAGTCATGAAGGTGGAAGATTTTAAGGTTCAGATCTTGTTCAGTTGTCGTCTTTTTTGTCACGTGTATTTAGACGGTCCCCGTGAGACAGCCCAGAGAAGGGAACCCATCAGGTTTCAGGGGGCACATGAGCAAGCGTGCATGTGTCCCCCGATCCTCACCGGCTCTCTGTCCCCCTCTAGGGTGCGCAGGGAAATCATGCCGTCATCAGGACACCGGCTCCGGGATGTCGAGCATCACCCTCTCCTGACCGAAAATGACAGTTACGACTCCTCGTCCTCCTCGTCCTCGGAGGCCGACGTGGCAGACAGGGTCTGGTTCATCCGCGACGGCTGCGGCATGATCTGTGCCGTCATGACGTGGCTCCTGGTCGTCTACGCGGACTTTGTGGTGACATTCGTCATGCTGCTGCCTTCCAAAGACTTCTGGTACTCTGTGGTCAACGGAGTCCTGTTTAACTGCCTAGCGGTGCTGGCCCTGTCGTCCCACCTGAGAACCATGCTCACCGACCCTGTGAGTACTCCCTGTCGCCCTGCACTTCCCCTCATGTCTGGTTGTGTGGCCCCACAGACCGTGTGGCCTCAGGCTTTTATTTCCTGGGTATAGGCTTGGTGTTTTTCATGTTTTCTTTTTTTAAGTTTGTTTATTTATTTATTTAAAGTGATCCTTACACCCAACATGGGACTTGAACTCACAACCCCAAGATCAAGAGTTGCTGCTCCACTGACTCAGCCAGCCAGGCGTCCCACATTGCTCGTGTCTTACTTTATTTTAAGATTTATTTGAGAGAGAGAGAGCGCAAGCGAGAGAGGGGGCTGTGCACAAGCGGGGGGAGGGGCAGAGGAAGAGAATCTCCAGCGGACTCCCCACCGAGCACGGACCCCGACGTGGGACTCTGATCACGACCCTGAGACCCTGACCTGAACCGAAACCAGGAGTCAGACACGCAACTGACGGAGCCACGCAGGCACCCCACGTTTTTCATGTCTTAACTGGAGAATAAACATCGCTCAGACACAAATGATGTCACGGTGCGCGAATGGAAAATACCCCGTTGGGCAGTTTGTACGGATGGACAGATGGTAACTAGAAGATTCATAAGTTCCTCCCGGTTCAGATACCGTGTTCTTCTGAAGAGAAGACTCACGGCCAGAGATGTGGGTTCTGGATTTCACCACGTAACTAATCTTGAGTTCCCTGCAGCTCTACAATTCTCTGATCGATCTGTGTCACCTCGAGTCTGAGACCAGGTGGGGTCCTTTGGGAGCAGTTTCCCTGAGAGTCAAGAAGGCAGACCTAATAGCATGAGCTGCCCTTGGTCCCTGAGGTCTTGAAGGCCCCTAGATTCAGAAGCTCTGTGTCGGGTTCCAGGCTCGCCGCAGAGCCCGGAGGAGGTGCCGAGGGCCCCAGGGAGAGGTGCCCACTGTCAGCGGGGCCGTGCGACGGGCAGTACCACCCGGTGGTCCCTGTGGAGCGGCGTTAGAGAAAAGCTGCTTCCCACGGCAGTAAAACCACAGTTTCCAGCTACTGGCACAGGGGCTCCTGACGGGTGAATTAGCATCTACCCGGTTCATGTCTGTTGGTAGCTTTCTCTGCAGGAAATACTGAGAAGTTAGTATCTTGTTGGTACAGATTGTTTTATAAATCATATTAGGAATCCGTTTGAGGGTAAACGGATACCGATCGGCCCACCCTGTGTGGTTACATGCGCATTTATCTGACTTGTGCTGAGTTCGCACCCCAGGGGCTCTTCCTACACTGTTCACTTAGTCTCTTGCTGAGGGGGACTCTTGGGCAGAGGACAGTGTCACAGACCCGGCCGGTGAGCAGCAGGGAGCAGCGCCATGGGACAGACTCGGATGCAAGGTCTGCTGATGGCTCCATAGACTCACCTCACAAAGATTGTGTCATCTCTGGCCACAGCCCCATCTGATGTCCCCTCACAGACTTCTCTGGGGCCCTCTCCTCCCTTCCTTTCACGCAGCAAAGCCTCTCTCCAGGAGCGAAACCCTGCTCCTAACACCCGCTCCTGTCCCAACCTGCCTGCTCCTGTGGGAGAAGGTCTCACGCTTCGCGGAGGGCCCCAGAGCTGGGCATGCTGCGTGGTGGGAAGGCGTGTGCGCGACGCTGCCCCTCTCCCTTGTGGGCACGCTGATTCTCCTTGCCGGGTCACTACAGAGAACGCTGGGCGAAGCGGTGGGAGGGAGGGAGATCCAAGGTCAAGGAGAAGTTTGGGGTCCTGGATATCAGCGTTGGAATTCAGACTGAATTCACACAGCACAAAACTTAGGCTTTTAAAATGCACGGTTAAGTGGGTGTTACGTATTCCGACTTGTGCATCCACCACCGCAGTTTTAGGACATTTTCGTCACCCAGAGGAGAAGCCCTGCGCCCCTTAGCTGTCACCGCCCGGGCCCCTCTCCCCCCAAGCCCTTGACACCTGCCAGCTCGCTTTGCGTCTGCGGACGGGCCTGTGCCGGACACATCATCCGCACAGAACCCTGTCAGATGGGGCTATGCCTGCCTGGACCGACCGCCTCGTAGCCATGTCAGAACTGTGTTGCTTTTTACGGCAGAAGGACATCCATGGTCTGGATACGCCACGTTTCATTTCCTGGCGTAATCCGCCGAGGGACGCTGGGGCGCTTGCACTGTCCGGCCTTACGGAGGACGCTGCTGTGCACGCTCCCGCGCGGGTGTTCCGCAGGTGCGCCTCGTGTCCCTCCGGGAGGTGCCTCACCGTGGAACTGCTGGATCCCAGGCGAACTCTACGTTCAACGCTGGGAGAACTTCTGGACTGTCCCCACACTGGAGAGCACGTGCCCAGCAGCGGCGTGAGGGCTGCGGCTCGTCCACAGCCTCCGGCCCTGGTCCGTCTTGTGGACGACTGCAGCTCTGCTGGGCGTGAAGCCGAGTCGCGCTGTGGTTTCCATCTGCGTCTCCCTAGTGACTGAGGATGCTGAGCGTCGTTCATGAGCTTACTGGCCATTTGTGTGTCTTTTTTGGACAACTGTCCCTTCAAGTCCTTTGTCCCTTTGAAGTCGCTGTTTCATGTCTGGACGCTGCAGACACTGCTGGAGTCAGTGTACATCAAATCGGGGACGTCCAGGGCAGCCTGAGGAGCCCAAGGACAAGGACACGCCTGGCTCCCGACAGGCCTTGGAACTGGGTCGTGGAGGCTCTTGTCAGTGCAGACCAGCGGGAGAGCGGGACAGGCTCCTCGCGCGTCTCTGTCCTTCGGGTGTCTGTCTCTCCTTGTCTGGTGAGGAAGGGGAGCCCCGCAGACCAGAGCGGGTTGGAATCCTTAGGGGCCAAATCCCCATGGCTGACGGGAGAGGGCATGGCCCCACGGAGTCACTCATCCATCCTTTGTCCCTCAGCACGGGGAGTCTGCTGTCTTTGCGGGTCACAACTTTACCGTACCGTGGTCCAGTCTCGGCTGCATTGGAACCGAGCTGCCGCAGGACGGCAGGGCACAGACCCCACTGGGACATCACAGTTTACGAGGCAGCAGGACCAGTTAGCCTGTGCCGGCACTGGCTTCGGGTCACATCGTTCCTGAGAACAGGCACTGGCCCAGAGGAACAGGAAGGAAGTGGCGTCCTTGAGAGGGAACAGTCTTCCCATCAGAGGGTGAGACTGTCACCGATCTTAACATTCAGGAACACGCGGAGGACTGAAAACTGAGAGAGACCACCCATGACCCAGAGCCCACTGTCCCAGACCCTGCTCTGTGTTCACGAATGTCCACCTTCTCAGCAGGAGTTGGCCTAGCACCTGGCAGTGACCGAGCCCTTGTGGCACCTGCGGTCCTGTCCCAGGCACCCGATGGAGGGCATCCCTCTGGCAGCCCACCAGCTTGCAGAGGTGGTGGTCAGTCCACACCAGAAAACAAGACCCTTAAGCTGAACAGGGAACAAAGCAAGGTTTGAACAAGCTTTGCCTGTCACCAGAGTCCCTGTCTTCTGTTCACTTCCTGCAGACCGTTTGCAGCACCCAGAAGTGGAGTGGGAGCCTTGTCAGCCTGTCCCGGTCAGTCTCGCGTCAGCGATACCCTCCCTGCTCCCTCTCTTCCCCTCCCCAGAGCACCTGGAGGTAAATCGCAGACACAGTAAAGCTTGATTTGTAAATCTCGGCACGGACGTTGCGAGAGGAGGGGCTCTTCTACTGTGCGGCGGCTCCCACGGATGGCGGGGCAACCCCTCTGTGTGTGTGCCCGTGTGCCAGCGGCCTCGGGGTCTCGGTCCACCCAGTCCTCGGCAGGAGTGGGCCTCCAGTAAGGCCTGCACTCAGATGCTGGGTGACCTGTGTCTTACGCCTCTCAGTCTCTGTGTCTCTTGGGATTTTTTAGTAGAAGAAACACGGGCCTTCTGTCCCAGGGCTTTTGTCGCGCTCTGGAGTTTGCAGCTCACACCCCATGCCCGTTTCCACACGTGGCCTGTCCCCTGGGCAATCGTAAATGCGTCTGTAGGTCTCGGGGAAGCCCCATTCTCAGCTGGCCCTTGTGTAGGTCCTGGGGATCCAGAATGCATGACAGGGAGTCGGGGAGACAAGATGGAAAGATACGAGGGAAAAGAAAAAGAAGTACATTGCACAGCGTCACCTCCCTGGCCACAGGCTGCGGCTGGAA
The DNA here is from genome assembly GCF_010015895.1 of Lontra canadensis. NCBI lineage: Eukaryota > Metazoa > Chordata > Mammalia > Carnivora > Mustelidae > Lontra > Lontra canadensis. Next base: position 3,786,635 of record NW_022631002.1, read on the forward strand.
GCCGTGTCCCCGAGGGCAGGCATCTGGCTCCCCGCCGGAGTGGCAGAGAGCTGTGTGTGGGTGGTGCAGGCACTGGACGCTGGGAGAGCGGCAGTAGAGCTGAAAGCTGCTCGGGGTCGTGGGGTGCCCGAAGGCATGGCTGTGGCCCAGGGAGCCGAGGCGAAGCACGCATTTGAGTCTCAGAAGAAGCGCCCCTGACGGGTGATGGCCAAAGTAGGAACGCAAGACTGAGGACCGCGTCTCCAGCCTTCAGCTTGTCGTCTGCTCTGTGAAGGCACAGCAAGAGACCCAGAATCCGAGGGTGGGTCCCCAGCTGCTGGGCGTCAGCTGGGTGGCCCGGAAGCCCTGATCAGCTGTGCCGTCTGCCCAGGTTCTGAGCAGCGGCCCAGAAGCTCTCCAGCAGGCTCCCGAAGATGCCCAAAGCAGCGCGTGGCGCCCCCAGCAGCGGCGCCACTTGCCCTCGCCTCAGGAGACGGTCCTTGGAAAGACGGGCACGTACGGGGCCGTGCTGCTTTACGCAGGCGTGTTGCAGCGGATCACACGTTTACTGCAGAAGAAGGCATGAAAATGAAGGTGTGCGGAGTTTGAAAATCTGGTGCGTTTCCTGTCACGGAAACATAGAGCACTGAGCTGTCACCGGGAGTGTGCACGATGTCACGGGATTTACAGAATCACTGTATCTTTAAGACTCCTGGACCAGTGGAGGAAACTTGATGAAAGACCCCACATTGTGGTATGTAGGTTACGTCATAAGATATTGTGCCTGACGTTCTGGTTTAAGTTTTCAGAGCCAAAACATCTTAAACCCTTCAATTTTTAATCTTGTTTAAGAAGACAATTAGAGTGTTAGGAAACGCTAGGACCAGAATAGCTTCGCCGTGTTAGGACAGTGAGGGGACCAGCGGCTGCGCGGAGGGAAACGCACTGTGGTAGAAGGTGGGCGGGAAGCCGCCCCTCCTGTCCTCAGCTGGCGGGACGCCTCCTGGAGGCCTTGCCTCTCTCACTGGCTCAGGGGCTCTAGGTCTGGCTTGCTGGGGGCCTGGAGTCAGCAGTCCTCAGTCTCTTGGCCCAGCACAATCACTGCTGTGCCTTGTCAGGCATGGATGCTGGCCCCCATCCCACCGGGGTTCAGATCTTTGGGCCCAGCACCCGCCTGGGCATCCAGGCTGGGAGAAGTCCCTTGCCATCCCCACTGCTGCTCACACCCGCCTTGCATCTCCCCTGGCTCACGCTCCCATCACAGCCCTGGCCTGCCCTTCCCGAAGCGCATTTCTGCTCCAAGTGCAGGCTCCTCAGCACTAACCAATGGGAGATGAGACCTTGTTCCTGTCTGCCGCGCGCGCAGAACCTCCTGTACTCTCGTGGGTCCCCGTCCTCAGTGCACCCCGCATGGCTCCTGGGGTCTCGTCCCACACGTGTTGTTCACTGAGTATCTCCGCTGCCCAAAGAACAAGGCCGTCCCTGCCCGCTCCTGGCTGCCAGCGCACTGCCTTGGCCAGCGTGTGGGACACTGGCAAAAGCACCGCTGCCACCTGGGCACCGCCCCGCCCAGGGCCCTCCCCACCCACAGCGGGTCGGGTCAGGAGCTCAGGGCCACACTTCCCAGGTGTGTGTGTGAGCCCTCCTGATGAGGCCTCCGGTGCAGGTGCACCCCACGACTCTGCAAACACGAGATAAAGTCCCTCTCCTTATCACAGCTCTGTTCAGCGCTGCCCTGCGCAGCTGATAGGAAAGCTCTGTGGGGCACTCTTATCATGAAGCCCCGCCCGGAGAATGGGGTGACTCGGGAGTGGTGTCCACAGAACATTCCGCCCTTTGGGGACGATGAGCTGCCCTTGAGCTGGAATGACTCGACAAACCTCACCTCTGGTGTGTCCCGCGTGAAGCGAGAAAGAACTCAGGTGACTTACCAGCTTAAGAAGGATAAAGCATTTTGAGTTCGTTTTAACACATGTGCTACTTTTCTTGGAAAGTAAAACTCCTGATCATGCCTGAGTTACACAGTCACTTCTCATTTTTGTCTTTTGGTTTTTAAGTAGGCTCCACGCCCAGTGGGAGCCGTGGTGGGGCTTGAACTCACGACCCTGTGATCAAGACCTGAGCTGAGATCAGGAGTCGTCCCCTCACCCGTGGAGCCACCCAAGCACCCCTTGTTTTCACACTAGCGTAGCTGGAGTGGCAGCCCCAGCGCTGCGGATTTCGGCGCAGCTGTCAGATCCGAACCGCTGCACGTGTGAGTGCTGATCTTTCCTTCTCTCCCACCAAAACATCCTCCCTAAACTGCAGGGGGCAGTACCCAAAGGAAACGCGACGAAAGAGTACATGGAGAGCTTGCAGCTGAAGCCGGGGGAGGTCATCTACAAGTGCCCCAAGTGCTGCTGCATCAAGCCCGAGCGCGCCCACCACTGCAGGTACGTGGCCCTCCCTGAGCAGCCCGGGCGCCACCACCGCGGGGACCGCAGCCCCGCCCCAGAGCAGGAGGCCCTCGGCCTCTCGCCAGCGCCGGATGGTGTGTATCGCATGTGGGACCGGGGCTGTGTGTTCTCATTGTGGCATACTGAAAACCGATTTCTCCTTTTCAGTATTTGCAAAAGATGTATTCGGAAGATGGACCATCACTGCCCGTGGGTGAACAACTGTGTAGGAGAAAAGAATCAGAGGTTTTTTGTGCTCTTCACGGTGAGTAAAGCGCAGTCACGCGGGGACTCACGGAGCGCTCCCTTCTTTAATCGGAACCTGGCCCGCAGCAGGGGAATCTGTTCTCACGGCAGACCAGCTTCTCTAAGCTCCTCTCCGGGACGAGACCGCGATGCCGCGCTGTCCTTGGCCGCAGGCGCCTGCCGCCTGTGTGACTCGTAGGGGATTTAGGTCAGAGATGTGGTTTCCGTCTCTCCAGCACCGTCAGTCCCAGTTGCTCACAGGGTTTGCCGAGACGCGCTGGGATTCCCTTCCCTGCTGCGGGTTCGGGGAGGTGGCACCTTGGTGTAGAGTGACCTTGGGCGGCAGCTGCCTGCTGCCGTGATGGGGTCCCCCCCTCGTTCATTTCCTGAGGAACGAAGCAGGACGGTGGACAGTCAATGTGGCCTTTGCTCCTAGAAACCTGTGGCTGCTCCCCGGTTGCTGATGGGCTTCTCTTGTTCCAGATGTACATAGCTCTGTCCTCCGTCCACGCTCTCATCCTCTGTGGACTCCAGTTCGTCTCCTGTGTCCGAGGGCAGTGGACTGGTGAGTCACGCCCTGTGTCCCCTTCCCGCAAGCGCGTGCCGTTGGGCAAAATGGGAAGAGCCAAGAGAACCAATGTGCCATTCCGTTCCTAAATCCTTTTAGTGACGAATATGGGTTTCAAGTCTGTTTCCCTCGTGTATCGAAGCCACAGACACACAGTCCTTCCTTAGCCATGTCCTAGTTCCTGCGAGGTAGTCGTGCCGAGTCTGAGATGACCTGGAAATGAGTGTCGTTCTTCCAGAGCTCGTGTTTCTTTCCGGCCGGCTAGCTGGGAACTCAGTGTGGTCCTTGCCTTCCTGGCCTGAGCGAGCTGCGGCAGGTGCGCTAAAGCCGGCAGTGATCACGCCTCCCTGGAGGGGACGGTGGGTCGGCCAGACGCACCCCCTGGGGGCCCGTGCGAGTGGCCACGCAGGGCGGGGACGCAGGGCTGTCCTCTCTCCTCGCTTCCCCTGAAGGTCCGCGCCCAGGTTCAGCTCTCACAGAAGCCTCGGGTGCGATGGAAGCGCTGCCCCACAGCTGGTGGGGTGGGTTTGGGCCCGGAAGAGCTGACCACCTCCGCCCTGTGGTGCGCAGCAAAGGTGCCCGTCGACAGGCGAGCACGGCGGTTGCTGGGGCCGGCTCCGGGGCTGGCTGCACGAGGATCCTTCTGTGAGCCGAGTGCCACGCTCGCCTGCGCTCTGGGTGTTGGTGATGCGCCGGGGCACACTCACAGCCCGCCCTCTCTGTCCGCAGAGTGCAGTGACTTCTCACCCCCCGTGACTGTAATCCTGTTGGTCTTCCTGTGCCTTGAGAGTCTTCTGTTTTTCACTTTCACTGCAGTCATGTTCGGCACCCAGATCCACTCCATATGCAACGACGAAACGGTATGCTTCCTTCGCCGCCACGCCTGCTGCACGTTACTTGGCTTGCGTACGTGGGCAGTCCCAGGGTCAGGGTCACCGGCAGGTGTGGGCATGCTAACTCGGGAGATTGCTGGGACCGCTCCTCTGTGTCTGTCCTTCCTGCCTTTATGCGTGGCGCAAACGCAAGGATCCGTTTGGTTAGAGAGTCAGCGGACACGGGAGGTAGAGCCAGGCCGATTCCCGGGTTCTAGGAGACCCAGCCCCCCGGAGCAACTCCGTGAGGTGCGTCAACAAATTGCCTTCATGCCTTTGAACCGTATATCTAGAGCAGGCACTTGATAAATACCTGTAACAAATGAAAAAAGGCCAGTGGCCTGACCCCAAGGACTGGCTCCTTCCTGCCACCACCGTAGCTGCCGGGCTGTGTGTGGGGCAGGGCTTGGTGGGGGGCACTGGCCGGCCATGGCGCTGGCACAGCAAGGAGGGTCTGATCTGCTGACCACTGGGGCCCACACGTCGCCAGAGCTGTCACGTGGAACCGGATTTCAGACTCTGGGTCTGGCTCCTCTGCGGAGAGCACGGGGCCTGGCCTGCGCGTGGTGGGCATTCTGGGGGGCCTGCCGCCCACCTGCGATCCTCTCTGCTTCCAGGAGATCGAGAGGCTGAAGAGCGAGAAGCCGACGTGGGAGCGAAGGCTGCGATGGGAGGGGATGCGGTCTGTCTTCGGGGGGCCCCCCTCACTCCTCTGGATGAACCCCTTTGTTGGCTTCCAGTTTGGGCAGCTGCAGACCAGACCCAGGAAAGGGGGCCCAGAGTTCTCGGTCTGAGGCCTCATCGTGCCAGGACTTGTCACCAGACTTAAGTTATTTATTTGGGGTCTGAAAGGGTATGAGCAGCTCACCTGTGACCATTAGGGCAGACGGAACCTACACAGACCGGCTGCTTGCAGCAGGGTTTTCTAGCTTTATAGTCACAGACCAGATTTTTCCAGACCAGTGACGGGGTGACGCTCTGGCCAGTTTTTGCCTGTACGACTAACGAGAGGTACGTGGCCACGTGAAGAAGCCAAATGTCATTATCTTCCTCACGGTTAGGGTTTTTGTTAAGAACACTTGGCATTTTCTGAGAAGTCGCATGGGCTCTTCCATGGTGATTAAAGTCCTGTGTACCAAGCTGCTTTTTTCAATCATGAAGAAAAAACAAGTCAATCCAGTGAGTGAGATTTCTCCAGCTAACGGTTTCAGGGCGTTCCTGTCGACCCAGGGCTTCATCAGTGCCCTCGCTCGAGCAAGGAGGGGCGCTTGCACGGAGACGCATTGTGATCTCAGTGAGCTCCGACACTTTGCACTGAACACGCAGAAGATCTGGGCACCGAACCGCGGCAGTGGCTTCAGGTTTGCTCGCACTGCCCTGGAAGCGCGTGCTTGGACCCTTTCGGCAAGTCTGTGCGCGTGTGTCTGTGCGTGCGCGTGTGTCTGTGCGTGTGCGTGTGTCTGTGCGTGTGCGCACGTGCGCGCGTGTGTCTGTGTGCTTCAGCATTGGCAGTGTTGTCTAGGGGACGTGACCGGTAATAGCCGCGTGCAACCAACAAGCTGTTTTTTAGAAGCCGACGTTTCAGGGAAGGGGAGAGAGCTGCCACGGGACCCGTGTCCCGCGGGCGTTACTATGAATGTATTGCATTTTGGAGAATATCTTGATCCAAAGAACAGTCGCTCGTGTGTGGTCCTTCGTTGCCCGCCTGCTTTACCTTTATTTTGAAGATCTTGGGTGCGTGAGGGCCTTGGAGCTGCCGTGGTTTTGTCCCAGCCACGTCAGCAGAGTACGGACGGCACCTCAGTTAAGGGAACAGTGAAGGCTCGTGCCGGCCTCACCCTTTGTGCCGCCGGATGTCGGTCTGGGTGCGGAGGAGGGCGGGCCCGGCCACGGGGACTCACACAGAGAGCGAGCGGGGGGCCTCTGGGCCTCCCTGAGCACGTGAGGGGACCCCAAGGCAGAGCCCCAGACTCTGAGCCTCACTCACTGACCCAGAGTATTCCGGATGGCAACAGCTTTATTTTTTGTATCATTTATGTTTGTTTCTCTCCCCAAGTCACGAGCGATAAAACAGGCCCTTCAGTGCAGAGCTGAAAATGCTGTCAGAAAGCAAACAGCTCCCCTCCTTGGGGACTCGCCTTAAACTTGCCTGGTCTGCGGCTGTTCTGCGGGACCTGCGAGGACGCGAGCCGGGACGCGGTCCAGGGCGCTCCTACAGCCCTGCCTTCAGGCCGAGAAGAGTTGGTGTTTCGTTCCCGGCTCGGACGCCTTTCCGTTCATCTGTGAACTGTTCCGTTTCTGTTTGGAATTAACCCGTATCCTGTCCTAATCAGGGCTTCTGCCGCTGCTGACGCAGATCCACAGGGGACCTACCTGAGACACAGCTGTCGCCAGGCGAGCAAAGCGGGGGGACGTCTCGGCAATGGACCGAGTCTGCACACACATGTGAGCCATGGGGGAGGGGCCGTGTCCCCGCCAGAGGGACGGGCCCGAGGGGGCCAGACACGACACGCGTCCAGAGGTCGTGCTGCGTGTTCATTTGCACATCTGTTGTCTGGGGTGGACGTGTGTGTCCGGCTTCAGTGTGAGGCTTTTAACATGTACACCTGTTTATCAATAAAAACACAGTCGAAGCGGTTGAACCGTGAGGCTTGCAGGTGTGCAAATCCAGTGTCGACTTCCAGCTCTTCAGCGTCGCTTTTCTATGAAACAGAGTCGCTGGTGACGGCCCCACACAGCTGGGCAAGTGGCGCGAGTCCACCGACCAGCAGCGCCAGCAGCCTGGCTGCCACTGTCACTGTCCCAGAGCCCCAAATGCCCCTGTGCTGTGACGAGTGGCGTGGCCGGCGGGCACTGCCCCCCCAGACTGTGCCCGGCCCACATTTACTGTCTGCTCCAAGTTGGTGCGTGTCATCCGACCTGACTTGGTTCGAAGCATTCCTGTCATTTCTCTAGTGCACTTTGAAATAAAACCAATTTAAAAAAAAAAATCTCTTTCTTGGATCCAGAATCTCGGGCACCTACAACTTCATTCAACACATCTGTTTGTGCCCGAGGGAGCCCAAGGGCCGTGAGGAGGGCGAGCCTACCGGTGCTCCAACCGCCACGGCGGGAGGATGGGCAGCTACGTTTGTGACCGCGGTGCCCACCGGCAGGGATGCCGCCCGCACGCTGTTCCACGAGGCCCCTGCTGGCGTTCTGGATACACCGGAGCACGGAGACACAGCCCTGAGCCTGGCAGCCAGGCCAGCGGCGGCTCTCGGTGCAGAGTTTTGCTGCCAGATCCCCTGTATTTCCCACTGGGGTGTGCGGGTAGACTGCGCATAAGAAGTAGGACGTTGGCGTTAAGATGGATAACGGAAGTGGTACCCACATATGAAGGTGGCCGACTTCGGTCTGCATGTATGTGAACTTGGTTGACTGCTGAAGCAGAGAAAACATCCTATAAGGTGGCCCGGAAAAAGCCCATGAAGAGCGGCGTGCCCGCCACACCCACGGCGGTTCCGAGTGGCATTCTGCTGCTCTTGGGGAAAGGGTGAGCTCCCTACAGCCCTGACTGGGCACCAGATTTAAAACCACAGGGCTTCTTATCAGCTGATAATGGAAGCAAAGACAGCCTGAAGACATGAAGGGACGATAAGCTGATGTCCGTTTGTGGCTGGTTTTGCTTTTGATCCAAGGGAAGCACAGCTCGGCTGCCAGGCCTGTTGGGAAAGACCGGGAAATCTGCAGGCCCAGGAACACGTGGTTTCCTGGGATTCCCGCCCGCCCCCCTCCCCCTGCCCACTCGCCCAGCGTATTCGCAGCCCCACATCTTGCTTGTATAGTTCATGTTGGCTGCATGAAAAACTGCTCAGCCAAGTAGGGTCTTTGCTTTCCTTAGAGAGAGAAGTGCAGTGCATGCCCTGGTCCCCATCACTAGGCCTTCCTCTCCCACCCCGCAAGCCTCTCTGGTCTCGCGCAGGTTCTGCCAGGCCTCCCCGACCCATTCCTGCTCCCAGAGCCCAGCTTCTCCAGCTGTGTCACATAGCTGTCGTCCTGAAGCACGTGTGTTCGAGCCTCCCCTTTCCTGGGTTCCACATCTGGGTCCTGCAGCTGCTGCAGAACGTTCTCTGCTTCCTCAAGAAGGGGTGTTGTCGGTCAAGGTTTCCAACAGGGTAGCCGGTTGGAAAACACTTATATTCTACCTTCACCTTGGCTGATGGACAGTATGACCAGATCATGGGTTTTAATTGTGGTCTCTTCAGTCCTCCTGCTGGAAACGCCATATCGTCATTTCCCCCAGCACAGCCGCTGAGAGGGTGTGTGCCCCCTGGTTCCCATGTGTCCTCACGAGTCTGTGCGTGTGTTTCCGACCACAGGAAGCCTGTATGGTCCTTGGACGTACTCCGCGGTTGGCCTTGTGCACGTGCACCTGCCCGTCCCAGACATGTCCTCTTGGTCCTGGCAGATGACCTGTCTCCCACCTTCAGGAACCCATCCTCTCCATTTTGTTTCTTCTAACTCTTACAAATTGAATGTTGCCCTGCCTAGACCAGTCCTCGGATTTTCTTACTGTCTCTGCTTTGTTTCTGAAAAATACTCTTAATTTTGTCTTCTAGCAGAATTATTTTATTTAGGTTATGATAGTGTCCAAGGGCTTTTTATAGTTCCTTTGTCCTTATTTTCTTTCTTAAAGAAATGCACACACAGCGTTTTTTAAAAAGGGGTTTCAGATTCCCAGCAAAACTGAGGGGATGGTTCAGTGGGCTTCCGTATGCCCCATATTCCCCCCATCAGCATCCCCCCCGAGGGTACCGCCACCCCAGCTGATGAGCCCACAGTGACACATGACCCAAGGCCAGTTTACATTAGGGTTCGCTCTTGGTTACTTCAGTGGGTTTGGAACAATGTATAGTGACGGGTGTCCACGTACACGGTATCTCCACTACCCGGAAAAAGCCGCGGCTCCACCTCGTCCCTCCTTCCCCTCCACCCTGCCTGGCATCCGCTCGTCTTTTCAGTCTTCGTAGTTTCGTCCCTCAGAAAGGAGGTCATCTGGTCGGAATCTCACTGTACGTGGACTTCTCACGTGGGCTTTGGTCGCTCAGGGACAAGTATGTGAGTGTCCTGTCTCTCCCTGGCTTGATGGCTTCCTCTTTAGCGCTAATATCTGACTGCAGGTGCGGGTGATGCGGCTGCTCAAGAGCATCTCGCTGGCCGCCCAGCGCTGGCGGCTGTGAGCGGAGCTGCTAGAAACATCCACGTGCAGGTGTCTGTATGGACCTACGTGGACCAAAGTCTTCAAGCCCTGTGTGTTCTGGGGGGAGTTTTACAGTTTCAGGTCTCCTGTTTGAGTTGACATTTGTGTATGAGGGAAGGTCAGGGGTCCATTTTCATTCTCCTGCATGAAGATCTCCCATTTTCCCAACTCCACCATTTGTTGAAGAGACTGTCCTCTCCCCTTCGTGTTTCTGGTACCCTCTATCGAAGCTCAGTTGGCCACAGATACCCGGGCTTATTTCTGGGCTCTCTGTTCTGTTCTATTGGTCTCTGTCTCTATGCTGGTACCGTACTTTTTGGGTTCCTGTGGCTTCAAAATCTATTTTTAAATCAGGAAGTGTGATCTTCAGCTTTATTCTTTGCTTTCATGATTGGTGGGCTAGTTTTAGTCGTGTGTGGTTCTCTGTGAGTTTTAGAATTGTTTTTCTGGTTCTGCAAAGAATGGCACTGGGACTCTGATGAGGGTCACATTGGCTCTATAGATGGTTTTGGGTGGTGTGGGCATATTAGTAATACTTCTTCCGATCCATGAACATGGGATGCCTTTCCATTTGTGTCTTTGATTTCTTTTACCAGTGTTGTTGGAGTTTATACAAGTTTTCCACTCCCTTTGTTTATTCCTAAGTATTTTATCTTTTTGAAGTAAATGGGATCGTTTGCCTAATTTCATTTTGAGGTAGTTTGTCGTTAGTGTACAGACACATGACTGACTTTTGTATGTTGATTTTATATCCTGCAACTTTTATTATTACATTCATTAGTTTTAACAGTGTATTTATTTATTTTGGTTTGTTTGGGGGGGAATCTTTATAGAGTTTTTGATATATAAGATCATGTCATCTGCAGACAGGCATGGTTTTCTCTCTTCCTTTCCAGTTTGGATATTTTACTTTTTTGTGGTTAAGTGCTCTGGTTAGGACTTCCGGTACTGTGCTGAACGAAAGGAGTGAAAGTAAAAGGCATCCGTGTCTTGTTTCGTATTTTTACTGCTGAGTGTGATGTTAGCTGTGGGCTTTTCAGACGTGATCTTTTTATGTTGAGGTACTTTCTATTTGTAGTTGAGAGCTTCATTTGTTGTTTTTAAGCATGAAAGAGTGTTGAGTTTTGTCAGACATCTTTTGTCTGTTGACATGATCGTGTGAATTTTATGCTTTACTCTGCTAATGCAGGTGAATTGCAGGAGTTGACTTTTGTTTGTTGAACCATCCTTGTATTCAGGGGGAAAATACCACTTGGTCACAGTGTATGTTTCTTTTAATGTGCTGTTGGATTTGGTTTGCTATTGTTTTGTTGAAGACTTTTATATCTGTTTTCATAAGGGACATTGGGCTGTAGTTTTCCTGTAGTATCTGTGTCTGGCTTTGGAGTCAGGATAATGCTATCCTCATAGAATGAGTTTAGAAGTGTCTCCTCTTAAATTTTCTGGAAGAGTTTGAGAAGGACTGGCACCAATTCTTCCCTTAATGTTTGGTAGAGTTCACCAGTGAAGCTGTCTAGTTGTGGACTTCTATTTGTTGGGGGGGCTTGATTACTGATTCAATCTCAGTATTAGTTATAGGTCTGTGAAGACTTAATAAAATCAGAAATGAAGAAGGAAACATTACAACCAACGCCACAGGAAAAAAATGACTATAGGAGACTACTGCAAACAGTCCTGTGCCAACAAAGGGGAGAGCTTAGAGAGGATGCACTCCTAGAAATGTACAATCTACCAAGACTGAATCACGAAGAAAAAGCTCACCACTTACGAGGAACGATTCCACCTGCACGAGGGCCGTGGGAGGCCCCCCCCAACTCCACCCACTGGGCCCAGCTAACGTCCTGCAGGAGTGTCCTGGGGGTCAGGCGTGTTAGTGGCAGGTCTTTATCTTGAGGAAGGATTTTACTGGAAGGAGGGACTTGAGACCACCAACAGATTAGGAAGCAAAATTCAAACTAAATGAAATGTTTAGATTTCACTATCCTTCCTTTTATTGCATCCCCTCATTTCAATTGTCATCCTTGAGAACGTCATAACGAACGTGCTAGGAAGGAGGAAACAAAGGCTCCTACCAGCCAAGACCAAGGAGACCATTTGCTGACAATTTCTCCAAAATAGGCACGTTCACAAGCCTGTTGCAAGATGCATGAACCTCCAAGAGCTTTAAATGAATGGGGCCACAGGCGCGTTGGCAAGCACGCAGGTCTGACGTGAACGTGGTCACTGCTTGTCTTCCAAGTAACACAAACACAGCAACCATGTAAGCCCAGACAACCGCAGAGACCCGCAGGGACCTCACTTCGTCCAACTACAGAGACTGGGGATCTCCATTCTCACCTCACCTCCCGTCTCGTGTCCATCCACCCAGATCCTCAAAACACCTTGGTCACGTGCAGCCCCCTCTCCCTGGACCAGGTCTGGTGGCAGAGCTTTGCCCCATGGATGTGATTTTTTTCAGTTCTGGGACATCCTAAAGGCTCATGAGATGGGAGCAAGCAGGTCCAGTTACTTGGGGCCCCAAAGCCCCTCGGGTTCTTCTTAATAGTAGTCCCGCACATGAAAACCTGCAAAACTGACAGCCTCGCAAGGCCTTATTTTTGTAAGGGCATCGCCATGCTATGCGAAGTAATTTCAGCATTTTACAAGTTCTGAACCAGAGCTGCTCACACCGTAATGTACATATACATTTCCTGGTATCCTGGTAAAGGTTAGATCCTGACTCAGCAGGCTTGGGGTTCAGCCTGAGATTTTGGCATCTCTAACCAACTCCTGGTGACACTAACACTACTGGTCCACAGACCTACACTGAGTAGTAAAAGCTAAATGTCAGCCAACATGGGGAGAGTTAATTAACCCCCCATAGCTCCTCAATGAAAGTATTAACCATTTGACAATGCTGAAATATGCTTGCACAAGTGAAGAAGCCCATCTTCTCCCGTGTCAAGATCACGTATGCATGTACACACACACACACACACACACACACACACTTGTAAAGTCAGACCAGGAAGAACAGAGAGAAAAGTAAAGCAATTGGACTTGATGAGGTGACGAGCCTTTTGGAGAATTTCAGTTTCAAAGTGGGCAGATGTTAGCGGAATCAGCAATTAAAAGGAAGAAAGTGCTCGATCCCGAAAGCAGACCATTCCTCTGAGCTCTTTATCGTCTACTCTAAAAAGTTCTAAAACTTAATCATTTTGGGAAGAGTTCCTGGCTTACTGAGAAAAGCCTAGAAGTTGATACAGGTCAGGTAGGAAGTGTGGCTGAGGGACGAAGCAGGAAACGATTCGGTCAGTGGAGAATGGTGCCCCCCATGGTGTCATCTGGGAGGTGAGAAGCATTTTCCCGCAGAGCCCCCAGCTGGCTGCTCTCGGACTTGGGTGGTGTCACTCTGGCAAGGCGGGGTGCTCCCTGGCGTTCTGTCTCAGCACGACTTTGACCACTGGCCCCAGCCCAGCCATCCCGAGGACAGAAGTCACCCAGCTGTGACAGCACCTTCCTCATTGAAGGACTGGTTTAGCCCCAGAGGCCTCATCGAATCAGCACGGAGGTTCCCAGGGGACCACTTGAAAGGAAATGGCTCTCTGGGGGCAGAAGCTCTACAGAAGACACGGCATTATTCTGACTTAGCAGTCAGGCTTTGCCACCTCCCAGGCAAGACCTGCAGGATGGCACGCCACATCTGAAATCCCCTCTTCTGACGACCGCCCAGCTCAACACGCCATCTGGCCGCAGGTGGGCACGCCCGTGTGCACAGACAGGGACGCTGTCCACCTGCAGACCGGCCATCTTCCCCTGGCCAGAAGAGTTGGCTTGAGCTCTGAGAAAAGCTCCCAGGGCAAGGTTCAACAATGACAGTGACCACCAAGACACCATTTCAGCCCTTCCGGTTCTAAAATGCCATCTGGCCCATGATCCCATCCCATCTCACTGGAGCCCTGCGGCAGATAACAGAATGCCCATTTCACAGACCAAAAGACAGGCTCCCTACGGTGACCAAAATGCCCCAGTCCTCACAGGGAGGGAAAGAAGAGGACCCCACATGGGCATTCAGGCTAGAATAAAACACTTTTTGTAATCTAGCTCCTCCTCTGTTTTTATTTTTCTAATTACTGAGTTTAAAAAGTAATTTCAAAAAGCCCTTTTGAGTAAATAGGTCCAAAATGGTAACACAAATTGCAACCTTCACTGAGGTTATTTCAATGAAATATTTTTAGTTGCGTTTGAACTGCAAATATATCCTGAAAACTTCACTGCTGTTTCCAGGCTAAGTCATGTCCCCCTGGGCACGGGAGCGAGGCCTGTGTCCTTGTGACCCCTTCCCTCCAGGGAAGCCTTTGTGCTGGTCTTTACACCTGTGCCGGTGCAGGGTCCAACCTGGAATTTCGGCTCCACTCTGACATTCAGACCCTGATTTTTCAGTGTCTGGGATGTGTGTGTCCACAGCTTCATACTCCCTGGTTCAGACTCTAAAAGCCTCCAAATCTTTTCTCCGTGACCTTTAATGCAAATCCTGGGGGAAGGAGGGGACAGCTGGGTCAGTGGCCAGGACCTGCCTACCACAGCCTCCGTCAAAGCCTGGAGGAGCCAGCTGCTGAGAAAGGGAGGAAACTGGGGCCCTGGGGGGTCCCAGAGGATGACCAGGAGAGGCTGCTTTGCAGCCCACAAGTGGCACAAAATGACCATTTTATGTTTAATGTTAACAGCAGTTTAATAAAAACATAAGAAGCGGGCTGAGCTCCCAACTCACCTGCTCCTCCAGAAGCAGCTCACAGGACTCCAGGAGGACCAACTTCTTCTGCCCACAGGCTCACATACGTCACCTTGGTGGCCAAGGTCCTGCACAAGTGGGTGACCCAAGGGTAGGAAAGCTGAAAGGGAAAGCAGCTGGCGTTGGCCCTCAGCCTGGCATTGGTGTAATGTCCACCAGAGGGCACCACCAGACAGCAGATGTCCACAAAGGGCTGCCCCTTATAGACACTCCCCGCCAGGGCTCATCTCCCCAGGGCCGTCCACAAATACTGAGGAATGCCTATCCTGTGCCAGTGAGGCCTCTGCCCTCAGCAGACATGGATACAAGAAATTAAATTATATACTGCGATTCATGCTATAAATGAACAGCAGCAGGAGAGGGAAGACCAGGGTGAGAACGGAGAATGAGGACTCAGGGAAGGGCCCTGAGGGAGAGAACAGCCATCCAGGTGGGGGCAATAGCACATGCAAAGGCCCTGGGGCAAGGAAGGGCTGGCTGGTGTTGAGTTTTGTCTAACGTCAAACTGGAAGTGGAGCTGCTTAAAACAAGAGAACGCTGGGGTGGGAGAAGGGGGCAGAGCTCACGTGGCACAGCCTGCTGGGCTCGGAGAAGGCGCCGACCGTGCTAACACGTGCATACACCGAGGGTTACCAGCCAGGTGGGGCGGAGGCTTACCCAAGTAGGTTTCCTAAAGAACAGGCCAGCTGTCCCCCAGAGCCCAGCAGCAAAGCAGATGGGCTTCTGAAGATTGGGGGCTTCAGACGTTCCCCTCCGGTCTGGGGTGTTAGGGGTCCTCAGGTGGGTGGGGGAGAGGGGGGAGGCATTTGCTGTGGGACGTGTCCCGGAGGTGCAGGGGAGCAGGTCCGAGTAGTCGGGAGCGGCCTGTGCATGACCTTTCTCTGGCCTCGGTCGAGGTAAGACCCAGTCCTCTGGGCACAGGGGCAGTGGCTTACTGGATGGCCTTGACAACTACCTGGCAAGGGACTACATCCAATCCCCCAGAAAGCTCGGCCATCGGGCGGCCTCTGGGAGCCTCACTCCAAGGTTTGGCTCTGGGAGGCCACGAGATCAGGCTGAAAGAGCATGTGGGACGTGGCTGCGGTTCCCACCCCTGCCACCTTCCAGCGGCAGGACCTAGGGCGGGCACTTTCTCTCGGTGCCTCGGTGGCCTCAGCTGCCAAATGATGCCGTCGAGGTCCTCGCTGTGCAGACTGCGGGAGGCCTGGGGCTGTGAGCGCGGCAGAGGTGCCCGTGCGCTGTGCTGTCTGTCCCTGGGTCAGGGCTTCACGGCCACCACACGACCTCACGCCCCACCGGACGAGCAGCGGGTGCTTGGACTCCACGCCCATGTCTTTTGCCCTTTTCTTGGTTTTTCTGGACTAACATAGTGTCCTCAGTTAAGATGGTCTTGCGGGCCTTTTTTTTTTTTAAACACAAAAACTTAACCAGCTAAACAAAATCAAGTCCATTTATAACAAAGTCCCACCAGAGCAAACATTTGCAATCCCCCGCAAATTTAAACAGGCTGTGGCTCATGTCTTTAAAAGCCACCAGCGTCTTCATGTTTGTCTAGGCCTTTCTCTGCTGGGAGGTACTTTTCCATCTGCCCTCCTTTCTCCCGGAGAGCCCGAGGACATGGGGGCGGCCAGCCCAGCACTGGACCAGGGGTGGGCACTCTGCCCCTGGCTTCGGGAGCGGCTGCAAGCTGGTGGTGTGACCTGGACGTGGTCCCATGGTGCTGGTAAAACACCCCGTCAGTCACTCCCATGTACAGATGAGGACAGCTCACCTGCAAATGCAGATTCACGGGCTCCCGGAGCGCATTCCTGCCGGCCACCCTGCCTGGAGCTGGCGGCCATTCCCCTAAGTGCACACGTGCCCGTTTCAATCTCCCTCTCTCTTTTTTCCAGTGAGCTCTATGCCCATCATGGGGCTTAAACCCACAACCCCAAGATCAAGAGTCACACTCCAACTGAGCCAGCCGGGCGTGCCCTGTTTTCCTTTTTCAACAACCTATTGAAGAGAGATTCACATAACCTAAAATTCAGCACTTTCAAGCAAACAGCTGAGGGGTACTTTGGGCCTTGAGAGTGTTGAGCACCCACCCTGAGAACCCCCGTGCCCGTGAGCTGTCCCTCGCCGCATCCCCTCCCCTGGCAACCACCTGTCTACTTTGCCTCTAGAATCAGCCTCTGCGGGCCTTTCTCACAGCCCGGATCACACAAACAAGCTGCCTTCCTTGCTGAGCCTGTCTTCAGGGCTCCTCGGGGTTGCAGCCTGGATCCGAGCTCTGTTCCTTTTCCTGGCCCGTGTGCACATGTTACACGCACACAGCGCAGTTACGCACAGCAGCCCCTGGGAGCCCAGCCCGTTTGCCCCTCTGGACCCCCCTCTGAGACTTGCTGGCTCACCGCAACCCCGGGGGCCCCTTGGATCAGCAGCCAGGATCCTCTCAGGGGCACAGGCTCAGACCTCGGTCCCTCAGACTGAGGGATCCGTGAAGTGGTTTCTTGGCCAGTCCGGGCCCTGGGCGTTGCTCACACCCGCGCATACACACGCGCACACATGTGTGCACATTTGTCAGTGGCATCACGGCCACACAATGTGTGCCAGGCACTGTGCTCGCTCTCACACATCCACACAGAGCTCCATCCCATTCCCTGCTGCACACGCAACCAGTGCACGGCTGCTGTCAGGCGAGGCCCCCCGGACCCCTAGGCGCTGTGACCCTCAGGGGTGGGCCAGCCCCGCCAGCACCCGCACCCCCAGCCTGGAAAGGGAGGTCAGAGACGGCCTCTGGTTTCCTGGCCTCCGACTTCCCAGAGCCAACACCTGACAGCACTGGCAGCCCTGGGGCCCCATGGACATAGGGGAGATGCCTGGTAATCAAATGAACAAAAAAGTGAACAGCTACTTATCACTCATTGTTTAAGGCCTAGATCAGATGCCGCCTCCTCCAGGAAGCCTTCCTAGGGTCTCGGCTCTTCCTTGAGGCCCAGGGACCTGTATGCACAGCACAGCACATAAACTCATTGGTTGTAGCCGATAGCACTGTGTCGGCAGCCATCACACGGGCCTCCATTCCTCCTTGTACCTCCAGGAGTGGGCAGGACCACACAGGGAGGTGAACGGCAAGCCCACAATGCCTGACATGCGGCCAGGGATGAACAGACAGCAGGAGTCACCTCTGCCATCATCAACACCGCATCTGAGCACACCTAACAATTTGTTTCCACCCAGCTCGGCTGTCACACCCATTTTGCAGATGGGAAGCTGAGGCTCTGAATGGTCCACATCTTACCCAAGGCCACACAGCTCCGAAACATGGGAGCTGGGCGGCTCCAGGTTGACCTGCCCTGGACCTTGCTTCCACCCTCCTGTTGGGGCCAGAGGGGACACACAGGAGCAGAGTGCGCTGGGGAGCCCGGGAGTGGGGAGCTGAGGCTCGGGGAAATGGGAGACGTGGCCTGTGTCCTGCCACTCTCAGAGACGCCGGCAGGGAGGGTGGACGAGGGGGAGACATGATCCTGAGGCACTGTCCCACCTGCACACACAGGCCCTTGGTCAGTGGGAGGGAAGAGACTCCCCAAAGCAGAGGGCTCGCCCCCACCCCCAGTCCCCCTGAGGCCAGGACTGCCATGTTGGCCACAAAGCCCAGGTTAGGATCTGCCCCCTTTCACCTCTCCCTTGGGGAGAGGGTGGGAGACCCACGTTCTCTCAGGGGAGACCCTGAAGATGTCAAGGGCTTCAGTTAGAAGAGAAGCTGAGAGGAGCCCAGGGCTGGCGAGTTGGGGGCCCACATACTCGCACGGGCCCCCCACCGATTACAGGCAGTCTCCTTCCCACCCCACCCCGGCTTCCTCCTTGCCTTCCAAACAGGATTCTGTTGTTCCCAGGCTGATTCCAGGTTCTAGGCGGGACTGGGGAGAGATGGAGGGAGTCAGGACCTACCGGGGCAGGAGAACGCAGGTGAGGGCTCGCCCCCTTATTGCGGACAATCTAGATCTTAGAGGAAGGGACAAGGAAACAAGCAAAACTGGGGGCAGGAAGCTCATCTTCATCAGAAAGCAGGGCTGAGGCTGGGAGGGGGCGAGAGGCAAACATAAAAGCCAGATTTGGGGGGTGAGGTCTGGAGTGAATGAGGGAGGCAACCCGGGTCGCTGTAAGATTTGGGAAATAAAACTGTGGGTGAAGCAGATGCCTTTCATGTTTTAGGGAATTTCAAGTAAAAATCCAGAGTCTCTCCCCGGTGGGCGCCTGGATCGCCTTCCCTGCAGCTCTCTCCGGACCGTGCCGTCTGGAAACGTGGCTCATAGTAGGGTTATACCCGCAAAGCCCATCTCGCGACAAGGAAATAATTTAATCCTCATCACGACTCAGGCCGGGGCTGTCATTATCCCACATCAAAGATGACAGAATGGAGGCACGAAGAGGTCATGTGAGTTGCCCAAGGTCACGGAGCCAGAAAGGGGCCATGTCGGGACAAATCCGGGGTTCTCCTGACTCCAAATCCCGACCTCTTTTCTCTACCCAGCTCTGCCCCCAGGGAAGGGTCCAATGACACTGAATCCTGTCTTTTTCAGAGTTTAGTATTTTGGGCCAAATCTGAGTGAGGTTTGCTGTTTCCCCTGAAAAGCCTGGCCTGACCTCAGGGCACCGCGGCCGGGTCCCTGGCAAGAGTCATCTGCTGGCGGGGATGGGCTAACGGGCAGGCTGCTGTGGACTCGAGTCAACAGAAACTCAGATAACCCAATAAAAGCTCTTATTTACCTCTGTGGCCAAAACACACAGGACAGTTTAAAGGTGTCCAGCAGGCGAATGCCCACTGCGGGCACGGAGGTGGGCTCCTCCGGTCTCTGCCGGTGGAAGGTCAAATCCGTACAACTTTTTGGAGGGCAACTCGACACTACGAATCCAATGTCTTTAAAAATACAACGTCTTTGACTCAGCCGCTCCACTTCTAGGAACATAGCCCAAGGAAATAATCCCGCACAGCATAATTGTTCTCATTCCCACGGGGACGGAGCTCGGACGGAGGGTCCGGAGCTCGGACGGAGGGTCCGGAGCTCGGACGGAGGGTCCGGTGCGTCAACGGAGCACGCGTCTGATCACTTACTGGAACAGGTGCCCTTCCACAGGCTGATTTTGTTTCCCCCCAACATGGAAGAGCATTTTGGCTATTTTTAAAAACCAACACCTAACTATGCATATAGTTAGAGAGGATCCTTCCTTGCTCTTCTAATCCTTGGTGGCCCCAGGTGTCCCTTGGCTGCCTTTGCACGCTCGTCTGCCCTCCGTGTCTGTGTCCAAATTCCCTCTTCTTACGAGGACCGCAGTCATCACGCCCACCCGCTCTAGTAAGACCTCATCTAAACTTGACCTCTGCCAAGATTCTATTTCCAAACAGGCTCACACACACACACACAGGTTCCAGATGGACGTGAATCATAGGGGACACTGTTCACCCCAGCACAGATGGAAAGCCCTCGAAGGCTTCTAAGCAGGGCAGACACGGGAGCATCCCTCCGCCTGCCGCACTGGGCCAGATCACAGAGGAAGGGCGGGCGCAGGGTCAGCAGCAAGGAGCTCCCTGCAAGGTCCGGGCAAGAGGCGCGTGGCTCGGGCCGGGTGGAGGAATGCAGGTAGGGGCGGGTGCCTGGCCTTGGGCTGCTGCATTTTGAAAGTGGAGTAACAGGTAGTGACCCAGCATTTGAATGTGTGTCTCAAGGAAATCCAGGGATCTGAGCCTGAGAAACTGGAATGACAGAGGTGCCATCCATGGGGAGAGCCAGCTGTGACCAGATGGAGTTCCAGGAAGCATGGTGTGCACCAGCAAGGAAGGACAGGGCCCCCAGTGTAGCTGAGAGCTACGTACTGAGCTGACCCCATCAACCCCAGCTACGGTCTGCTTGGCTTTCCAGAGAGTTCCGACTCCCTGATGGTCCACGACACCCTTTGTACACTGGCCTCAATGCCCTGCCCCCCCACCACGAGTCATCTCCAATGTCCTGGCCCAAGAGCCCATGCTTCTCCCAACGTTCTGTGACCGATCACACGCCGTGCAGGACACACTTGCCCCCTGTCACCATGGGAAGCTAAAAATACTGGGACCTTGAGGGAGCCGCTCCTCCTCTCGGGGCCCTGGTGTCCTCTTCTAAGATAAGGGGTTCCAGGGCTCGAAGGGACCCATTTGGTGGTGGCCCCCCGCCCCTGTGGCTCTGCAGAAACAGCGCCCTGCCCGCACGCACAACGCCCATGCGCCTTCCCGGCAGCTGGTGTGTGGGCGGCGCGTTCGAGGGAGGGAAGGCTGGACCTGGTCTGACCCTCCCTGGGGTGGGCGCCTGTGGGTGCTCGAGCAGACAACAGGGCCTGCACAGTGCAGGCGAGGTCACCTGGGTGGGGAGACTCCTGTGGCTTCTGGTGGCTTTCGGTGGCCATGCGGCTTGGGCTGGGCTGCCCAGCAGGGCTCGCGGGAGTCCGGCGGCCACAACCTCAGGCCTGGAGCCTGCTTCTGTTTCAGCAGGGCTCTGGGTGGTTTGCACCCATGGAAACGGGTCGTGCTGCCCAGGCTGGAGTCCCCTCCCAAGCTCTCCACGAAGCCGGTCCCAGAGCCAGGCAACTGTCCTAATTTGAGCTCTGAAATTTCTTGTAGACCTCTCCCTTCTGCCGGGAATTTGGAGGACTTGGTCCAACATCTGGGCAGGCAGGAGGCTGACCTGGTTCCATGCACTGGACTGGCCGGGCGGCGAGAGACATGGCAGGGAGGTGCGGAGCGACTGCGTGGGCAGCACTTGGAGCCTCAGTTTTTCCATCTGCGAGATGGGCGATCTCTGGCCGCCTTCCCTGCACCAAAGGACAGCTTAACCCCCAACAGCGAAGAAAGCTCACAGGCTGTGAAGAGAGGCCAGCCCCTGAATCCCGACATGCTCCGCTGTGGGGACGCCGGCCCATTCGCTCGGGTTCCCACAGAGGGCTGAGTGTGGGAAACAGGTGACAGGGGCCGTGAATGTGTGTGCGTCCTGGGCCCAATGTGACAAAGTGCTACAGACTGGGAGCTCAGCACAGCAGACCTGTAGTTCTGGAGACTGGAAGTCTAAGGTCAAGGTGTGGGCGGGCCATGGTCTCTCCCAAGAACCCTTGCCTGCCGTCCTGGTTCTGGGGCCACCAGCAATCTTGGCGTCCCTTGGCTTACAGACCTGTCCCTCCAACCTCCGTCTCATCACCACATGGCCTTCTCCTGGGTGTCCAAGTTCCTCCCTTCTCATAAGGACCCCCGTCACTGGCTTCAGGCCCACCATCATCCAGCATGACCCCGTTTAACTTGACATTGGCAAAGACCCTATTTCCAAACAAGGTCAGTCACAGCTTTGGGGGTAATGGATCTTTTCACAGGGTGGGCGGCAAGAGCGAGAATTTGTGGCGGAGAGAAATCAACACCTTTGCCTGTTGGGTGGCAGAAGGACTTAACCTTGTCATAAGGGCCCCGTGGCGCTTCCCAGGCACATGCACAGAGCCCACAGCAGCCGCCACCCCGACCAGTCCTCTGGACAGGGACTGGGGACCGAACTGGCTCACAGGCTCCCGGGAGGCTGGCTCTGCAGGGAATGCTTCCCAAGCCTGTCAACATACTTCCCAGAGAGGTGTGGGGACCTGCCCGAGGTCACACAGCCATCAGTCAGGGCCTGTGGGGGAGGGGCAGGGGCACTGCCTCCCTTTCTGCCAGTGGGAGACTTGCAGCCTTCGCCCCCTGAGACGGCCTCCGTCGGGGAGCTCTCCGCACAGGCGAAGCCGGGGTGGGCTTGATAAGGGCGCCCCAGTGGCCGTCGGGAAGCAAGGCTCACCCGAGCATGCCCGTCCTCCCTGCGAGCCGCCGGACGCTCCAGGCCACTGGACTCAGCCAAGGGTTCTGTCCCCAGCGTGCCTCTCAGGGGTCCCATCATGTCACGGAGCCTCAGCTTCCAGAGCCAAGACAGGATCACAAGTTCAGTGTCACTGGGAGTCAGGAGCACTCAGGATTCCCTCCCAGCAGCACCGGCACGCGGCAGGTGCCCGAGACGGGCGGCATTTCCGATTTCTATCACAGCTGGACTCAATTTCCACAAACTCACCAGCTTAAAAAGCACAGATTTACTGTCTTCAGCCTAGAGGTTAGAAGGGCAACACAGGTGTCCCTGGGCTCAGTCAAGGTGTCAGCGGGGCTGAGTTCCCTCTGGGGGTTCTGGGGTCAGTCTACTCCTTGCCCATCCAGCTTCTAGAGGGGGTATTCCTGGGCTCACGGCCCCCCAGAGCTCAGAGCCAGCAACACTGTCTCTGTGAGCCTTGCCCTTCCTCTGATCACAGCTGGAAAATTTGAGCCCATCTGGGCAACCGGGGACACCCTCCATACCACAACGCCCCGAACTCAATCCCAGCTACAAAGTCCCTTTTGCCGCGCAAGGTCACATATGCACAGGTTCCGGGAATTAGGATAAGGACGTCGGGGCAGGGGTGGGGTGTTGGTTTGCTGACCACAGGTGAGTAGCGTTGAATTCCATCAAGCAAGGGAAGCCTGGCCTGGTCTCTGGCAGTTCTTTTTGGACCAAGAGGATTCCATTCCAGAACCATTTCCCATCCAGAACCATTTCCCATCCTTCTGCTGTTTTTGACTCTCTTCAAAGAGGTACTGTCTAGCCAAGGAGACTGGGGCAGGGCTGCCAAAACTTCGCTTCAAAATAAACCCTACTAGGAAATTTCCATGAGATCGGACCCTTTTCTTCCCCCAGAGCCCTGCCTGGAATCCCAGACCCAGCCGGGCTTCTTATGGAGGTCAGCTTCCATAAGGTCAGCCTTCAAGCTCTCCCAGATGAGGCTTGCGTTGTGGTTGTGGTGGTGATGGTGTTTCTTTTCTTTTGGTTGTTAGTCTCCCCCCGCCCAACCCTGAGCTAAATGGCCCCAGGTCTATGGCCATGCAGGCAAAGCGAACCTGACTCAGGACATCACCGACCTGGAAAGGGTTTGCCAGCCCTCCTCCTCAGAAGGGCCTCGGCGATCCCCACTTAAATTCTTCGGGGGTCCGTCCTCCGGTTGGGGGGGGGTGCTCCACCATCTCGCAAGCCCTGCACATTTGCAGGGAGACTATCTTATGCCAACACAGATGCAGGCAGACACATCCCCCCGGCCTAACACCCAGTAGCTTTTGACCTTGATTTACCCAGAAGCACCTGCACACGGGCTCAGGGTCGGACGCTTCCGCATGGAGGAAGGGCACATTTTTGGATTTCAAACAGCTTGTAAGGCCACACGTCATCTCGTGAATTCATCCCCACTGTCCTGATAAGGAAGCAGACTGGGACAGGGGAGGGGACTGGGTCATGGTCACTTAGCTGCTAAGTGGCAGGGCTGGGGTTTGCAGCCGAGTCTTCTGACTTTAAAAAATCTTTCTAGTTTACGATGGCAAGACGCACTCTCCACTGTGGTAGGAAATACATACGTGGTCTTTGGTCCTGAGACCCGGGTAACTTCCTCATAGGGGTGGGACGGGCGTCTTAGTTTATCCTGAGCAAGACCCCTTCCACCACACCTGAGCCGAGGCCAGTGAGGTAACCCTTGGTGGCCCCTAGGTAGCTTCAGCATGGGGTTGGTGGGCAGAGGAACCAACTGTGTGATGAGAGGCTTGGAATTTGCAGCCCCATCCCTGACCTCCAGGAAAGGGAGAGGGGCTGGGACGGAGTTAATTACCAGCAGCCCATGACTGAGCCGCTCATCCCGTCTACATAATGGAACCTCTAAGAACATTCTAAATGAGGGGGTTTGGAAAGTTTGTGGTTTGATGAAGGCACTCACGTGCCAGGAGGGTGACACACCTCAAGCCCCAAGGGGACAGACGTTCCTTCTGGATCTCCCCCGATGTACCTCTGCACCTGGCTGTTGGTTTCTCTCCTTTATTATAAACCAGTAAACGTAAGGCAGTATTTCCCCGCATGCTGTGAGCTGATATCGCAAATTATCAAACCTGATGGGGCGGGGGGGGGGGGACCAGGTTCTAATCCCGGAAACCTGTAAATGTTTCCTTCTGTGGCAAAGACTTTGTAGATAAGACAAAGCCTCCTGAGATGGGTAAGTGGGATCCTGGGTTCTCTGGTGGGCCCTAAAGCACTTGTGTCCCCACAGGGAGGCAGAGGGAGGTGCGCCACACAGAGGGGAAGATAGTGTGGCCCCAGAAGCAGAGACAGGGGGATGTAGCCACAAGCAAGGACGTGCCAGCAGCCGCCAGAAGCCAGAAGAGACGAGAGCTTTTAGGCCGTGACACTTGCATCTCACAATTCTGGCCTCCAGAACTCAGAGACCGTCGGTTCTGTTTTTCTACACCCCAAGTTTGCCCTGACAATCGCAGTCGCAGCAAACGCCCACGAGGAACAGCTCACACAAAGCTCCCATCAGCCACAGCCCGATGGACGGTTATGTGCACGTGCCCCTGCGTGACCCCCTGTAGATCACGACAGAACGTCCCCAGCACCCCAGAAGGTTCCCCAGAAATAACCGCTCTCCCAGCCGCTATCGCAAGGCTTCACTGTGCCTGCTGTAGGGCTTCACACACATGGGACCAGGCTACAATCACAGTTTGCTCATCTAGTTGCCACTGATGGGCACTGGGACCGCCCTCAGTTATCTGTTATTATGGACCAAGCGGATAGGAACAGGGGCCTGTGGTCGTCTGCGGGAGTATCTGTCCACCCCCCTCGGGCACATACCTAGGAGGGGACGTGCTGGGTCTGGACCAGTCCATTTCTGTAGCTTCACAGGGGACCCAGATGTGTAATCAGGTGCTGAGAACCACAGCTCCAGGTCAATGCTTCTCAGCTGGGGCCGCCTTTGCTCCCCAGGGGGCACTTGGCCACGTCTGGAGAGTTTCTGGTTGTTACAACTCAGACTGGGGGAGTGGATGGTCTCCAGCGGACTGAGGTCGGGAATGCTGCTCAACAAAGCTCCTACCGGACACAGCAGAGCACCCCCCGCCCCACGGCCGTGGATTATCTGGCCCCATGGCCAAAAGGCCTCAGAAAGCCTGCTGTGCACGGAGGAGTCACGACCCCGTGCTCGCGTAACCCACCTGCACGAGGCGGCCGCTCCCAGGGCCCCGCTCCTGCTCCGACAGGTGCGCCGGCGGCCGGTGGCGAGGGTCCGCGGGGCGGGGGGGACAGAGCAGGCTGCGTGCCCAGAACGCGGCGTCCTTCCTGGGGCCTCCCTCCGCTGGGGGCCGTTGGCCGCAGCTCCGGGGACAGCCTCCCGCTGCACAGGCGCGCGCAGAGGGTTTGCGCCCTCGCTCCGGTGTGCCGCAGTTCCCTCCAGGGTCTGGTGGCTCTGCGCACACGGAAAGCCCTCGGGGACGGGGCTGGGGCACCAGCGCGAGCCACGCGGCAGACGTGCGCTCAGTGCGTGGAGGACGGTCCAGGGGCACGTCCAGGCGGCGTGGCGCAGGGAGCATCCGAGTGAGAGAGGCGTGGTGCCCACGGCCTCGGCAGCGAAGGTCTAACCCGTGGGCTTCCAACCAGCTCCATCTGCCGGGATGGGAGGAGACACTTATGGCCTTGTCCGGGCACCCTCAGGGGGCCTCTGGGTGAGTGTGGGGGCCACCGGCCTGCTGTTCATGTCCTCTTCCCCCTGGGCCCGCTGGACTACATTTCCCAGCATCCCTTGCAGGCAGGCACCGTCCTGGGCCCGAAGGCAGCGGGTCTTAAACACCTCCCACACCTCCCACGCCTGCTCCTCCTTGCTCTGCGCACCCGCTAGGAGCCTGAGGCTGAGGCTGCTGGTGGGTGGCCCAAGCCAAAGACAGGAAGAGCCTGGTCCCTAAGTCCCCTGGTGGGAAGTCACCCACCTAACACCTGCTTTGATCCGCTGAGCCGAAAACAAACTCCAGGTGTGTCAAGTCACCAAAACGCGGGGACCGGCTTACTTCCGCAGCTTGCATGTCCTTGTGCCTTGTGCCCCGTGCTTCTCCGAGCGGGGACAGGGCTCCGACGTCACTCCTGGTACGAAGTGACCCCTCACGCCCAAAAGGACTTATAGTGCAGAATGAGGACGAGTTTGCAGAAAAACGCACAGGTGCCAAAGACACGCAGGATGACGTGTAAGTCAGGGCAGCGGAGGCGGTGACCTCGGGCCTCCGTTTCTCAACCCCGGCAGTCCGGTTGTCGAAACCTGTGGACGGGCGTTCAGATGTGCAAACCTGAGTCAATTATTCCTTGCTCTTTTTTTTTTTTTTTTAATTTTAGCATTTTTTTTTTTAATTTTAGCATTGGCACGTGATGAAAATCAGATCGGCTCTTCAGAAGTACTTTCTACTCTCACATTTCCGCAAACCTCTTCAAATGGCTCTCAGGCTCCGCCGAGGCAGTACTTTGACGGCCTAAGGCCCACCCTGGTGTTTGGTCACTCGTATTCCATGATTTGAGCCGCGGAATCCTCAACTCAGATACTGCGTTGATCGCTCCCCAGCTAGGCTGTTCTGGGTCCTCAATTGGGGTCAGTTTGCTCCTTGCACTGGTGACCCCTCTACCCCCCGCCCCAGGAGTGAACCAGCCTGCCTGCTTGGCCATATCCCCCTTTCCCCTCTGGGGTCCACGGGACTTCTGAAGCCCAACACGCCATGCACAAGCCGTAGGAAGCCAGGCTCTCGGGGCAGGCTCCTTCCCGGGACCCCACTCGCGCCCTTTCTCCTCTAGCATCCAGGCCCATGTGGAACCGGTCCTGGGCTGGGGGCTCCAGGCCTTCCCCTCCTCTGGATCCCCAGCGGCTGTGTTTCCCAGATGCCTGGTCGGCCGATGGAGGCCAAGGGAGGCACTGGAGGAGAAGCCGGCTGCCCCTTCCTCCCCTGTGGGTCTGGTGGCCTCTTGCGCTTGCTGAACTCAGGTCGCGGCACAGCCCCGTGGCTTCTCAGCGCTCTGTGGCCCGCATGGCCAGCTCCCTGCATTCCATGACCTCCGTCAAAGTGCTGAGGGGAGCATGTTTCCCGGGCTGGCCCCGATGGCTACACCGGGCTCCACTTCCCACGGTGCCACCGCACCCGGCCACTCGCCTCACCCGCTCTCCCTTCCGAGGGTTTTTTCCTTCCCTCGGATTGGGGCCGAGGCCGGTCCTCCACGTGTGGCTCTTCATGGGAGAACACCCAGGTCTGGGAATTCCAGAAACACTATGTACACTTGGGTGCCTGACTTCCAAGAACACTGAGGACGTAAGAAAACCTCGGAAAGTTACTTTGAAGCTCAAAGCTGAGTGTGTCTCCTTTTGTGTCTCTTCTTCTCCTCCCCGAGCGATAAGCTGCATTTTGTGGAGGGTTTGCGACAGCAGTAGGGGGGCTGATGAGGGACACCCCAAAAGAAAAGCTCTGAGCTCTTTCAGAATATCCTTCCTCTATAGAAGTGAAACCAGTCGCCAGCGAGCGACAGAAAGTATCCGCAGGAGCAAATTTCCATAGAGACTAGTGACATGTGGCTGCCCCTATGAGCCAGGTCTCTCCGGAAGGACAGAAGACGCTGCTACCTGGGAGGGCAGCGGGGTTTGTGCAGGAGGAAGCCAGGGTCCCTGACCATCCCTTTGGCTCTGTTTAGCTGGGCGTGGGCGTTACCTTCTGAAAATGGAGGAGGAAAAACATCTCATCGCCCTTTCCAAAAAGTCCGGTTGGCTCAAGTCATCCTGTCTGAAATACAGGAAAAAAATGAAGACAAACAGCTGCTTAAAGTCTCCAGCTTGAGGCTGTGCTCTGCCAGACCCCTCGCTTGCCGTTTGTGATAAGCATTTGTGGGTTCAGGCAGAAACAGGTCAGAAGTGTGCGAGGGAGGGTGAGAGCAGCAGATGCCAGATCCCCCGTCTTCTGGCTGCCTAGGGCTTATCGACCTTTGGTGGCAGGGAGGATTACAGTTGCCATCATTCTGTCTGCTCACTGGTCTCTGAGCACTCACAGGCATACACTCCTCTGAGGTCTGGGATCAAAGGTCGGAGATGACTAAGGGGACGGTGATCGGGATGGCTCCCTTCCCTGTCCACAGACAGACCAGACCGTCCAGGCCAGCCTGACCTGCTGTATGCATCTCTTTCATGCCGTAGTGGCAGGCAGGTCCAGCTGGTGTCCCCTGGAGAGCATGGCTTGGTGGCACGTCTTGGGAGGCTGGCCTCTGCGAGTCGCGTCCACCAGCCATCACAGGACGGACATCTCAGAAGGACCACAAGGAACACTTAGAACCAAACCCCCTGGCTACAGTTTCTATAGCCCGGGCCTGTGGCAAGCATTGAAGAGGCCATTCCTCACGGGCCAGCAGAGGGCGCTGTCCATTGCCACATCACACTCCCCATCCGACACCTTCCATGGCTCCCCAGTGCTCTCCGAAGAAAGGCCAGATTCACAGAGCCGGCTTCCTAGGCCACGGATGATGTGACTGCTGGCCTTCCTGGCTTCTCCTTACCCTCCATGCTCTGCTCAGGCAATAAGGGCCATCTTGCTGTTCCTGGGAGAGACGATACCTCCTGTGGCCGCAGGGCTTCTATAACCCCTTCCTCCCCAGCTAGAGTGTCTGCGAGTCTTGTTCATGGCAGACTCCCCAACCCACATGATGCCAGCATGGCCTTGGCCCCTGCTGGAAGGCAGTGGTGGACATGGTGCTGGCCACCAAATACTTCTGGATTCCCACCTTCCTGGTTCCCTGGGAGGACTCCTTATCAGAGATGAGCTGTGAGTAGCAGAAGCCTGCCACTGCATGGCATCTCGTGGCCAGGCACGGCCTCCCGCACGGTGTCACGACAGGTGACAGCAGCTCCTCTCGCTGGCATCCCTGGTGTCAGTGAGGAGCCCACCTCTGCTCGCCTGTCGTGGGCCCAGACAATAAGCAAGGAGCAACCCTCCGTGTGTTCAGCCGCCAGGAGTCAGGGTTTACTGGTTAGAAGCCGGTCTGGACGGGTACCGCCTCGGGCCCAGCTTCAGGACAGCCGGTCAGCGGCCGCACCAAGATGGCCCAGGGCCGGGTCTAGGAATGCTGGATGGCAGTCAAGCAGCAGTTTGTTAAGTAGTAATTAATAAACCAATAGCAGACTTACACGAACATATAACTTTTGTGTTAATTTCACAACATACCAACCGGACTTGTATTTATTCATTTAATAAAATACATGAATTTAAATTAATAAAGTAATTTAATGGCTCAGAGAGGCCCTTTTATTCCTTTTCCCACCTGGCCTGAAATTTCACAGTTAGAGGGTCATTTCTTTGGCGTGAGAGCCATGGGGCCCAGCAGGGGCTGAGTGGTGAAGGACAATGGGGACAGCTTGGTGGCCCTGAGGTGGCATTTGAATCTCTTTGCTGTCAGAGTCGTGCTGGTTCTTTCCTGCCAGCCCGTGACTCTGCTTCGGCTCTGCCTACCCCATGGGGGTGGGACGCTAGGAAGCAGGCCAGGAAGGCCAGCGGCCTCCCCCCTACGTGGCTTCCAAGCACCTTCCCCAGGCAGTGGGGTCAGCCATGCTGCTGTCTGGATGGTGGGGGGGCAACCCAGTAAGAAAAATTCCACATGAATGCCTCCAAACACTCTCCAGCCGCACGTGAACCATAACCCTGGGCTGGAGCCATTCATTAATTGTTGTGTTTCTGCCTGTGAATTCGCCCTTGAAAGCAAGGGCCGTCGACGCCTCCTGCCCGGGTGCCCACTGGGACAAGCTGAGAAACAGAACCAGCAACGGTTGCTCACATACCATGCTCCCCTGTCCTCTCCCGGGGCCACGGCAGACATGACAAATGGATCACAGTTCTCCAAACAGGCATTACTAATCAGGCAAAACCTGCAAGGGGATCTCTGGCCATCGCGTGTGACCTGCTGTGCATGGCCTGGCGCTCGGCACGTGCGTTAGGAGCTTGGTTAGAGTTTGTTTAAGGAACACAGGTTCCTAACATCTGGTGACCGGGGCCCCCTCTCCCGCCCTGTAGCTGTGTAGTTTCTGCACTGAACGAAAGCACCCGGCAGGGAGGGGCAGCGGGGACTAGAATCCGGTCATGAGCGAGCAGTGGCCTTGGCCGTGGGGGACATGCCTGCCTCACGTGTGGCAATCCTGTCAGATGTTCTTGATTTTACCTAGCCCTGCCTGCCTCTGACTTGGGAGACGGGGCCCAGAATCCCAAAACCGGAGGCTCCAGAGAGACAGTAGCCTCTGCTCCCGAAAACAGAAGCTGGGCACGGAGGAGAGTCCTCAGACGTGACCAGGCTCCGTCCGTGGGGCTCTGGAGCAACGTGGCGGCTCTGGAATGGCGAGGAGGGTGGTGTGGGCCACGTCCACATGTCCACACCAGAAATGTGGTCCCTGGACCACGAGAAACACGTGACCTTGGCTTGGGCTTGGCTGGGCTGACTTCCCCCCACCCTCTTCACTCACGGCCCAAGACATTTAATGGGGAGGGGACCCCCTTTCACGTCCCTTCATTTAAATGCCTCTTCCCTTTTTCAAAGTGCGAGAGAGCGTTGGTTCGCCTATTGAGACCAAACGTGGTAAATTCTGTCTCTTTCAAAACTGACCTTCATTCCCGCCATTCCCGCTTGCCTGGGCCGACGCGGGGTTGTGTCTGCAGTGAGAGGCCTGGACAGATCCTGCCCCATGCAGGTGAGCAGCCCTCCAGGCTGAGCGCGCAGCCTTCCCTCCCCCCGGGGAACGAGAGGCCACGCTTCCTGCCATCAGAGAGGTCTCTGAATGGGTTTGCAAGTTTTACATCACCGTCCCACAGGCGGTGGTCAGGTGCCACGGCCTGAGCCCCGTGCATTTGTCCCCAACTCCTCCCCATTCCACGTCTCTGAAGGCAGGTCTTGTAAGCCATGATCCGGTGAAGATGGTTTAAGGCTTTGGTCCTGATGCTCGGACACCTGTAAGGACGGCCATCGGCCCCACGCCCTTGGGGACGAAGAGAAAACAGGGACCTCCATCACTGGAGGGAAGACCCCTAAAGGAATAAGGAAGGAGAAAAGAGAGGAGATTACCTGGTGGCCTCCATTAGGGTCAGGCGGGAGCCGTGGGAGCCTCAGTTTCCCCCTTTATAAAATGTGTGATGACCCAGAGGCCTGGCCTGCGAGGCCGGCCAGGGGCCTCAGGTGGCCGGGAGCAGGCTGGGGTCATCTGTGAGCTGTTCAGATTAATCCACACCCGGGCCCCAGGTGGATGGTGTGTGCCTTCTTTCTGGCTGGTTCCCGGGCCCATCCACTGTGTCACACTAACCACATTCCTTTCTGACCAAGATGAGGGAGGATTAAAGTCTGATCAAGACAAAGTGCCAGCCTCTGGCTCGGCCCATCCACGGAGCCCAGCTCTGCTGGTCCCACTGAGGATCTGCCTGGCAGCCTGGACCCCCACTCTGCCTCTTGTTAATGAGAGGTGGGCGGCCAAAACTGGACCAGAGCAGAGGGTCACTGAAACGCTCGGAGAGTGTGCAAAGCCAGAGTTGGCCGGCAGTGTAGACAGGAAGTGTGCAATGGGCTTCTTCGGGCCGGACAATCTCTTTTTAAGTGGAAATGTCGATCAGCTTTCAGAAGAGAAGACAGTCTTTGGAGGGAGACCAGGTCTTTCCCCGGCCAACAGCCTCGCGCTGAGCGTGGGCTGACCGAAATTGGAGACCAGCTCTCCTACGTGGCAGTAGGAAGCTGGGGGGACTTGGGGGCCCTCAAATGGGGCTGAAGAAGCATTTTGGCCAGGAGAAGGGGAGATGTGTGATTATGCCCTTCCCTCTTCCCTCCCGTCCTTCCTTCTCTCCTCTCCCACCCTTTGTCCCTCCCTCCCTCTCTTCCTGTTTTTTTGATTTTGCCAAATGTTTACTAAATGCCTACTATGTCCCAGATACTCTGCTAGGCACTGGGGATTCAGCAGCAAATGGAAAGAACAAAAAATCCTGTCTCTGTGGAGTTTACATTTTAGTGGGAGAAGGACAAGAAAATAAATAAATAAAAATAAGTTCCAAGGGGCTCCTGGGTAGCTCAGTCGGTGAAGCGTCTGACCCTTGATTTTGGCTCAGGTCGTAATCTCAGGGTTGAGAGATTGAGCCCCGCATCGGGCTCTGCACTGGGCTTGGAGACTGCTTACGATTCTCTATCTCCCTCTCCCTTTCTAAAAGAAAATGAATTTCAAAAATAAATTTTGAAATGCACTCTGGGGGGAAAAAGTAAGGAAGGGAGATGCACTTTGTCAGTGAGGGGTGAGGGACTCTTGGCTGGGGTATCCCGGGGAAGGAAGGTCTCACAGAGGGTGGTGAGGAAGTAAGGTCTCTGGGGAAAGGCATTCCAGGAGAGGGCACAGCAGATGCAAAGGTCCTGGGGCGGCAATGTGTCTGGCATGTTTGAGGACCAGCAAGAAGGCTCCATTCACCCAGTTCCTTCCCTGGACTGTCCCAGAACCTTCTCTTTGTCCCACTTGCTTCTGGGACTACCTCTCTGACCCAATGACAACTTCTGAGCTGGGACATTGTTCTCTGTTCTGGGGACTTGGGTGAGAAAGCTGAGACGGGTCTGTCCTCGCCTTGGTTACAGGCCAGTCCCCATCTTGAAACCTGGCAGCCTGTGGGTTCGCCTGGCCCAAACAGCTTGCTTGCTTTGGCCTGCACTGAATATTTTTTCTTTTAATTGGGAACCTTTAAACTGGGTGTAATTTCAAACTCACAGAAAATTTGCAAGAACCGTACCGTGGACCTCCCGGGAGCTCTTCACGCAGACTCACCAGCTGTTTGGGCTTTGTTCCATTTGCTTCACACCCATGTGTTGCTCTGGGTGTGTGTGTAGGCTTGTCCCCTCCCCGAGCCACATGACCGTAAGTCACAGCCCCAGACACGGCCACCTGTATACACTGTGGTGTGACAGAAGCAACTGCCATGTCCCCCAAAAAGAAAGTGTGCAAACACGTGTCACAGACGATTTCAGAGCCCGAAGAAAGGAGGAGGGCCTGCCGTTTGCTGCCACGTGGCTGAACCCGGAGGGCGTGATGCTCAGAAACAAGCCGAACGAAGAAGGACAAACGCCGCAGGTGACCACATCTGGGACTCCAACAGTCAGACTCGTAGGAGCAGAGAGGGTCGCCGAAGGGCATGTAGCGTCAGGTCCGTACGATGGGGGCCCTCCCATGGGCCCACCGCATGGCACAGAGCTGTCGGCAAAAATGGGGAGCTGTGTGCTAGGAGCGTGGCTCCCATGTCAAGCGTGGTCATCACTGAATGAAGGAAGGAAGGAAGGGAGCTTTGGAGGTGATGTGTACGTTTACAGCATAGACCACGGGCCTGGCTTCGTGGGTGTAGCCTGATCTCCAAACACATCGAGTCCTGCGCGTTGAACGTGGAGAGCTTTCTGGGTGTCAACCGTGCCCCGACAAAAAGGTGACAGAAACACTTCGTGGGCAGTTCCCGAGAACGAGGACGTCCTCTTCCTTAGCCGGATCGAAGTCAGGAAATTCATGCGGACACCCCCTCGTATCTAACCCGTTTCACGTGGTTCGTATTCAGATCTCGCCCCCGTCCTGTTCGTCTCCTGTGGCTGTGTTTGCTGTTTCTAGAATGCGGCCCAGGACCCCATGTTTACGTGCCGGATCTCCTGAGTGTCCTTTCCTTGTGCATGGACGACACGGCCTTTTCTTCCTTTCTTGGTCTTCGAGCCAAACGTTCTAAAGCGCACAGGCCCGTTATTTTGTAGAACATCACAGTTTGGGTTTGTCTCACACTCAGACCCTGGTTCTGCGTTCGGGGCAGGGATCCCGAAGAAGGGATGTTCCGGTCCCCTGAGCACGTCTCCTCTGAAGACATGATGTTGGTTTGGTCTAATACAGGTGATGCTGTGTTTTTGTGTTTTTTTGTTTTTGTGTTTTTTTAATATTTAAAAGTTAATTTGTTTTAGGAAAAAACAGATCCCTCAAAATCAATTCTTAAGTTCCCTGCACAACTGTAAGTGAACAGAAAATGTCCCTCTCGCGAATAGAAAATCACAATCCTTTGGGCCCAAGATACGTTGCAGGTCTTTTCCTTCTGCAATGACAGACGGACGTAGCTCGATCTGTGAGCGAGCACACTTGCCCCCAATGTCAACAGAGATACAGAAGCGACAGACAGATGACTCACGTTCCATTCTGGAGCGGGGCCAGCTTCGAGCCCAGATGAACCTTCTAGAAAGAACGGCCACACGCCCGGTGGCCTGTGCTCCCCATTCCACAGCTGGTGTTTCTCTCTGCCCGGGGCGGGGGGGGGGGGGGGGGGGCCCGCCGGCGGGGCGCGGGGGGGCCGCGGGGCTCAGGCCCCACCTGCCGGGGGTGGCGGGGGCTGGTGTGGAGCGGGGGCTGGGGAATTGCTGGTGTTAGTTCCGACCACTTGGTTAGGCTTGTGTCTGCCTGTTTTGTCCACTGAAAAGTTACCATTTCCCCCTTTGTAAATTATAAATAATTTGGGGGGGGACGTTGAGATTATAAATACCCTGTTACTCCAAACATCGTCTCTTGTGAGGGACCCCATCGCACCGTTCCTAACGCATTCATTTGTTGGTGGATACGCGACCTGGCAGATAAATGGTTGTCAGGGAGACGCCTTTTCTTTCCAGAGAGAGTTTTCTCTTCCCTTCAGTTACTCATTTATTCTTTCCTTCCATTGCTATCCAGGTGGCACGTATGTTTCACCCATTCTACGGCTGGGGTGTTTTAGCCAGCCACTGCTGCGTAACAAACCACCCCGGCACCAACGTGGGAACATCTATGATGTCTCGCACTTTCTGTGGACCAGGCATTTGGGAACGGCTCAGTGGGATAGTTCTGGCTTGGGGTTTCTTAGGGCCAAGGTGCAGGCCTGAAGGATGGCAGAGAGAGGAGCCACTCATGGCCGCCATGTTGGTCTCCCTCCGAGAGGGCTCTCCACAGGCCGCCTGAGTGTCCTCGCGGCGTGGTGGCCAGCTTCCCCCAGAGCAAGTGACCCAAGGGATGGGGAGGCAGGTAGAGGGGTCTCCTTCCCAGGACCCAGCCTGGGAGGTGTGACAGCATCACCTCCACCACATTCTACTGGTTAGAAGTGAGACTTAGTGAGTGGGTCCACACGGAAGGGAAGGGAATTCGCCTCCGCCTTTCAAGGAAGGAGGTCAAAGAACGCGCAGACATACAGGGGCTTCTCAGAAAGTTACACACAGCATCACCTTACGACCCTGCCAGCCCCCTCCTAGGTATGTACCAAGAATTATGAAAGCAGGGACCAGAACAAGGGCTTGTACATGGATTTCCCAAGAGCAAAAGTCGGAAACCACCCAAG
This sequence comes from Lontra canadensis, assembly GCF_010015895.1. Taxonomy (NCBI): domain Eukaryota; kingdom Metazoa; phylum Chordata; class Mammalia; order Carnivora; family Mustelidae; genus Lontra; species Lontra canadensis. The sequence goes on from NW_022631002.1 coordinate 3,821,992, forward strand.
GGTCCCGCCAGCCGATGACTGGTGAACGGCACATGGTCTGGTCAACGGTGAACTTCATTTTGTCGTAAACAAGACGGAGGCGCAGACACGGGCAGCAACATGGACCAGCCTTGAACCCGACGCCCCACGTGAAAGAAGCCAGACACAAGGGTCACATGGCGTGATTCCATGGGCATGAGGCGTCCAGAACAGAAAAACCCAGAGACGGGGCCTGGGGGAGAGCGGATGAGAAGCAATCGCGTCACGTACGGGGGTTGACTTGGGGGTGACGGACCCACTTTGACATAGGCGGAGCTCACAGCTGTGCAACATCGTGAATGCACGACGTGCCTCCGGATGGCTCACTTCAGATAGTTAATTACATGTTATGTGAGTTCCCTCAGTTAATTATTTAAAAAAACAAAACAAAACAAAGTCCCACTCTGGGTAAGCCTGAACTCTGGGAGACGGACTGGAGCTGGGCAGTCTTTCGGGAGGCATGCGGGCAGAAGGGGGCTAGGAAGGGACGGGGTGTGCAGAGAGATATGGACAAGGAGAGGATAGAGGTGCCCTAGCTTCCGGAGGAGAGGGGGGAGCGGGAGAGGGCAGGGACGGTGAGAAGTATCAGGGGCCTCTGGAAGCTTCTAGAAGAAGAGCAACGAGCTGTTTGTGTGTTGGGTTTGTGGTGCTGGGAGCGACTCCCCCCAGGGCTGCCCACGGGAGCATCTGCCACTAAGTGAGTCAGAGGGAGGGCACGCTCCACATCTATCTGGGAAAACAGGCGATGTGTCTTGTCATCTGAAACCAGCCCTCCCCACCACATCCCAGGGGCCGAGCCCCGATGTCGGGGCAGCCGGCGCCTCCACTGAGCCTGGCGGCAGACGGGTGAATGTGACTGTGTGGGGTGGCGCCACGGGGGGCCAGGGGGTCTCGTGGGCAGCAGGGGGGCTGTGCTCATGTCAAAGGCGTGTCCCGGAATCCTCTGCGCCTGGTCCAACAGCAGCACAACTTCCCTCGAGTTTGTGGGGTTTTCCTCACTCGTTCTCGCTGGGGGCTGGGCTCCGGGCGCTTGGGCACAGAACGGAACCCTTATGCCCTGAACGGGAGCAGAAACGCTACGGAGGATACCCAAGTCTCGGAGAGACCTCTGGGGATCAGGGTGGGCAATATTTTAATCAACACCGACCCTGGGAGGTCATGAGCCTCCCTAAGGCAATAGTCACGATCAGGTGAACCCGAGTCTCTGTTTAAGCAGGTGGCCAAGCGGCCCCAGGGAGTCCCTGTGGCAGGTTTTGGGGGGATCACCGCAGGGTTACAACCTAGGGCTCAAGGTTGGGGGACCTGGAGTCAAGACTAGCTGTGCCACCCTCTAGCAGTTTAACTGGGGGTCCAGCCGCCCGATCTCTCTGTGCCTCGACTTGTCCTTCTGTGGAATGGGGTGATAGCGAGCCCCAGCAGGCAGCGCAGTGAAAATGTGTGCGATGCGCTGGCACTGAGCACACGGCCCCCACGATTATCAACCTTTGTCTTTACATCACTGCGATACGCCCGAGGTGCTGGCCAAGTTTTATCAGACCCTCCTTCCCCGTCACCCGTCAGTATCATGACGTTTCTCCCCGTTTTACGAGGGGGAGAGACTGTTCCGTTCAGGGATGGGTTGGGGCGGGACCCACCTGCACGATTTCAAATCGTACGCGCTTTGCTCAAGTTCATGCTTAGTTTCTTACAACCTACATCCATACCTTCCAGAAATACATTTTAGAAGGGTCCCCTCTTAACATGGCCACAGGGTTTGGGAACTTAGAGCCAAGCCTCAGCTGCAGGAACAGCTCTCAGCCCGAGAGTGGCGGGCTCTCTCTCTTGCCCGGGATCTGGGCTGGAAGCGGGGGGTCATGGAAAGGGGCTTCCCTGGGTCTGGCAGAGGGAAAGCCGCTTCCCGGGACAGCGGCTGGGCGGAGCGGCTCCCCGGGGCATGCCCACATTGGGATGACTGAGGGAGGGTCCGGGAGCCGTCCGTGCTCAGGTGGGCAGCACGGGACCAGAGAAAGGGGCCGGGAGGTCTGTGTGCCGTGCCCAGACCTGCAGTTGGCCAGCCCCCAAGACCCACAGGGAGGAAATTGGAGGAACAAATACCCGCTTATCTCCTCCAGCTCCTGCTGGTATCTCCCACTGGCCAAACCCCACAGGACCCCAAGGGCAGCTGGTCCCTACAGGAGGGCCCCGGGAGGCAAAGGGTGTAGGATGGACACGCGTGAGCAGCAGCAGCCTTCGGAACAAACCCTGTGTCCTCAAAGGCCAGCATCGCCGGCCGGGAAGAGCCCCCCCGTCCCCCCCACCCCAGGAGCCACGGGGATGGCAGGCCTCTGGCTTCCTCACGCGCAGATCTCATGAGGGAGAGGAAGGGAACCTTATCCTGCTGTTTGTAAACCTCAGAGAGCCCAACAAAGTGTTCTTCTTAGAAGCCAGGCCCGGATTTGCCTTGGACATCTGGAAAACCTTACCCGATTTCCCAATCTCCACGCGGGCGGCCCTCGGCTAACTCGGGACCGGGGCCAAGCGGATGGCCCAGGGCACCTGAGGGACTCACATCTGATGGCCAGAGGGACAGCTGAGAGGCAGATCCCACTTGGATCCTGTCCCACATTCGGCCGGAGACAAGCAGGATGGGCAGAGTGTTCTGGAATCTTCACATGGGGCACGAGGCCTCACATCACGCCATCTCACCAGACTCTCTACCGCCTCCGTACCCTAATATGCCCCAAGTCCCGTCCCACTGCAGGGCCTTCCCTGAGCTGTTCCTTTGTCACAAACGCCAGCCCAGCCCTCAGCTCTCGGGGGACACAGTCCCCGGCTTCCTAAACTGGGTCACAGCCCACCGTGAGCCCTCGGAGCCCCCGCTTCCATATTTTACACACGGGGTGTCTCCCGGCTGTCGGCCCCAGGAAGGGCAGGGGCGCGGCTGGCTCCCGTCCAGCTGCCCCTCCAGGTCTGTGCCTCATACACCGTAGAAGCTCAGAGAAGGGTTTGCTGCACGAGTGGATGAACCCCGGGAGCCCCAGAGAAAGGGCTTGTCTGGACTCCGAGGGTTCCTCCTACTGTCTGTGCACTCGGAGACACAGGGGTGGCAGTTCTCAACTTTTCTTCGACGTTATTTGTGATGTTTTGAAGGAAAAGGAAGTGGAAACGGGCAGAAGTGACTTGTCCACGCTGAGGCGACAGTGAAGGTGGTTGGGGGCTATTATCCTGTCTCTGAGCTGCTCCTTCAGCCCTCAACCCAGCAAACGTTTGCCCTGGGGTGGGCATGGCCGGGCCAGGGTGCTGGAACCCGACATCGTTCCCAAGAGCCGTCCCTCAAATGAGCGAACCTAGGTGGAGGCCTCAGGTCCCCTCTGTGCTCCAGGAGCCGTAGCGGAAAATTCTGTCCGCCCCGGCTTCCTTCGGGGGGAGCGGCGGGTCCAACACGTGGCACACGTCAGAATGCAGATTCCCGGGAGGGCCCGGTCGGGACCTGCGACCCCTCTGGGAACCCCTCCCATGTGGACACTCCTCCCGGCCACCTCCGTCCTTGTGTTTGAACGAAGACACAGAGGATCCGGGGTGCCCCTTACTAGCATTCAGATAAGTGGGATGGTTTGACTCACCGACAACACATCGCGGAGAGCCAGGCCTGGAAAATATGCATAAGAAAAAAAATAAGCTGAAATCAACAAAAAAAAGAGGTGGAAAGTGTTTTTTTGTTTCTTTTCTTTTTTTTGTTTTAAGGCTGGAACCAATTTGGGGGTTAAATCAGCTGCCCACACAGATTTATTTCAGCTTTTCAAGCGTTATTCTATATGATTTATTTCCTGCTAACGCATTTGACAACTATTGTGTAAACAGTTTCCATTTATTCTGAAAAGACATCTCCTCCTGCTTTGGGGAGGTCCTACTAGGACCCAACTGAATCAGAAAAAACAGCAACTGGTTCTGATTTGGAAAAACAAAACCCACAAGAAGACGAAGAGTAAAATAAATGCTGATTCCAAAAGCAATCTTAAGACATTCCAGAATGAGTCACCGGGGCCTCTCTGGCCCTCTTTGATGGATCCAGGTCTGAGTCCTGCTGTGCACCTTTGGGCAAATTCCTTGGGCTTTCCGAACCTCTGTTTCCTGACGCATAAAATGGGGATGGCTGCTAGGGCACCTCACGGGGAGAGCGTCACGGAGACTGGGCAGGGCACTTTGCAAACACTTAAAAATGGTTGCAGTTATGACTTTTATAAAACGGAAACATTCTGAACCACAAAGGACTCCTCACAGTGCTTTAATACCTCAGCTCTGACCGCAAGGGCCCCAGAGGGACCCAGGCAACACCTGATTTCCAGTCTCAGACACGGGAAGTGACATATTACAGAACAAGGGAGGCTCCAGGAAGGCTTAGGGGTCCGCTGGCTCTGGCACAAATGGTCCACTAAAGGCAAAGTTGTCTTTGAATCTGAAAAAACCTTTTTACCTGAAAGGAAGGGGGGACCTCCGTTCGAAGAAAGCAGTTTGCAGACCTCACAATCACTCTTGCCTCGCTATGACGGGGGGAAGAAGATCTTGATTTGGCCAAGTCTGTGAAGCTAGCTGGAGAACAAGAGAACTTTCCATGAGCTGGTATTAAGGCAGGATGTGATTCAGGTGTTGGGGATAAAGGGTTTCCAGAGCGGTCATTAGAGTGGAAAGGCCAGGTTTCCTTGTGGCCACCAGCACTGTGGACCCGGAATGCGGCAGTCGGAAGGCGTGGGTTTTGCCGTGAGCATGGGGAAGGGGCTGCTCGCCACCTGACATGTGTCCAGAGGATACATTCACGATCCGTCCGGCGGAGCTGTGCTCCAGTGGCTGCCATCCCATGGGAGGTGACGCGAGGGGAGTCCCCTGGTCTTCGTTCACAGCAGCCACCTGGCTGGCTCGAGAGGGTCCAGCTGGCCCAAGTGTGTGGGCTCCGTCAAGGCCTCCGCAGGTCAGAGCACAAGGAAGGGGCAGGCCATCAGCCATCTGGGCATCCCATGGCAAGAGGACTAGAGAGGCCAGGGCCGGAGGCCAAGAAAGGAATTCGAGGTCAGCACTAGCTGAGTCAAGTGAAGGAGAGAGGGCGCGAGGGCAGGCCAGGTCAGCAGGCCAGTGTCAGCTCCCGGGCTCCAAACCAAGCCACGGCTGAGCACACAGGCCAGAGTCAGCCCGGAGATGCTGACTGGGCCTCAGAGAGCCTGACAGTCGCAGGGAGCTGCATCTCAGCCCAGGGCTCCTGGCAGTGATCCTGCTGCTGCCTGAGGGCAAAGAACACTCACCCTTGGCCAAGACCTTGGCTGCCTCCTGTTGGGAAGGGGCTGATGAAGGGCTGTGGGGGAGGCCGAGATGGCAGAGCAGCTGGGATGACCTAAATGTCTGGGGAGGCACCCATGGTTCTTAGTTGTAATGTGTGTCCTGACTCAAGGCCAAACTTAGCACAGGCAGGGAGGGGACTCAGGACAAGGACACCCCCCAATTCCCAGACCCTTCCCCATAAGACAGGGGCAACTCACACGGGTGGCTTAGTCTCCCTCCTGTATGCACCAGCCCCTCTGCTTCATGCTTCAGGCTGCGTTGTCCAAGCACAGAGCACAAGCACAGAGACAAGGATCTGGGACAAACAGTTTATGGGTACGTGTTCCCAGGAAGCCCAAGTGAGGGAAAGTAGAAGGGAGGCAGGGCAGAGGGATGAGGCATCCTGAGCGCGCATCCTGCTGGGGACCCCAGGGGACAACTCAGGGTATCCCGCCAGAAGGACAGGGACGCATACACCCAAGCTTGTCCTTCCTTGCTGGAGGGCTGCTCCTGGGACAGTAACTCCTCCGAAGGGTGACCAACCCTCCCAGTCCACCTGGGACCGAGACATTTCCTGGGCTCCAGGACTTGGAGTGTTAGAGACAGGAGTGTCTGGGCAAATTGGAACAGACTGGTCACTCGATTCTCTGGCTCTTCCGGGCCCCCTGATGCACAGTAAACTTGCTCCGACAGCCACAGAATGCCTCAGACGTTCCTCTCATGCACTGCAGGTTAGAAGCTGTTGGTATGAGCGGCCACAGGGAGTTCAGAGGGGACACAGACGGAGGGTATCCAGCAGGTCTGCTCCAGCAGTCTAACCGCCCCCATATACCTGTGACTGCCCCACCCCTATGGATCCTTCCTGCTGCCTCCCCTCATTCCCGAGCCATAGCACTCTGGCCAGCCACCTGCTCCACACTCTCCTGGCTCCTCTGACCTCAGGGCCTTTGCACTGGCTGTTCCCTTTGACTTGAAGTCTCTTTCCTGGACACACATGTGGGAAAACGTAACCTCCACAAGAGAAGTTTGTTGGGTATGAACAGTACCTTATTCTCAATGCATGGTGTCTAACATACAATAAACATTTATCAACTAAACGAATGAAAATGATCTAAAAACAACATTAATAGAAATAAGAATCTCAAATGCACCTGGAGATGAGATTCCAGGCCTTTCCACCCCTGGAGATGGCCTCCTCCACAGGAAATGGAAGAACAGTCCAGTGAGGCCCAAGAGAGCCCTGGGATTCCGGACTCCGCTGCAGTGGTCTCTCTGCCCCCTTGTGCCCTGCAGACTCCGGCAATCCCTGCCTTGGTCTCCGGAGGGGACCCAGCCCAGGACCAGGACTTCCCGATTCCTCCACTTGAGCAAATTAACCCATGCAGAACCTCGTCAAACGAAACAAAAAATGTGCTGTTGACTTTTTAAAAGCAGGAGTGGGAAACCTAGACCCAGCTGCTTCCCATTTCCCTCAGAGGAGCCCCAAGGACAGCCCTAGGGGACTCAGAGGCAGCCTGCCCACACAGCCCCAAAGAGCTGAGATTAGACGTCCCAGGTGAGGGTCTCCTGAAGCGCAGAGGTGGATGCAGAAGGTGTGAGCATGTCTAACAGGCTCCCAGGTGATGCCAATGGCCTGTGGCCAGGGTTTTGAACATGCGACGAACATTCGGCAACATCCCCACTCTGCCGGAGTCAGGAAGGTTTGATGATCTTGCCTGTAGTTTCCATAGGCTCAGCGGTGGTGAGGTATAGAAAGAGGAGGCAGAGGCCCTTGGGGTCACTGGCAATGTGAGGGTCAAGGCAGCTTCTCAGATACATAGGTCCATGGGTCTGAAGGTATTGCGTACCCACGGTGTTGTTTGTTGTGACAAAGAGGCCCCCTAATTCCTTGACTTAAACAAGATAGTAGTTCTCTCACTGTCCAGAGGGATGGGGCGTCCAGGGCTAGGAGGGCAGCTCTGCTAGCTTCAACACTTGTTTTTTTTTTTTTTTTTTAAGATTTTATTTATTTCACAGACAGACAAGTAGGCAGAGAGGCAGACAGAGAGGTGGAAGCAGGCTCCCTGCCGAGCAGAGAGCCCAATGCGGGGCTTGATCCCAGGACTCGGGGATCATGACCTGAGCCAAAGGCAGAGGATTTAACCCACTGAGCCACCCAGGCGCCCCAGCACTTGGTTTTTGTCTCTGGATCCAAAGTGGTTGTTGCAGACCCTGCCATCGTGTCTACATCCCTGAGAGTGGGAAGGAGGAAAAGGCAAAGGGAGCCATGCTCATTCTTTTTAAAGGTACCACCCAGCAGTGTCGCAAACCACCTTGCCCCCACTCTGAGGGCCAGACACAGCCATGGGGTCGTCATTCCTTGCAGCAGATGAGGCTGAGAAATGGGCGGTCTTAGGCCCAGTGAAGCGGAGGCATTCTACCATTTAAGGAAGGAAGGGATGGATATTGGTGGCAACTATAGGAAGAAAATTTATGTTCAAACCCTAAACTTGAAGTGATGTGAGTGATATTCCAACCACTTTCTTAGGTATAGACCACGTGGGTAGAGAGTACATGGAAGGTGAACTAATGACCCCTAAAGATGTCCACATTCCAATCCCCAGCAACTGTGACCCAGAAACCGTGTGGGGGCCGAGCATAGACTTGGACCAGGCCCTTTCTGGAACCACCCTCCACCAAGCGCAGACTTGGCTTTCCCCACCATCAGCTAGGGATAGCGATATGTGACCAGATACATCCTGAGGATGCTGGGGCTCCCCAAGCTGCTCCTCTGCTCAAAGAAACAGACCTTCCCTATAGCTACCTGGGAGCTTTGAGAGCGTCCCATCTGCCACTGTACCAGTGCGCGACACATGGCTTCCGTTCTCCCATAGGATGGGCTCAGCCGTTCACAGTGGCTCACTCTCGGTGACTCCCCCAGACCTCCCAAAACCTCTCTCACTACCCCATCCCCCCCAGGAGGCTGGGGAGGAGGAGGCAGGCCTTGAGCCCAGTCCCCTGAGGCTCAGTTTCTCAGCTGTCCACACAGACCAATAGCCTATTTCCTGCCCCCAGGGACCAGTGAAGACGCAGAAAGATGATAGCAGATGGAGAATTCTGGAGACTGACTCCATGGAACACCTTCCCAGAGAGCCTGCCCCTCCACGGGTGGTCGCTGTGACTAAAGAGGAAACAGGCCACCAGACTATCCTACGTGAGCTCGGGAGCCCCCACCTCGCCTGGACATTCTGGAAGGTTCCACGGGTAAGGCAGGAGGGAAGCTGCAGCTGGAAGGGAGTGGGTGGTCAGCAGGCTGAGCCCGGAGAAGCCACCTTGTAGGTGGGAGTGGGTCAGAGTACTGGCTCAGCCCTGAGCCTCAGAGCCCACCTGGGCTGGCTTCACCTGATGGGTTCCTCACAAGCAGCCTACAGAGGCCCCTCAGCCTACAGTGGGGACCAAGGCCCTGGAGGGAGTAACTTGCCCAAGGGCCTGCAGCCAGGACCTGGTGGAGCCTTCCCATGCCAGCCCGTGCAAAGGCCCAGGGGTCTGTGGTGAGGGGAAAAGCATCAGGGCTGAGGAGAGTCTGCACAGGCAGACAGGGGCAAGTTGCAGGACCTGAGGGCACCCCCACCCCCCAGCCTGAAGGCCATAGGAGGCTGATGGGAAGCCAGAGGGTGCTCTGAGCAACAGACAAGGCAAGGGACAAAGCACCCTTCAGCCCCCGTGCCAGGAGCCCCTCCTTTCCCTGGTGATGTTCCCTCTGGCCTGCGGCAGTCTCCTTCTGCACAAACATTTGGAGCAGGGTGGGGACATTTCCTTCTGGAGATAATGTCTACGCAGGCCTTCCTGGAGGGAGGCCTTCACGAACAGCTGTGGATCTGGACGTGCCTCCCTGGGCCGGGACACGCTGGAATTTTTCTGATAAGTCAACCCCGAGACTATAACGATCCGAGGGGCTTAACCCACCTCGGTCTGCAAGGTGTTTACAGACAAAATGCAAATGACAGCCCGCAGCCTTTCCAAACAATGCACAATTCGAGGGGCTGCTTTGCTCCGCTGTTAGGGGGGCGTGCCCTTGAGTGGGGGGCCCATGACAGTGCCCTTCTCCCTTGGAGACAGAATGGAGCTAAAGTCCCTTTGCGAACCCTCTTTGCTCAGCAGTCAATTGGGGGAAAATTACAACGTCCAAGCTTACCTACCTCCCACCCTCAATTAAGAACAAAAATAGTTCTGGAAATCTCATGGGGAAAATGTGGTGTTTTTGTTTCTTGTTTTGTCTTGTTTTTACAGCTCTTGTGAGATTTAAATCGCACGCGACACAGTTCAGCTGTTTGAAGGGCACGACTCGATAGTCCAGGGCATATTCAGAGTGAAGCTATCGATATAGTCCGTTCTCGAACCTGTCATCACCCTGTACCCTCAGCCGTCCCTTTCAGTGTCCCGACCCCTAGCCCGGCGCCCCGCAGCCATGGATCTGCTTTCGGTATCTGTGGATTTGCGCATTCCAGACTCTGCGTAGAAAGGGAGGCCTGGGCTTTGTGACCCAGTAAGCTTCCAGCAGGAGGAAGCTGCTGTGTGGTGGGGGCATCCCGAGGCAGGTTTCCGTGGGGACTTAGGTGGATGTCTCCTTACACACAGAATGCCTCGGTCATACGGGAAATCCATTTCACCGTGGTAACAGCCGGATGGGAAAACACAGGTGTTTCCAACATACATCACCTGTTTATTAAGAAGATTCATGGACACCTGTTAAGTGTCGGCTCAGAGCCGGGGGTCCCGGAAATTATCTTAGTTTATCCTCCCAGCCGGCTTATTTGGCAGTGGGTACTGTTATTGGCCTCCCTGTTCAGGGACAGGAACAGATGAATCAGAGAGGTTGAGTCACCCAGCGGCGTGGCCCAGCTTGTAAGCACAGAGCAGGGATTTGAACCGTCGCTTCCTGAAGCCTCCCGAAGGGCAGTCTCTGTTCGTTCCGGCACCCGGAAAAGGCTCCGTGGCTCCTTTTTACTCCTTTTTGGCCGTGTTCATCGTGGAGAACCGGAACCCTGCGGCCGCTGTCTCCCTCCTTCTCCTGGAAATTGTTTGGGCTGAGTCCCAATGCTTGTGTGACCGTCCCTGACTCACCTCTCCATTACCAGGCCCGCCACGGGCTCCCCTGCTCTAGACCAACCCCGTAGCGCCCTGCCTCCCGCTGCGTTCTTCCTTTTCTTTCCCAAGGCCACATCGATGTATGTCTGCAAAGAAAGCGCTTCCCACCTTGAGAAGGTCTACAGTCCTGGGCTGGTCCACAGGAAGCTTCCTTGAATCACAAGGGAGGTGCTTCAGACCTTTCTGGACCCCCCGCCCAGCGTGCTATGGGGGGGGATGCGCTAATGAGACACACGCGCTTCTGGGAGGTGGAAGGGGGGCTGCCTAGACGGGGGTCGGGCTCCGGGAGGAGGTTTGCCATTTAGGGAGTATTCGCTGGGACCCCTGGGTTTAGATCTATAAATTGATCCCTGGTGCTCTGCTGCCCCCTGGTGGTGGGCAATTCTGCACCCCCTCCTTTGGGAGGTGCCCCCTGACTGCAGACTGACGCAGGCAACCTGCTCCAAGGGCCCCCAGGCCAGCCTCCTCATAACTGCTTTCTCTTGGTAACCGATCTGCTATCAGTCATTTGTACTTTAGTAAGAGTAAGTTCAAGTTCTAGACTGTCCTCTCCAGGGAGATTTCTCCCTAACCCCAGAGCTCATCACGGAAGGGCAGGAAGGCTCCCCCTTGGCTTTGTTTCGTGGGCTGGAGAAGGAAGGGGCAGGGGTGTCTTTCCAGACCCCTGGAGAGCAACTGTCTCCTCTGAGCCTGGAATGTGGGGGAACCTGGCCGAGGTCCTGCCTCCAGCTTCCCTGGGCTCCTGACCTGGACGTGTGGGGCTGTGCCTTTGCAGCTGCTGGGTAAGACACTAACCTCTGATTCCGAGCACTTACCCGTGCTCAGCTTCCTGCTGTATCTTCCCATGCGGCCCTCCGAGGTCAGAGTTGCCGCTAATCCTTATCTCATGACATGGCGGTGTGGGTGCAGACAGGCTAGGAGGCCCGCTCCCTTGCACCTGGCAAGCTGAAGGGTCAGGAAGGTGTCCAAGGAGATGGGCCTGTGACCCGCTGGCTCTAGAAGGCTACAGACCTCAGAAGAGACAAGGCCGAAGATGGCGGAGGTGGGCCTCGTGTCAAGGGCACCTGAAGTCGGGGATGCGATGAGCTCTCTCGTAGGGAGGGCGGACCCGACGAGGAGGGTGGGGACCCAGGGTCAGCTGTCGGCAGGGACAGGAGAGGAGAAGGAAGAGAGGCCTGGGAGGCAGGGAGACCATGAGAGTGGAGACGAGATGTGGACAGGCAGCCAGCAGCGGGAAGTCGGGGTCTTTAAGGAAAATCCTCTGTTGGATCAAGCATGTAGTCGGCTGTAGTCCTCAGCCCGGCCCAGCCCGGCCGAGTCAGGGCCCTGGGGCAGAGTGGAGGCTCTAACCCAGGGGTGGGACTGAGCTCAGGTGCCTTTCCTATTCTTCTGGCACCCAGGCACCCCCCCCCCCCGAGCCCATTTTAAACCAGGTTTCCAGAGATTCTGATGGACCTGGGAACCTATGGTCCCTGCCCGTGGCCGTGAGAATGACTTGAGTGTAGGTAGAAGGAAGCTCGTCACCACAGGGATTGGGAACGTGTCCAGGCAAAACAGGAGGGACACGGGTGGACTGTTCCAGCTGAGGGGAGGTCACCAGCATGCCTTCCTCAAGGCTGGTCTGTGCTGTGGGCCCAGATGTCCGGGGTCATGGGGACCCAGTTCCGCCCCGGGCACAGCTGCTCTGGGGAGGGCGGGGCACACACAGAGGCTTTGGGGGCCTGACGTGCGCACTCAGCATGCCCGGCCCCCCCACTGTCAGGCCGCTCCAGGGACTCCGGGGCCAGGAAAGTGTCCAGGGCCGACATCCCGGGAGCAGCTGGGAGGGTGGGCCCCCGGGCCATCTGGAAGCTTCCAGGCCTCAGGGAACACTTACGTAACTGGTTCAGAGGGGAAGTTTGGACGATGGGGTAGCTTGGAGTCAAGGACGAACGGAGTGTTCCACACAGTGGGCCAGGGGGCACTGGGGTGGCATCTCCAGTCCGGGCTTGGCAATGAGGACCTTCCCTTAGTCCTCAACCCCTCGACCCCCACGACGGACAGAAGCAATTTAAGCTCTGTGAGGGTGGGTATCTGTTTTGCTTTGTCCCCTATGGTGCTTAGCACGGGGCTTGGCACAACAGCAGCCACTTAGCACAGAGGCACACAGCAGGCACTCAGCACAGCAGCACACAGTAGGTACTCAGCACCAGGCATGGCACACAGCAGGCAGTTGGCACAGAGGCACACAGCAGGCACTCAGCACAGCGGCACACAATAGGTACTCAGCACCAGGCATGGCACACAGCAGGCGCTCAGCACAGGGCACGGCACTCAGCACAGAGGCACACAGCAGGCACTCAGCACAGCAGCACATAGTAGGAACTCAGCACCGGGCTCAGCACACAGCAGGCTCAGCACAGGGCATGGCACGTGGCGGGAGCTCAGCACGGGGCACGGCACACAGTAGGTGCTCAGCACGGGGTGCGGCACACAGCAGGTGCTCAGCACAGGGCGCGGCACACAGTAGGAGCTCAGCACAGGGCACGGCACACAGTAGGTGCTCAATGATGTGTGGGGGAGGCGCGTGCTCTTACCACCCCTGTCTCTCAGTCACGGTGGTCACCAGCACGGTCACTACTACCACCGGCGCTGCTCCTACTGCTCCCATCACTGCATCTCTCGGATGGTGACACTCATCCCTGCCAGGGCTCCTGTCTTCCTGTCACTGTGACAGCCGTTACTGGGCTGCCCTTCCCGCTGTTGCCAGCATCGATCTGCTTCCCACCGCCCCACTGCGTGACCACCACCGTCCCATCGACGCTGTCCATGCTGCTCCAGTCACTACGGGCTACTCCTGCGGTGTATTTGGGTTGTTACTGTCAGGATTCCTACTCCCCGTGTCATTGCTACAATCACTGCTCCACTCACCACGGGGGCAAGGCAGGCCTTCGTCCTCTCGGCTTCTTCCAGGAGGGACTGTCGCCTCTTGCTCCCGCTGGCTGAATTTGGGACTCCTGTGGGGGAACCCGGCTCACAGCCCTGCACCCCGAGAAGCAGGGGCCACTGGCATAGAGGCAGAAGGGGCCCTTTCTTGCTGTCTCGGGGCACAGCGTGGTCCCTCTCCCCAGAGCGCAGCGAGGGCTTCCCGAGAAGTTTCTCCAAGGTCATGGCACAGGCGCCAGGTCCCATCTCAAGCCCGCGCTTTCCAAGCAGCCCGGCAACCTCGTGTCCCTCCCCAGGCTTCTCAGTGGAGGCTTCCTCCAGCAGCTCTTCCGGCCCAGACCCTATCTCGGGGAGGAGGGAAACAAAACAGAGCTGTCTCCGGGCTTAGGAAGCCAGGCAGGGAATGTCTGTCGCTTCTCGAAAGGCCCAAGAGGTGCTGGAAAGTGTCCATGTCAAGCTGGGGTTGGCTCTGCGTGTTTCTTTGGGAGAAAGGGAGGACACGTAAGGAGGAAGTTAAAATGCTACATTTACTCTGGACTTCGGGAATTCAGAACGCGGTCTGCAGGCCTGGACTGCAGTTCTGGGGCAGAGAGCCCGTCCAGACAGGCTCTGCACCGTGGGGGCTGCACCTGGGGGACGGGGGCAAGGTGCCACCAGCAGCCCCTGCGTCCCTGCTCCCAGACCCCCCTCCCGGCTCCCACCAGCCAGTTGCTCTCAGGGGGGGACATGGACACACGACCTCCATCAGCAACACGGATCTCATGGAAAATACGTGTATTTCCATGTGGTTCTTCCCTAATCACAGTATGAGCGCACGATCGTCACAGACTGCTCGGGAGGCAGAGAAGGGTCAAAGAGGACGGTCGGCTGTTCACAGAGAACCCCTGTCACCGTTAGGGAAGTTGCTTTCCGTGTTCTTTCTCCGCAGCATCGAGGAAAACAGCGCTGCGCTTCAGCTCACGCCGCCTTTTTTAACTCACGAGGACAAAAGTTTTTTTCTCTCTCTCCCAACCTTGAGTTACTGGGGCTGACAGACAAGGCCATCTGTCCCGTTCAGCTAATTAAGCCAGACACGCCAGAGGTGGCTTTGACCCTGCTTCCTCCTCTCCCCAAACCTCACGGACCCCGAGTCCTGTCGCGCTGCCGCCCCAGTCTCTCTCAGGACACCCGCTTCTCCGCGCCTCCACACTGCCCGCCTGAGCTGCCTGCTGCTCGGCTCAGACAGGCAGGGATGAGCCTGGGAGATACTTGGCTGGCAGCCTCTCCCCTGGGCTGAGCGACGGCTGCCCACCTGGTCTCTGGCTTCCATTCCAGATCCAACCATCCACTTTCCACACCGTCTCGCAGGAACATGCTTTCAAATGCAGATCTGATCACGTCACCCCGCCCCCCCCCCCCCAAATTAAAGCTTCAATGGCTGTAGCTCATTGCTCCCGGGACCTAGACCAGACTCCTCCTCCAGGAGGCCTTCCTGTCTGTACGCACAAACGCTTCCCCTCCCCCACCCCGCCCTGTGGCATCACGTGCTGCCCCCCACCATGCTCATGCGTGTCTGTGGGCCCTGCCGTCTGTCCTCCCTCCGGTCATGGAGCCTCTGGGAACCACTCTTTCTGTCCAGAGAACACGCACCCTCGACACGCAGCCCGGATGGAACGGATGCCAGCGCTCTCAGCGCCGTCCACCAACAGTGAGGCCACGGCCGTAATCCACGGGCACAGGCGTGGCCGCGCCCTTCATCCTTGCCTCCCCGGGGGAATTCGGGATTAGTGATCACCCCACGACAGGCGATCACTCTCCTCGCCCACAAAATTTAGGTGTTTGCTGCCCTAAGTGCTGAGGATGGTATGATCGCCCCGATTTTTTTAACAGGGAGCTCGATCTGGCATGATTGGGAGGCTGTCCGGGGACACAGCTCAGCAGGCAGTGGAGACGAGACAGCGGTCCCCTGCATCCCGGCTGGGTGGGAGCGGGAGGGTATCCGGGTTCCAAAGGGAGCCCCAGAGGCTGTTCTCGCACCTGGCTTGGTTTAGAGAGACAGTGGTCTGTCCCATGACGGCAACACTGGCTGTCATTGTCAATGAGTGAGCTGCCTGGGAGTACACACACACACATACACGCACACAGCTGACTCCCCCTGGGGCCATTCTGGAAGACAGCTGCTGGGGTAGCCCAAGGCCACAGGTCCCGCCTAACAAGGACACAGCTGGACCCTTCCAGTGGCCAACCTCTATACCCCCGCTCCTCGGCTATCCTGTGGGGCTCGGTCACGGAGCCCCTGGGGCCAGTGCAGAAATGAGACAGGAAGAGGACACTGTGGGGGGAGTGGGGGGACACATGGAGAGTGTGAGGCCATCCCAAGCCGGGACCCATCGCTGCCCACACCTCAGGTTTCCTGCTGCAATGTGTTGAAAAGAAATTGGTTACAAGAGAAAATACTTCTCTTACCAAGTGGCAGGTGGTG
This sequence comes from Lontra canadensis, assembly GCF_010015895.1. NCBI lineage: Eukaryota > Metazoa > Chordata > Mammalia > Carnivora > Mustelidae > Lontra > Lontra canadensis. Next base: position 3,837,812 of record NW_022631002.1, read on the forward strand.
AGGCTCGTTACTCTGGCTTTTGGCAAAGCAACAAGAGGAAAAACAAACCCACACAGTCTGGAAGGAAAGGAGGGGGCCGGACAGTAAGGTCTGGAGCTAGTTCCATCGCATCTGGGCCGCGAGGGGAGAGAATGACAAAGCGTGTGAGCCTCGAAATCTCGTGCTTCTGCTCGACAGCGCCACTGTCCTTGCGATGTTTGTCGAGCACCCAGCCGAGGCTCTGCACACTCCCAGCGTCCGGTCGAGAGATGAGACCGTGGAGCTTCAGCCTCACGATCTGGGGCTCACCCGCGGCAGAGCGGGGGCCCGGCCACACGCAGGTGCCCCGCCGGCTGGTCGACAACTGCCGTGCTCCCCTCGCCCAGGACGCCCGAGCAGCTTGGGCAGGGCGGACACCAGCATCCAGCAGGGAGGTTGAGGATGAAGCCCTGGTCCCAGTAGCCCCGCCGTGGACACTGGCGGGCTCCATCTCCCTGTAGTCGTCACCCCTCCGTCTTACAGGAAGGGCACGGCGGCGATCAGGTGTGAATCCCAGGGCTGCCCCATCCTAGCCCCGGCCCACGGGCGAGCCAGTTCCATGCTTGGAGCCTGTTTTCCCGCCTATTAAAATGGTTAATAGCGCCAATAGCACAGAGACGCTGGGAAATGCGGTTCCCCCACCCTCTCCCCCAGCTTCTCCTCTCCTTCTGCACCAACCATTCCCACCTCCCCAACTCCCACCCTGCCCCAGAGCGGCGGGTCCCCCTCAGCACCTGTGCCCCTGCCTTGGAACCGCCCTACCCTTGTCCTGTGTCTGGCGGTCCTCAGAGGGCAGGGGCCGGTCTGTCTCGTTGACCACGGGGCCACCAGGGGCAAGTCCGGTGCCCGGAACACAGGGGGCACACACTGGGGCTGGGGGGACGAGGCGAGGGTGTCTGGGGCACCTGCGGCCCCTCGGACGCTCTGAGCGACGGGCTGCCCACCTGGGCCTCGCGATGTCTGGCAGGCGGGCTGGGAAGGGACAGACGTGCCTCCCGGTTGGGGACGTCCGTACCCGAGCGAGAGGTCCACACCGCGCTTGGGACGACAGGGACTCGGTGCCTTCCTTGTTGCTGGGTTTGGCTATTCTATTCCGTAACTTCTTACTGTGGCATAATTTCAAACTTACAGGAAAGTTGCAAGAATAACGGAGGGAATTCCTGCATACCCTTCGCCCCGAGTCACCAGCTCTGAATTTCCCCCTTTGCTGTAGCACTTTCTGGGTGTGGGGGGGGGCACGTTTACTCCCATCCTCCGAGAGTCAAGTGCAGACACCAGCCCTCCCTGTCCGTAAATCCGTTAACTACAATAGCACCACGAACGTCGGGACCCCTCTTATGGGGACGGACGTCCGGCGGTCAGAGCACGACGGCGTCTTTGGTGTCCCGCCATGACGACGATCACCCAGCCCGCGGACTGGGTCGCCGTGCCCCGTGGCTCCGAGAAGCACCACACGGCTGTCCCCACCTCCGGGGTTTGGGGCCCAGTTGCCGGTGGTTACGCTGTCTCGCTCGTCCCCTTGATCTGGAACAGTCCCTCGGCCTGTCTTTGTCTTTCTCGACTTGACGATTCTGAAGAACATGTTTCTTGTTTTGACCCACGCGCTGGAAAGTAGGACAGCCATTCTGGGCCGACTTGGGAGGATTAAGAGCGTGATGAAGTTGTTGTCCCCACATCCGGGCAGCACGTGTGTCCTGTCATGTCATTCCGATGGGTGGAGGGTGGCGTGGCCTTGCGGAGAGGGGCACACTCCTCACCTGACTGCTCCAGGCTGTGTGACCTGGGGTAAGTCGCCTACCCTCTCTGTGCCTATGTCTCCTGATGTGTGAAATGGAGATTAAGACGGTACCCACGTCTTGGGATCGCCACCAGGACTGACGTGTTCGCCTGTGTGAGGAGCCGGGAGCAGCGCCCAGCACGGGCACGTGAGCCGGGAGCTTTCTGGAACACGCCGTCTGTCTGGTTTCAGCCCCATGATCTTCAAGCCACAGCTGCCCCACACTTCCGCTGGGGACAGTCACCAGGGACATGTTCCCGCATCTCCTACTTCCTTCCCCCCAGCCGCGGGGCTCTCCCTTTACTCACACTCACCCACATGCACAGGCACGTGCCTGCACACCCCGGAAAGCAGACACGGGCTGAGCCGGCAGCCCCGTGCCCCGCCCTGCCCCGCCTGCCCGCTCACACACTCGTCAGGGTCTCCGGTGCTCCTTGTCACTCCACTGTCCCTAGGACTATTCGTGGATTCCCGTCATGTCAGCAACCACATCCGCTCGGCTTGGCTGTGATGAATTAGCAGCAAGCACGTGCCCACGGGCTGTCCTAAGCGCTTTCCACACACTCTCTCCACTGTATAAGGCAGGTTCTATTCCCGTCCTGTCCCCCGCCCCACGACCCCCCAGCGCAGATCAGGAAACAGGCACAGAGAGGTAAAGGTTAAGGAACGAGTCCAGGGTCACACAGCTGGGAGGGGCCACGCTGGGGCTCTAACCCATGGGCTACCAACTCTTTAGTTATCCCCCCTCTGATGATGCTGGGTGGAAAAGGTCCCCAGGAGGGAGGGTGCTAATGGCACAAGCCTGGGAAAGGGGCATAGCGTCCTTAGAAGGCAGCAGCACCGAGATTTGAGACAGGGAGGGAAACTGAGTCTCAGAGTGGTCTTGCGACATAGGGTAAGGCCCAGCTCCAGCACTGAGCCCTTGACAAGTCTCCAAGGCAGGGAGGTTCACCAGTGGGGCTCCAGCGCGGGTTGGTGGGAACCGAGCCTGAGCACACCCAACGAGGCAGGGGAGCACGGGGACACGGCGCAGGTGGTTTGGTCCCTGGCAAGCCCGGGTCACGCGGCCCTGGCCCCACCGCCACGTTCACGAAGGGCAACTGGGTCTCTGGGGAGCCTCAGCCATGATCTCAGTCCTGCACCTTGTCTGCATTTCCTAGGCCAAAGGATGAGACGCCGGTCTCAGCTTCCTCGGGGACGAGTGGGCAGGGGGCTGTCACGAGACGGGAGCTGGTGGGTTGACAGGCTCGACTCAGTGGAGAGCACCAAACAGGCCCTTTGTTCGGATGTGCGCCGCGTGAGCTCCCTTCCGCCCGCGAGCAGGGAGGCCCTGGGAAGGAGAGGACGGAGAGGGAAGGTGGTCTGCTTCCAATTAAGCTGTTTATACGCGTCCTTGTCCAGCGACAAATGGCTGCAGTGACGGAGAATCGTGGTTTCAATTTTCCGTTTGGGATCAGACGTCTCGTGGCGCTGCCAGGCTGCTCCGGAAGTGGGCAGGTCATCCCAGCGGCTCGGGAGCCAGGGAAGGTGGCTCTTGACCGCTGAGCCTGCTACAGGCCCGGTCTGGGTCCGCCAGGGGTGGAGGTTGGTCCCCGCAGATCTCGGCCTGGGGCCGCCCCGGGACCTTCTGGCTGTCTGCGCACTCCCGGGCCCCCCTCCTCTGCCGCACGACAAGACCACCCTATTTTCCGGGCAAACCAGGCTAACACACGTCCGCGCCCGTCAGCAAATGCTTCCTTCCCGGTTGACCCATTTGGCCAGCAGGGGCTGTTTCCAGGCCATCCCGAACAGGGAGGGGTGCAGCGGTGCGGGTGGACGGAAGGGTGGCTGGGCTCCCAGTAATTTCCATCTTGATTTTCAAAGTCCCACAGAAGGCGAAGATGCGCCTGGAAGGAAGCTTGACAAGGAGGCGCTCCACAGGGAAGGTGGCCTGGGGTGGGTCCAGGACCAGGGGGCCTGGTGAGGCGCTCAGCCTCCTGGCCTGGCAAAGGGGACACCCACACCTCCCCGGCGGGCCCGTGGTGATGAACGCATGTGAGGAGGCACGTGAGCCACTGTGAGTCGTCGAGGCCCCAGCCCGGGTTGCAAGAAAAGGTGCACTTTTACTTTTCTATAACGAACCTTGACCTCTAGCTCTCGAGGTCCTCCCCCCCCACTGCCCCCCCCCACAGCTGACAAACTCAGTAGAAGAAAACTGGCCATTCCACAAAAAGCAGCCTGGGTTTACTTGTTTCCAGTTTAAATCGGTTCGTTCCAAGCGCCCTCTGCCCCTCCTTGAGCTCACACTCAGGGCCCATCTCTCCTCAGCCCAGAGCTCTCCCATGGCTCCCCAGTTCCCCGGACTGGAAGCCCAAGGTCCGATGGCTGCCCTCATCTGCCCCTCTGTCCCCCTCCCTCCGTGCCACCCTCCAGGCATTCCTGGGGCCCAGCGCACTCTCTCCTGAGCCGCCTGGAACTCTTCCCTCTGACACCCTGTGGCTCCTCCCACACCCCAGGGAACTGACCTGCCTTCCCTGAGCACCCCATTTAACACCCCAACAACCTTGGCCTCTGGCACACCCTGCCTCCTTTTTCTCATAGCACCTCTTACACCAGACCCAGAAAATGGCTAACTCGTTCTCTTGTTTCCTACCTGCCAAACCCCTACTCCACCTCCCTGCAAATGTAACACCAGGCATCTGTGTCTGTTTTGTCATTTGTGGTACCTCTAGGATCTAGAACAATGCCCAGAACACAGTAGGTGCTCAATAATCATTGGATGGATGGATGGAGAATGGATGGATGGATGGTGGAGGATGGATGGAGGATGGAAGAGGGATGGAAGATGGATGGAGGATGGAGGATGGAAGGTAGAAAGGATGGAAGGAAGGAGGGAGGGCTGGTTCAGCCTATAGGCTGGGGAATTCTGCAAGTTCTAGAAGGAAGCCAGGAAGCCAGGAAGCCAACTTCCTTCTACTCTCTGGTTTCCCAGACTGATGAGGGGGCTTCCTCCCCTCTTCCCTACCTGGCTTCAGCACAACAACAGGTGTGCACAGGGGGCCTTTCCCAGTGCCCACCTATTTAAGCAGAAAAGGGATTTGTTACAAGAACAGTGAGGATCCCACAGAATCTCAGGAGGGCTGGAGGACCAGGTGGGAAGATTCTGCAGCCAAAAACAACCTCCAAGATCACAGCACAAAACTGGTCATCTGGGAACCCCCCCCCCACCGCCCCGCTCCCAGTGGGTGGCTGAGCATGGCCATGTAGCCCCAGGTGGGAGTCTGGACCCTCCTGTCAGCCCCACTCCCAAGGGAACCAGATAAAACACAGGAGACCCAGTTCAGTTGGAATTGCAGATAAACAATGAACAACATTTATTAAAAGAAGATTTCACACAATATTTTATTGTTATTATTATTATATTTTATTGTCTTTAAATCCATCGTCCTTACTAACTGTTCCCAAAGCCCCCACTGTGGCTCCAAGAGAAGTCTTTGGACACCAGCTTCCTTGAATCCAGGTCTCCCAGTTCCAAGAATGGGGGGCATGCCCCTTGCGTGCACCCTAGCTGCAAGGGAGTCTGGGAAAGTGGGCATCGGATGCTCTAAGCCCCTCCGGGAGGACAGGGTTCCACTTCCCGTGTGGGGAGTCCCGCAGACGATGGGCGGCACCCAGTTTTAGGCTTCTGCTCTCCTCTCATCTGGGGAGCCCAGGAAGGTGAAGAATGAGGCTTCCCAGTTCTGCTGTGTGTTCCATGAGATGTGGCTTTTGAGATACAAGCAGCCTTTCCTTCCATCTGTTTTCTCCACCAGAGTTTAATGTCTATTTAGATACAATCTCTGCTAAAAGGAACCAGGGCTTCTTGGAGAAATGGCTGATTCCAGGGTTGGGGAGAGGAAAGAACAGGGTGAGCCAGGAAACATCTTGTTGAGCCAGAACGGATGGGGCCCAGGTCAAAGGAGCAGAGCTGCCGGCTGGCCGGGGCTCCCCTGCCCCAGCCTGGGAGGGGCGAGCACCGGAACAGAAAACGTAGAAGACACTGTCATTCCCTGTGTGACACGTCGACCACACCAACGTGTGTGTGTACAGGAATGACATACAGACGTCATATACAAAGTAAATACAAACATATAACCTAGACAAAATAAAGCGTGTGTGTGTGTGTGTGTGTGTGCGCGCGTGCACGCACGTAAATGAAGAGGGGACATACCATTAGTGCCACCTAATAAAGGTGGAGGGCAGAGGGTGACCAGAAAAGCGACCATCTGAAAACGGCCCCCGAATGCTTGCTCCAGGCAAGACTTATCAATGAAGGCGAAAACTAGCGAGTGAAGGTTTCGCGGGGCTGGGATATTTACATAGTCTCAATGTATGTCTTCCCGAGATAATCACTTAGAACACCAAAAAAATGTGGCAGACACAACCTTTACCAAGGGATCAAAGTGGACCCCCACAGCCAGAGCGCGAACAGATGGCTACCACTTGTGTGATGTCCCCAGTGAGACAGGGGCAGTGTCACCTGCGGGCGACCCTTGCCCAGAATGTCTAACCTGACGAACTCCACGCGAGGGACGCCCTGCGAAGTATTTGGCCAATCATCCTGAAAACATCACAAACAGAGAAGATACAGGGAGGTCCTTGTCCAGCTGAAGGACCGAAGACCCAGAGACTGAGGGAGACTCGTGATCTGAGAGACTCCATGAGCGCGGGGACGCTCCTGGGACACTGGGCGAAATCAGAGCAAGGTCTCTCTGCGGATTCTGTCACAGAACGCACCCGCTTGAACTTCCCGATTGAGAGAACTACGCCAGGATTTACGTCTGGAAATCTCTCCATCTGAGTAAGAGAATACCCTTATTCTTAGGAAACACACACAAACGTGTTCGGAGACGAGGAGGGTCTCGCGTCTGCAAGGTCCTCTGAGATCATTTCGAAAAGAAAACGGACCCGGCAAATGTGGTAAATGTTAATTAATGCCCGGGGAATCCGAACGGAGGATATTTGGGGATACTGCTAACATTCTTGAAACGTCTCTGCAAGTCTGAAATTATGTAAAAATGAAAAGTTACAAAATAAACAGAAAAGTCTGTCTGGAAACTTAAAAGCTGAAACGGGCCTTCTTGTTCCTGCTGTCCCTCTGGGGCCTCCCTTCCCTGAGGGAGAAGCCAGAATGGTGGGGGCTCCTGCCAGAAGGCCCAGGGGAGGGTTTTAGAGGGAAAAAAAATCCTGGAGAAAGCCCAACACATTTGTTAAAATAATGGCATTAGTTACAGTAACAAGTAATGTGCATAAAGCTTTAATTATGTGCCAGGCCTCCCAGTGATTTTATTTTAAATGATGTTAGGGGCACCTGGGTGGCTCAGTGGGTTAAGCATCTGCCTTAGGGCCAGGTCGTGATCTTAGGGTCCTGGAATCGAGCCCCGTGTGGGGCTCCCTGCTCAGCAGGTGGCCTGCTTTTCTCTCTCCCTCTGCTTTTCCCCCTGCTTGTGGTCACTCTCTCTCTGTGTCAAATAAATAAATAAAATCCAAAAAAAAAAAATGTTGTCAATGTGTTTGAGCCTCAGAACAACCCTATTATCATCCCCAGTTCACCTTTGAGGACACTGAGGTGGAGTGATTCAGTAACCTGTTCGAGGTCTCCCAGATCGTGCGTGGTAGAGCTGGGATTTGAATCCAGGCCCGCTGGCTCCAGGTTCCTCTCCTGCCCCTCAGAAGTGTCTTATCAAAGGTTCAAGCCGAGATAAGCCGGAGAAGAAGAAAAAGAGGGCAGAGCACAGACCAGATGCCAAAGCCAAACCACTCAGCCATCCCAGGAGTGCTGCTGCCGGAGAAGAGCTGAAAAGGGGCTCGAGCAAAATCCCAGAGAGGGAACAGCAGTGCCTCCACCAGCAAGGTGTCCAGAGAGATGAGGAGTCCAAGAGCTATCCTTACGCAGCCTGAAGGATAGTTTCTACCTGTTGGATTGGGCTGAAGTGTCCCCCTAAATTCATGACCTCCTGAAACCCCAAAATGGGATATTTTGAAATAGGGTCTTTGCAGATATAATTAGCTAAGGATCTTGAGATGGAAGCATTCTGGATTTAGGGTGGCCCTACACCCAGTGACTGGGAGAGGGCCGCGCGAAGATGGGACAGAGAACAGAGGGATGTGCTCACGAGCTGAGGAGTGTCTGCAGCCGCTAGAACCAGAAGAGGAAGTACGGAGTCTCCCCTAAGCCTTTAGACAGGGTGCGGCCCTGCCCACACCTACAGCGCAGATTTATGGCCCCTAGAATTGTGAAAGAATAAACTTCTGTTGTTTAAACCGCCAGATTTTTGGTCATTGGTTACGGTGGCCCCAAGAAATTAATGCCCCTGTGATAAGTTCCCAGGAGGGCTGCACCTTGCTCGCCCAAGCCTCTTCCCTCCTTCTCCCTCAGTAGGATCCCCTATCCAGGTCGAGCTGCAATGTGCTTGGTTAAAAATATACGCATCTCCAAACTCCTTTATGGCCAGGAGAGGCTGTGGAACCCAATTCAGACCAATGGGGTATAAGTAGACACTTGGCCAAGACATCTGGGAAAGCTATTTCTACATCACAGACTTGGGTTTCTGCTTCCAGAAATGGCAGGGAGTTATAACCCAACCAACCATCCTATACATGGAGACCATAATCTGCAGAGAGAATAGAAAATACACCTTGCTGATGTTCATCAAGAAAAGCAGACCGGTGGAAACGTGAGAGTCAATGTTGGGAGGAAAGAGGATAGCGCGGCATGAATCTCACACAGTTTTCAACTCTTTGCATGAAGACAGGCCCGCTGGCACCAGGCAGGGGTGGCTGAATGTCTGGTAAGAACCAGAGGACATGGCAGCTAGAGAGTAGAGGAGAAACCCCAGAAAGGAGAGAGCCATGGGAAGGGAGTGTCCAAGTCTCTTGCTGACCCTTGAACCGTGCATGCACACAGCAGACTCCCAGCAGGCAGTGAGAGCCAACATAACCTGAATGATTTCAGCTAGCCAGTGTTCGGAATTTGAGTCCAGACCAATGAATTTCCTGCTCAGAGCAGAACCATCTAGTTTCCATGATGCATTAACACGATGCCCAAGATAGAATCTGAAATTACAAGACATTCAAGGAAATGTTTTTACAATGTCCACCCTCAAGAGAAGGGGTCAGAAAATGACGCCTTGCAGGCTGGCCATCTGTTTTTAAAAATGAAGTTTTGGGGCACCTGGGTGGCTCAGTTGGCTGGGCAACTGCTTTCAGCTCAGGTCATGGTCCTGGAGTCCTAGAATCGAGTCCCACATCGGGCTCCCAGCTCCGGGGGAGTCTACTTCTCCCTCTGACCTTCTCCCCTCTCATGCCCTCTCTACTCTCGCTCTCTCAAAGGAATAGATAAAATCTTTAAAAAATAAATTAAAATGAAGTTTTACAGGTGCCCTGGCTGGCTCTGTTGGTTGACCATCCAATTCTTGGTTTCAGCCCAGGTCATGAACTCAGGGTCGTGAGATCGAGCCCTGTGTCACTCTTCATGCCAGGGGTGTGGAGCCTACTTAAGATTCTCACTCTCCCTCTCCCTCTGCTCCTTGCTACTTGCATTCTCTCTGTCTCTAAAGAAAAAAAAAATGGAGTTTTACTGGAACACAGTTGGGCTCATTCATTTATGCCTGTCTGTGGCTGCCTTCGCAATACAACCACATGGTTGAGGCTTCATGAAAGAGATGCCAGAGCTCACGATACTAAAGCATTTACTGGCTGGGTCCTTTAAGACGATATGTGCTGACTCTTGCTCAAGAGAAAAGGCAGTCGATGGTGAGTGACTCACAATGACCCAGACTTAGGAACTGGCTGACATATATATGCTAAAGTCATAAAGGAAAGTATCTTCACAATAAATGAGAAGAAAAAAGGAAAAAATTCATGGTGAATTAGAAAATAAGGAAAAGAACCAGATGGACGTTCTAGGATGGAAAAACGTCCTGTCTGAAATAAAAGGGATGGAATTAGCTGCAGGAGGAAGAGGCTGCAGATCTGGCGGGGGGCGTGGAGGGGGAGGCTCCCCAGTGCCCCGCGGGGTGGTGCCAACGGGGTCATTTCCATGGACTTGACCATGCTCTTGTCAGAAACCAGTGAGTGCCGACATCAGTCATTACCCAATGTCTGTGATTTTTACAATCCTGGGGGCAAGTGCTCATGCGATATTTTAAATCAGCATTTTCAAAGCCTGAATCTACACATTTCAGAGGAAAGCTATCCCCACCGCCAACGGAAAGAGTATAAGCGAGGGCTGAGAACACAAAGGCAGAAGTGTTGATAGACATAAAGACGAGCCAAGCCCCTGAGACCCCTCCCCCACCTCACGGCTATAGCAGCTTGGGACACACAGGGACACACGACGGCAGTTACTGAAAGGGGCTGATGTCCCCTCCCTCCCCCAGTTCAGATGGGGAAGCCCTGGCTCCCAGCATGACTATTTGGAGATGGGGCTTCCAAGGAGTTAATTAAGGTTAAATGAGGGTCACAAGGGTGAGGCCTTGACCCAGAAGGATGAGGGGTGCACGCCCAGAGCCCAGGATTCAGGGAGGAGGTGGCCGTCAGCAAGCAAGGAGCGAGGCCTCGGGAGAGAGCGACCCTGTTGCCACCTTGATCTCGGCCTTCTGGCCGCCAGAACGGGGAGGGAATAATCTCTGTGGTCTGAGCTGGTGTGCTGCGGGCGCCCGGGCCGAGTCCTCGCGGACACACGCCGTGTGCTCTCGGGGCCAGCAGCGCACGCGTAGGTCCTGAGACACGCAGGCTCTAGGCTCCCAGCCCAGAGCCGCCGGGCCAGAATCCGCATTTTGACAAGCCCCCGCGCCCACCCCACCCGCACACAGTCTGCACACGGCCAGCGGCCTCTCTTCATCTCCTCTGACTTACCATGTGGAAGTTCCCCCGGAGGCTCCCGAAAATAGGGCCACGGTTGGCATCTCCCTGCCTCGGGACGCGCTCCTGGTAGAAGCCTAAGCGCTGGGAACAAGACAGCCAAGAGCCTTAGAGGGAGGTTTTAAATGTTTTATTTCACAAACTGTTCAGGTTTGTCCAAAAAAGATACGTCACGGAAACACTTCAGAAATCGAACGGGTTTTATTGAAACGACAGCAACGTGGTCCCTGTTCGTGCGAAGCACACACACACACACACACACACACACGCTTACAGTAAATTTTTGTACACAGGAAGTAGTAAAATACATCATTTTTCATAGAAAAAAGCACACATGTAAGCTGCGGGCTACGTGAGCCTACAGACCACATAAACGACCAGAATGGGATGGGGCAGAAATCTGAAGGAAATGAGGACATTTCATTTTGGGGCCAAGAGACCCAGAGACAGCGTTGGCCTGATTTACCAGCTTTCCCTGTGGGTTACCTGCCGATGGCACGATGGGTGCTGTTGACGGACAAAATGAGAGGTGGTCTCCAATTACAGGGGCTTGGGCTCTGTGGCCTTGTTTCCATTTTCGGGAGAAAAACGGTTCCAGTTGCACGATGATGCAGAGTACGGACAGGAGCGCGCGTTCCGGCTCCGGGCTTGTGCTGCTGATCCTGTCAGACCGGCGGCTGTGGGGGCGTCCGGCAACCGGGCCCTTGAGTTGAACAGGATGGGGACCTCTCACACCCGACATTTCAGATTCTCTCTCGGGAAGGACGTTTCCGGAAAGAGCCCCTGGATAGTCGCAAATTCCAAAAGCCCCAACCCTGCAGTCTTGACAGAGCCACGGGCCATGAGAGCCTGGTGGTCGAGAAGAGGCTGAGGAAACAAGCGTCCAGCAGCACAACACCTAGAGTCCAGAAGTTTCCAAGGACTCAGATCTTTGGGCAGTAACTAGACATGCAAGCAACAGGCTGACCGAATTCTCGTGCTCTAGCATTTGGGACTGAATCGTCAAAACCTACGAATTACTACGAGCCCACCGTGCATGAAAGAAGAACAGGTCTGCTCATTGCAGCTCCGGGGAGCAAAGGTTTGCACGGCCTTTCCCCAGTTCCTAAAGGTGGTGGAGGGAAGCTGTTTACCTCCAGTGCGCGCTGGAGGGAGAGATGTTCTGGACGGCACACCGGGCTTACTTCCCCAGGTAGACTTCCTTGTCGGGACCATCTTAGTCTGGCTCTGTCTGTGGTTTTGTTTTTGTTTTTGTTTTTTAAAACCATCTGTTAGTTCCTTTGCCTTTGAAATATTTCGAGGGAGGGTGAAATCAGACGTAAACCCGGTGTTCACGAAAGTGAGAGATTTTAGCCTCTGCAAAGCAATGCTATTTACAAAAAGGTATTTTGTTTCACTGTGGGTTTTGGGTCTGGGCTCCTGAAGTACTTTTATAAAGCGGGACCCAGAGAGCACCGAGCTCCTCGGAGCCGTTTGGCAAGACGTGTTCCACAAAAACAGGAAGAGAAACCCTTCCAGAGTGTTTCTGTCTCTTGCTATTACACCGCAGGAGGGTTTCATAACCACAAACGGTTCCTCTTCCCAGAGCTGCTAACCTGGGCAAGGAATGTACTCAGGAATCCCTTCCCCCCGTGGCTAGAAACTAGGTTAGCCGATGCAGGGGGACCGCATAGTCCACCACTGCTTTCAGAAAGCAGCAAGAAAACAGCCCTCCTTTGGCTGTTCACAGATGCCTCAGTGGAACCAACAGAAACTGTGAGTTGGAGAAAAAAAAACAAGTTGGGGAGGGGGCGCTGGTTTGCCAACAGAACCTCTCGCAAAGCAAAGACCCTGGCGGGGAAGGTGATGCATAACCCAGTCTGGGCTGAGCCAGGAGCCACAAGGGGAGGGACAGGGCCGAGAAAGGATCCTGGTTCATTTGTCCTCAAGGAGACCAAAGGTCACGGCAGCAGACAGATGGGCCACGTGGACAAAAGGAAGGATGAAGACAAGAGATACATCTCGGGAGTTACTAAGGGGCTCTAAGTAAGCCAGCACTGCTGCGTACAGAACCAGCCCGCGGGAGGCGGGGTGCCGGCACGGACGGGGGGCCAGGGCGGGGCCCAGGCCTCGCTCCCCCAGCCCTCCTGGTTCCAGCCCATGTGTCTGACCAGCAAACGTCACACCCATTTTTCTCCATCGGTAGGGACGGACTGTGTTTTCCAAGTTTTTAAATAACCTTCTACTCCATTCCTGAAACTCGCCTTTCCGGCGCTCACTCTGCCTCTTCCCACCCCTGCGTGCCTCCCCCGGGCGTGAGCTCCGAGTCCTGCCATCTCTGTGGGCCTGGAACCCTCTTCCTGCCCACCAAGGAGCACTGGGGAGGAACGCCTCGGTGACCGTCCGTGAGGAGAGGGCACACAGATGGAGACCCCCGGCCCCAGCAGGACCAGTCACCAGCTGTCTGGCTGGGACCCCAGGAGGCAGCTTCTCCATGTGGTTCGAGACAAAGGCACAAAGGGTGTGACACTGAACGCCATTCAAAGGAAGTTTCCTGCCTCTCTATATCCCCAGCCCAACCCCCCGCCCCCCAAAATGACAGAATAAAAATAAAAAGCAAAACTCGGAAGCCCTCTTGAAGACGCACGCCCCCTTCTCCCCGACACTGGAAATTTACTGCCTGACAGCAAAGATCCGGAAGGCCTTTCCGTCTCGGGGGGTCCTCAGGCTGCAAGAGAAGGCAGAGGGCACGTTACTGAAAGATTGGGAGATCTCACTCGGAGAAGGGAGAGCGGGGTGCCCCCATCCCCGCCAGGGATTCCAGCAGCTGCTGCAAACACAGCTGCTGCCCCGGGCCAGGCACACCTGGCAAGTTCCACTCTCTGTGCAAAAGGGCCTGGGTCTGAATCTAGGTCAGGCAGGGTTGTGAAGTTCTTTTCTTTGAACTCCACCATCCGCCGGCCCCAGTCTCTCTGAACTGGGCGTACCCTCCGAGACTGCTGCCTGGGGTTGGCGTCACCTGCCGACCTCCACTGGGACGGCCATCTGGCTGACCGGCCGGTAGGATGGCATCGTAACCGTGATGCCTAAGCCGTGGTTACTGAAACAGAGCATGCCGACGAGGCCCAGACACCGAGCGCTTCTCCGAGAGGTGGGCGCGTTAGCGACCTTGTTTCGCAGGTGAGAAAACAGAAGCAGGAGATGGCAAGGACTCAGCCAAGGTCACACAGCTAGTAACAGCCCCTCTCCAGGCAGGGGTTAAATCCTTCAGCGAACTGAAGCCTTTAGAAGAAAAAAACAAAACAAAAGAACCCAGATCTACTGATGGGGCGCCTGGGTGGTTCCGTCAGTCCGGGGGCCAACGCTTGATTTCGGCTCGGGTCAGGATCTCAGGGTTGTGGAATCGAGCCCCGTGTCGGGCTCCAGGCTGAGCACAGAGTCTGCACGAGACTCTCCCTCTGCCCCTCCCCGCAGCGTGGGCGCACTAATACACACACATGTACCTACACATTGAGAAACCCCAGCGGCCCTGACGTATAACACGCCATGAAGTGCACCCCTGTGTACGTGTACGCTCCGGCAATTCTGAGAAATTTTATAGGGTTACGCAATCACCGCCACAAAGCAGTTCCAGACGATTATAATCACCCCGAAAGATTGCTCACGCCCAGGTTTAATCCGTTCCCCTCCCACTGGCTCCGGCGACTTCTGCCTGTGCAGATCTGCCTGTCCTGGACGTGTCACGTGCTTGGGACCGCACACTACGTGTCCTGAGCACCTGGCTGCTTTGGCTCGGAAGGAGGGTTCCAAGGCTCACCCCACACAGCAGAGCGACCTGTACTTGCCTCCTTTTTTATGGCTGAATCATAGTCCATCCTAGGGAGAGGCCACGTTTTCTGTGGTTTCTGTAGATTCTCTCCACTTCGGGCATCGACGAGAAATGCTGCTGGGAACGTTCGTGGATGTGTGCGCCCATATGGACACAATTTTCTATTGGATATGCAGCGGCACGGCTGGGTCCAGAGGTGAAATGTACGCTTGCCTTTTGTAAAAGCTGCCAAAATGTTTCCAAAGCAGCTGCCCCATCTTACCTCCTCCCCACCGGCTGCATGTGGGGGGCCTGTGGGGGCTTTGCGTCCTCACCAGCCCCCGTTGCGAGTCCTGTAGCTTGTGGGACACAAAGAGCTTGCCCATGCTCTGAATGCAGTGGCGTGATATCCTATTAAAGTATTCCAACAGACCTAACTGGGTCCCTAGTCACGGAGCTCTAAGAGCCCCTAATATTTTGTTCTTGCACACAATGCCACAGAGCCCAGCCTCGTCCTGTCCACACGTGTACGAGAGCTCCTACAGATCGGCTCCAGGGGGCAGGATGGCGGACAGCAGGACACACATCCGCATCTGCGATCTGGGCAGCCTGCCAGACTGCCCTCTGCGGAGACCCCCCCCAAAGACAAGTCCCATCCACAGCAGGTGAGGCGGCCGGTCCAGCCACACGCGTGCCAGCCCGGCGTGCTATTCGGCTTTTGGTGCTCGGCCATTCAAAAGGAGGGCATGGCGTCCACATGGGGTTTTAACTTGCCTTCTGCTCATTATGAATGAGTTGGAGCATAAGATTCACAGCCGAGCCATGGTTTAAGCTTGATTTCCTGTGGAGTCTCCCCTCCAGCTGAAACTGCCGGACCAGACAGATGGCCTTTGCCCTCTCCGACTGCTTGGGAAGGGCGGCAGTCCTCGGGAAGCAGGCTGCTTGGAATTCCTGGTTGTTTTCCCCCTCTCCCCATGGCAGCGCTATGTTCTTGGCTACCCTAGGACTGAACTTTTGAAACAGGTATCCGATGGGAGCCCTTGGCAAGACAGGGCTGTGAGCAAAAGCCAGGCATCCAGACAGACCAGAACGCTGGGCCGCCGGCCTCCAGGCCAGCAGCTCCCACCAGACAGAGAGCGTAACCATGCTGGGGCTGGGGTTACCCGGCTGCCCTGCTGGTTTCTGGAAAGCTCAGGTTCCAGGGCCTTCCTCAGGCCTCTGGGCTGCACGACTTCCCCAGAACCTCTGCCCAAATGAACAGCCTGGGAGAACCAGCCAGAGCCACCAGGTTCTCGGCCAGTCCTCCTGGTGGACCAGCCACGCTGGGAAGAACAGCAAGGTCTGTGTCTCTGGCTACTACTGTCCTATCGATGACATGTCTCCCCACCACAGGGCCCCAAAAACCCCGGGACAAGAGGGCCATGCAGGCTGTCGTCCGGACAAGGGCCCGGTACCTGCGGAGCACCCCCGTCAAGGAGCCAATCCACCTCGGAGGCAAAAGCAGACCTGCTGAATGGGGTGTCTATTTCTTAACACATCAACCAGCGAGAGACGCCACTGAGGGTGCCCGTGTGACGCGGGTCGGGCTCCTCCCCTAGGTCAGGCAGAGAATCCCTCTGGTTCAGGCTACTCCACAAAGCCTTCGGGTGGGTTCCCACTCGTCTCTGCCTCAAACACTGACCAAGCCCCAGTCCGGCTGGCTGAGTCGTTGGCCCTGCGTGTTTGACAGGGAGGGGGTGTGACTGATCGGCTGGAAGCCAGCCTTCCCACCCTCCGTTCTGAAGCCTCACCCTCTGGTCCCAATGCCCTCCTTGGGCTCATTGTAACTCCCACACACAGCAGAAGGGAGTGTCAGTTGGCACCGCACGTCCGGGCAATTTTCTTAAAAGGCATTGACCATTTTAATAAAGGGTTTCAAGAACTTTCGTAAAAAGTACTGGGAAAAATCCCTCAGTGCGCTCTGAACGCATCTCTGAACTCAGCGACGTGTCCATCATTCCGCCAGCGTGCAGCTGAGCACCTACTACGTGCGGGGCACTGGCTGCATGTGGGGGATGCGGGGCTAACAGAACTGCTGAGGTTCTTGCTTTCACGGGCAAGAACTGGGGGTGGCAAGTGACAGCTAAACACAGCAAAGAGATCATCTCAGAGACTGACGGGTCCTGGGAGCAAAACGGCACCAGGAAATGGGAGCGGAGCAGCGCAGGGGTGAGGCTCAGAATAATGGGACCAGAGCAGCGCAGGGGTGAGGCTCAGAATAAGGAGACCAGAGCCCGGCAGGGAGGAGGGATGTAGGGTGGTGGGATCGGATCAGAGCAGAGCAGGGGTGAGGGACACAGGGTGATGGGAATGGAGCAGGCCAGGGGAGGCAGCAGCTGTGTGACAGGCTGAGTGACAAGGGGACCCCCATCACAGGAATACATGGCAGATGGCGGGGGGATTCAGGGTCAGGTGATAGTGGGTGCAAAGGCGCTCATCTCAACGCGTCCCCAGAACAGAGAGGCCAGCGAGCGAAGGGTCGTGAAGAGGGACAGTGTGTCAAGAGGGTAGAGAGATGGGCAAGGATCGCATCAGCTGTGACCTTGCGTGGGGAGGGGAGGGGCTTTCATTCTGGCCATGGAAGAAGCCTAACCCCTCAGAGAGATGTGGTCTGTCCCTGCGACCATCTACCGGAAGGAAGTTCTCTTAAGAAACTGTCGGGAAAGCACACAGGCTGGTGCAAAGATGTTCTCTGCTGTGGTGTTTATCGCAGCAAAGTGAAAGGAAACAGCCCAGATGTCTGTCCAGGGGCGGTCTGTCCACACAAGGGAAGAGGGTACAGCCACGGAAATGATGGCGTGGCTACGTGGCACATGGCTTGGGAGCACATTCAAACGGTTAATGACTGAAAAAAAAAACAGTTACCCTCGCAATACAGGGAGTCTGATCCGTTTCAGGTAAAACGAAAACAAGAAAGAAGGTTTGTGAACAGAAAAAAATCCGGAAGGAAACACATGGGAACGCTGACACTGGCTGTGGAATTTTCAGTGACAGTAATTGAAATCTGAAATTATTTTGAAATTATTTTCTTAAATAACTGGCAATTACATCTTGAAATTATTTTCTTAAAATGTCTTAAAATTAAGAGTTTAATCGCTTGAAACGAATTCCTTAAAAGTATTTTAAAATTAAAATGATTTCTGGAGGTTTCTCTAATTTTAAAAAGAAGAATAGGAAGGAACGGAGGAAGAGAGCCCACAAGACATCCAGAATGGGCTGGGGAGAAGCAGAACGCATCCCTGGGAGCCGGCAGCTCTGCCCACCCCTGCTGCCCGCGGGATGCCGCCTGGGTCCTTACATAAGCTCGCCCCGTGCACCTCTCAAGGGCACCCCATAGGATCTCTAAGGTTTTCGTCACTTATGGAAAGGGAACCAAGGCTCTGAGTAATACGCGATCTGCCCCAAATGGAACACCTGTTCCAGGTGCAGCTGGGATGCGGACCCAGGTGTGTCGAGGCCCCTAACCATTATCCTGAGCAGTCAGGCTGTGGCTGGCCATCTCCGAGGGGGACATTGGCCCACCCCAGGTCCCCAGGGGACGGGGGAGGTTGTAGGCCCTCAAGGAGCCCCAAACATCGGACTGCATCCTGGAGCAGCTGGTGGAGGTCATTCAGGAAGGGACCGATGGCCCGTTGGCACCAGGCCACTCAGACTGCAAGGACAGCATGACACGCCGCTCTCGGCACGGGGTGGGCTGTCCCAGGAGGGACCGTGGGCTTGCCCACGAGCCGGCGGCTGACCCCACGGAGTCACAGAACCCAGCGTCAGACGGACTGCGGGAAAGGAACACGCGACGGCTCTCCTGGCTTTTTCAGGGTGCAATTTCTTTTTAATTATGAAGAAATATCATTTCTTCGTATACGTGTCCGTATGCGTATTGATATGTATAGACGTACGTGTGTGTAGGTGTTTGTATGCAGTGTAGATATTCTGTTGGTTTATTTTAAAGATCCGAACCCTGTTCTCCCAGAGTCTCATCTGTTTAGAGATCTTCCAGGAAAACTCAAGAGTCAGACAGACGCAGCTTCAGACCTTATCCCTAGGACCTGGGTTAGTCCCGCTCTCTGAGCCCGTTCTCCCATCTGCCGAACAGGGCCTGTGAAAGCATCCGGTCCTTAGGGACAGCGGGAGGCGTACGCAAGCCTGTGCCAGCAACCCCGGGTCGGTGCGCTCAGCCAGTGGGAGCTGCAAACAGTCCTTCCTATGCTGTTTGAATCCCAATCGCCCCTCCGGGAAAGGACCATGTGCCTGGCACACGGTGGGTCCACACACAGTGACAAAGGCACTATCCCCACAGAAGCCCAAACCCTGTCATAAGTCTTCCTCTCATTGCGTGAAATATAAAAATATTCTTTCGGGAAAAGTGTGTGGTATATGATCTCCATCTTGATTTTGTACGGGTTGTATGTGCCCTGGGGGAGAAGGCCTAAAAAGCTATAAACGAGCAAGTAACAGAGGTTAGCAGGGCACCTGTGCGGGACTCTGGTTTTCTACCCCTAAGACTTATTACTTAAATAGTAAGTATGTATTTCTTTTCTAATATAAACTTCTAAAGATAGGGGCGCCTGGGTGACTCAGTGGCTTAAAGCCTCTGCCTTCAGCTCAGGTCATGATCCCAAGATCCTGGGATCGAGCCCCACATCGGGCTCTCTGCTCAGCGGGGAGCCTGCTTCCTCCTCTCTCTCTGCCTGCCTCTCTGCCTACGTGTGATCTGTCTGTCAAATAAATAAATAAAACCTTTTTTAAAAAAGCTTTTAAAGATAAAAACAAGTGCGCCCTTGCCCTGAAGGCTCGCCCGACCCCTCCTGGGCAGGGCCTGTGCCCCAGGCTCAGGGATCACATGTGCTGGTGAAGAGAACGGGTATGGGGGTCAGTGGCCTGATTCAGTCATGACTCTGGGGCTTGCTGGCCAGTGACCTTGAACAAGTCACTCAACCTCTCTGGGCCTCCCTTTCCTTCCTGATATAGTGGGGATAACTGGAGTCCCCACTTCATGGGGCTGCTGGGAGGATTTGATGAGCTGCTGTGCGTACAGATCTTGGAGGGTGGGGAGGGGGAAACACACCCATTTGCCCAGCAGTGGGAACCCGACATCCAGTCTTGGTCCAGCCAGCTTGGGGGAGAGGGAGGAGCTCATGACATCCGGAAACAACAGCTTAATGGTGTCTGCTTCTCAGAGTTTCTGGATACACTGAGGGATTTTCAGACACCCAACCCTTCCGAGTCCTAGGGCTGAGCTGTCCAGCAGAGCAGTCGACCAGTCACAGTGGCTACTGGGCACGTGGGATGGGACTCGCCCAGACTGAGATGCTGGATGTGTGTCATACAGGGTAGAGCTCCAAGATCTTATTTTTAAAAGTGCCTATTTCTTATCAATGACTTTCTATTAATTGACATTAAAATGATATTTTTGATACAATGCATTCAATCAAATATATTCTAAGTTGTCCTTTTTACTTGTTACTGTGTCTACCAGAAACTTTAGAACCCCATGTGGCTTTTGGTTAAGCGTGTGCTGGACATGCCCCAGGAGGTCAGGGCCTGGCACAAAGACGCTGCCCACAAATGTGACACTCATTTTTAGATGAAAGTCCTTCCACATATAGACCATCCACCTCTGTGTACGGGTTATGTTTGTTAAAACCAAGTGGCCAAGAATGCTATCTGTCAGCACCGGTGTGTTTCCCAATCTCCTTGTGAAATCGGGCTTTTAAAAAAACAGTCCTGGTCTAGGAAAAATTCCTGAACCGATATTCACCCAGATGTCCAGCTTCTTTACGAGAACATTCCAGCACACCCCGGTCCCAATGTCGAGAGCCCTTCCTGACACCTCTCCTTTCCTCTGCGAATCCTGGGTGGACATGTGTGTGAGACAGAAGCCTCCTGTCCTCCCACAGGGTCTCAGTTCTGCATACGTGTCTTTCAAAACTCTCAGGAAATCCTCTTCTAGAAAAAGACCACTGCTACACCAAAGCTACTTTGCAGCCAGACTGACTTCTGGCCCAGGTGCCGAGAATTCTGCTCAGGAGGCTTCTGCTTGCTTGCTCGACCAGAGGTGTCCCTGAAGGGGCATGAAGTTCGCAGTGTCCAGTCCCAGAGTGTCCAGCATCCGCGACTCCCTGGGGACTCCCTGGGACCACTCCTGGGAACCAGCAGCCATTGGGGACAGAACCACCCTCCAGCCCCAGGCTTGGTTCCCGCAGCCCCTAATGGGAACAGGCTCTGGGGAGGTTTCCCGGTCCTGGTCTCTGTGCGGAGGGCTGCGGAGGTCCCATGTCAACGAGGGGCCGTGGGGCGCAGCCGGAGCCTCCAGACAGTGAGCCGGGGCCCTGTTTCATGGGCTCAGCTGCCTGCCCTCCCTCCAGAACAGTGACGCCTGGGCCCCTGCGACTACACTGGTCCTTCTTCCTGCCATCTCTGCCCCACCAGATGACACGGCCCTCGTGGGCAGAGATCAGGCCGCATGTTCCCTGCTGGATCCCAGTGCCTGGGACATCACACCGGCTCGCCAAGTGTTCGACCCCTGACGGGTGAGGGCGCATCGGAAGGACGGACGCATGGATGGAAGAGTGACTTCCCGCAAGGTACTCCCCTTGTCCCGAAAGACCATCCACACAGCCAGTTTCTTACGCACAAGTCACTTGGCCCTACGTGCAGGAACCACGGCACCGAGGTGAGCAACAGACTTCTAAGTGATACCATAGGTACGAGGGCCCCGGGTTCACGGGGCATGTACGGTGAGCCGCCGGCCGGTGCCTGGCCAGACCCTCTCCATGATCTTCACAGCGACCATGTGACAGAGGATGGACCGAAGCTCGGGAAGACCGCCTGCCCAAGGACACCCAGTGGGGAGCAGGGTCCCAAATGTCATCAGACCCCACCCCACAAGAGCACCCTCCCGGCGTGGCCTCCCCCTTCTGTGTGTGCAGGGTGGACTCCGTTGTCTCCCCGCCCACCGACACCAGCATCCCGGGCCCCAGGAGAACAAGTCCGAATCACAAAGTATCAGAATCCCACATGGTGCCTGTGTGTGCCGGGGACGCGACCAGCCTCACGGCATCGTCCGACCTGCACCAGGAACCCTGGGAGTCGTGTTCATGGAAATCACAGAGCCCAGTCCCAGAACTTCAGACTCTGCAGGTCTGGGGAGGGCCTGAGAGCCTACTTTTCTAGCTAGCTCCTGGCTGACCTGGATTCTGCTCATCTGTGGGGGCCGGTCTGAGACCCACCACCTTACCACGACCCCAGGGCAAGTGTTTTCACCTTCCCCTTTATGGGTGGGAAAACTGAGTCCCAAGTGAGCGAGTCCAAGAAGAAAAGGAAGCAGGATCTCAACTCTGGAGATGCTGCAGGAACTCCCTAGAACTTTTCTGAATAGCACAGCGGGCATTGGCCACTCTGGGCCCGGGAAGGGCTGCCTGGAGGATATTTATAATCATGACGGCAATTCCGGGCAGGTCCCTCGGGAAGTGATAAAGAATGACGGGTCTTGGGGGGGCAGGGAGGGTGACAGTAGGAAAGAAACCACCTTGGGGACCCATCCCAGACACCCACGTGGAGGGGCCACACATTAAGCCCAGTGGCTGCCCTCGGGGAGCCACTGACATGGCCCCAGGGACGAGCTGGGCAGTGAGCGCCAAGGCCGGCCTGCCACGTTTCTCAGCAAGACCGTTTCCTCTTCGAGGGGTACAGAGAGCTCAACAGAGTGGTGTCCGGGACTTCTTTCCAGCCTGGCCAGGAAATTCCACTAATCAGCTGCCTGATTTCCCTCCCATTAAATCAATGGAATTTCCCTTCATTAAGCTCTTCCCAAACAAAGGTTGCCCATGCCAAAGGAGAAGACGCAGACGCCGTCGACTCCAGCATCAGGGCTCAGGGCAGAGTGTCTGTGTGGGCCCCTGGCGGGGTCTGTGTGCCATCCTGACGCTCCCGGGCAGCCTGGGAGTATGGGGGGTGTACACGAAAGCCTGAGCTTCCAGGGCCTGGCACATTTTGTGTTCTTGATTTTATACTCCTTTTTGAAAGAAGCCCCTTCAAATAAAAATTTCAGGGCTCCCCTCCATTATGGGCTCACTCGTGTCCCCCAACCCTATTCCTGCATTTAAACCCCAACCCCCAATGCCTCAGAACGAACCGTATTTGGAGAGGATCTTTGAAAGGATAATGAAGTTAAAAATGAGGCCTTGAGGGGGAACCCCAATCCAACCTGACCAGTCTCCTTAGAGGAGGAAAAGAGGACATAGACGCACACAGAGGGAGGACCGGGTCAGGACACAGGGAGAAGGTGGCCGTCTACACACCCAGGAGAGAGGCCTCAGGAAGAAGTGTCCCCAGCCCACGCCTTGATCGGGGACTTCCCACCTCCAGCACTGCGAGGAAATCAACATCTGGGCTGTAAGCCCCCAGCCGTCTGTGTACCTTTCCCCACCAGCCCCAGGAACAAATACACCCCCAACTGGGGTCTGCCCCGGGGGAAGGCGAGTCATCAGACCCATTTCACAGACACAGGAGCCAAGGTTAGGGAAAGGCCGGATGCCTTGTGTGAGGTCACAGGGTTCTCAGAGGAAACCCCGGAACTGGGGCCTGGGTCCCTGGGCTGCGAGGCCTGTGAGGCACATCCATGGCAACAGGACACAGGTGAGGCTGAGAAGCATCTGCCAGGAGATAACTGGCAGCCTGAAGCCACCCTGGGACCCCTTAAGAACATTCTGGAAAGGCCTACCCAAAGCCTCAGACATTTGCTCAGTCTTTGATCTAGGGATGTCATTTCCAGAGATTTCTGGAAATAAGCACTGGCATGTGCTGACATTCCCCCACAAGGATGGTCGTCACGGGACAATCGCCACCTGCCCCTCCTGAGATGGTAAAGTGCTAGACAAACTGCCCCAACAGGAGAGGGGTGCAGTGTGCCCACAGGACGCAACTGTGTGGGGTCACCAGCAGGGACGTGGTGGGGCGGGGGGTTAGGAGCTGCGTGATGATCTAATCAGTGAAAACATAGAGTACTCGACTGTCCACTCCAACAGCCGCTGCTCTCCGCTACAGACAGCCACTGGCTCAATCCTCCAGCCACTCCGTGAGGCCGGGGCCGGCACTGTCCCTGTATCACAGGGAGAACGCTAAGGTACAAGGAATCAGGCAGCTGGCTGGTGGGCACAAAGCCAGTGTGAAGCAGAGCTCCAAGCCCTCCGCTCTTACTTCTGCGAAGGACGTAACCACACTATTGTTAGCTGCAGAGAACCACTGAGTCACCATAATTGGATCCTGTGTGTTTTCTTCGCGCCCATGCCAAGTAAAAGGACCAGAAGGAGACCCAGCACAAGCCTCACGGTAACCCCCCCAGGTGACAGCTTATGGATGATTGTTTTTTTGGGGGGGCTTATGGGAGGCTTCTCAATCTTCTACAAAAACGTATGTCACAGAAAAAAGTTCTCACTTTTAAAACAGAAAGGAAGAGAAAAGAACAGGCTTGTCCTGTGTATTCTGGTGAGAATGAGCACAAGCCGGCCTGAGTTCTCCTCCCAAGGTCAAGGACACTGGCTTCCCTCCCAGGTGCCCCAGGGGCACGGTAGGTGGGCCTTGGGTGATGAGAGCTGGAGAACGCAGCCCTACCTTTCAGACTGGACTCCGTTCCTGAGCGAGCCCACGTAGGCCTTCTTTTTATCCACGGGCATCAGGTCCACATAACCCCCGCTCTCATTCTGGACGACTCCTGCGTGCACGGCCGTCTTGCAAATGCTCGAACTCTGAAAGTGCGAGAAGAGCCGGGATCAACGCCAAGGGCGCTGTGCTCCCAGGCGAGACCCTGCTCCCGCCAACCAGTACTTGGTGGCCACGCTGGCGGGGGTGGGGGTCGTTGATCAAGTTACCCCTAGTAAACACCCATTGCCCCCTTGATTTCTTTGGGGTCTCTCCAGAGAGACCTGGCATCCTTCATTCATACACATTCATTCCTTCAGCAAGGATTTTCTGAGCACCTACTGGGTGCCAGACCCTGTGCTAAATGTAGGAAAACTCAGCAGGGAACAAAATAAAGACCTGGCCTTCATGCAGTTGAGGGAGCCTGACAAGGAAGCAAATACACACATAACCAACTCTGGCTGTGAAGAAAATAAAGCCGGCTCATGAGGTTACGTGAATGGGTGGAGACACTCAGGATGGTTAATCCGGGAGGACTGCTCTTGGTGTGACATTTGAGATTTAATTTGGGTGAGAAAAAGGAATGGGCCACCGCCTATGAATACATCTGGGAAGAGTATCCCAGGCAGAGGGGACAGCCTGTGCAAAGGCCCTGGGGTAAGAGTGAACCTGTCATGTCCCAGAAACAGAAAGAGGGCCAAGGTGGCTAGAATACGCGTCAGGGGAGTGTGGTGGGGCAGGTGGGAGAGGTGAACGAGGTCCATCCCGCGGGGCTGTGAGGACGACAGGGGGTTCTAGGCTTATTCTAAGTGTCAAGGAAGCTGCTGGTTTTTAAATAGGGGCAGGGTGTGCTGTTTTCCAAAGTTATCAAGCAGTCCAATTCCTGGGTTAACAAACCCTCGAGTTAAATTTTCACTAGGGTCTTTAGGGAGCCATCAGAAAAAGGATCCACAGGATGGAATGTCTGAGATTAACCAATCCCCATGTTGGGGGGCTGGTCCTCGCTCACCCTGACTGTCTGACTCAGAGTTGCCCCTGATGAGGGCCAGGGGACCGAGGCACACTCAAGGTGAAGCACCACGTGGGTGACCCACTCCGGCCGCGTCTGTGACCCCATCCTCCAGCCTGGGGTAAAGACCCAACCCTGGCCTTGGCTGTGGGTGTCCGTCTCCACTGCAACCCAGAGCCCCATGCGGCACCTTCACCCGGTGATGGTGCCTGACCCCCTGCCTTCCCGCCCCCTCCCCCAGAAGCAGCGGCGGTGGGGGAAGCCCGGATTTGGCATTTTCAACACCGGTCGGGGGTTCTCGTGAGCGGCCAGGGCCGCGCGGATCTGTGTGTGGGCTCAGCAGCCTCCTTCCCCCTTAGCAGACAGAACGCAGACTCCCAGCTTCTCCAGTCCCAGCCCCGGGTGGACCGCCTTGGGCCTGGGATCTCACTTCATCTTCCAACGGTACAGGTAAGTCCCACCATTCCCACTCCACGGGCCAGAGCGCGTGGGTTTGGTGAGAACCAAGAACTTGGCCGGGGCTGCGCCGACAGTGGCTTAGCCGAGATTCCCGCTGAGGTCCAGCTGAGGGAAAGTCTGTGCATCCGAGGCCCCCAGAGGCACGGCCCCCCGAGAGTCCGCATCCCTGTCTCTGAGCCTGTGACCACGTGAGCACCCGTGACCAAAGGACGCCCTGCACATGGGACGGAGGTAAGGACTTTGAGGAGGAGAGGAGCCCAGAGTCATCCCCAGGGTCCTTCTAAGAGGGAGGCCAGCTGGGCAGAGATGGGGAGACAGAGCTGAAGATGCGACAGGGCTGGCTTTGCAGATGGGGGGGCAGGGGCTGTGGGCGGCTTTTGGAAAGTGAGAAAGTCATGAAAACAGGTGCCCCTGGTGCAGGGGGCAGCAGAAGGAATGGAGCTCTGCCGACAGCCTGACCTGTACCTGTGGAGGCCTGTGCTGGGCTTCGGATCTCCAGACTGTGAGAGGAAGGCGACCAAGTTACTAAGTCTGTGCTCATTTATCACAGCAGCCCTAAGAAACACATACCGCTTCTGATGGGACATCCATTAGGTCCCTTAAGTGAGGACTTCCAGATACTCGGGAAACAGAGTCACCAGGGGAACGGCCCCCGAGACTCTGGTAACAGGATGAGTCAAGCTGATGGAGCCAGCAGCTCATTCTAGCTCAGCAAGCTGCCAACTTAGAGATGGAGTCAGAATGACGTCTACAGGCCAGACCTAGTGACCTAGTGACCCGGGGCCACGGCCCTCATTGGCTTAGCCTGCAGACTCCGTGTGTGTCGAGCAGGGAGAGGGGGGTGGTGCTTTGTGCAGGGAGTGGAGGCGAGGCCACTGCAGACCGGGACCCAAGTTTGCAAACACCACCTGGCGAGGGTCACTCGGGGTGGGAGGGGCGTGTGCGTCTGGACTTGGCTGTCCTCAAGGCCACCTCTTTGCACAGTACATGGGGGGTCCCAACCATTGATTAACCCAGCCAGAACCTCCCTCATGATGAGAGTGGGCTGGGAAAGAGGAATCCTGTAGGATCCTGCTTACACGGGGCTTCGGACGCGGTCCGGTCCGCAGACCCAGAACGTAGAACAGGGTAGGTACCCCGAGCTGCCCTTTGAATGGGACAAGGAACCCATCAAGCAGGTTCTTAACACCAAGACAGGAGTGAACAGATTCAAGTGGGCTCTCTGAAAATCCTGATCTGAAATCACACAGATTCAGAATCTCACATGTTGGGAGTCTGGGGCAGTCCCTCTTAGGGACGCCCCACCAGGCGGTGGGCTCCTGCCCCCTTCCTTCAAAACTGGGTCCTGCCGGAGAAGCCGCTGGTTTTGCATCAGAAGAAAATAACTTCTCGGCACCAGAGGCTGCCCTGATGGGTCCCTGGGAAGTGCGCCGTGCCGCAGGCTGGGCAGAGCGAGAGCGCCCCGGGGAGCTCCCACACCGAGGGCTTGAGAACCCAAGTGCCCACTTTCTGGGACTGAGTTGTCAGAGTCACCGAAGACCACGTATGATTCTGGGCCGACACATCCTTTCTTCTTTGATAAATGGACAAGGGCAGGGCTCCTTAGCCAAGCGGGCTCTGGGGGACCTGGGAGGCCCCTGAGTGGCACATTAGCAAGAACTTCCTTGGTGTCAGCACGGAACTCGGGAAACCCCAGAGAAGCGGGGACAGCTGGTTACCTCGTCCGCACGAGGAAGCCTTTTGAATTATCCCCTGGAAAAAGGATCTGTAAGTTTCCAGTCCTTCAAAGGGTTTGTGTCCCCCAAAGATTCGGAAGCAGTGCACGGGCGACCATCTCAGAGAGAGACGGAGACTTGAGGATTCCTCTAAACACCGGGTTGGCAGGGGGTGAGCTGTGTGGGCACGAACGTGCGCTCTTCTCGCCGGCAGGCACTTCCGTCTCTCTGGCCACCGCTCACTCCGCTGACCCAGTCACCGGGCGTGAAGCCCAGGGCTGCTTCGGCCGCAGCAGCCGGTGGGTGGGGGGACCCGAGCCCACCGCCCACAGACCCTGTCCCGGAGGCACATCCTTGGGCCGAAATGCTGGCAGGAGGTGCCGCGGTCTGGTTTTGCATCCTGTGACCGTCCTTTGCCTCCTGTCCCCGGAGGATTTCTGGACGCTCGTGGTATCCAAGTCTTCCATGACAACTTCAAGCTGCAGCCACGAGTATGAGACCCTCACGTGGGCGGTAGATCTTTCTCACGAGAGAGGCTCGGCTCTCGTCCGTGATCGACACACACCTCTCCAAGCAACCGCAGCGTTGGGCAACCCGTCTTCCCCTTTCTTGCCCTTCCTTCATCATGTCTCCCTCACGAAGCTTCCATAAACGTGTAGGCCGTCCACTTTCTCTTCCTAGGCCCCGAGCGACGCAAAAAACAGCTACCACCCGCAGAAATCGGGTCTCAGAGAGGCCGGAGCTCGTCCTGCCTCCACCACTTGTCCGCCGGGTGGCCTTGAATGACGTGTTTTGGCCCCAAGAGCCCTTATTTTCTCAGTACAAAGGGCAGGTCATCATCACAGGTAACACTTTCAAGCATTCACCAAGGCAGGCCCTGCTTGGGAGCTTCCTGTGCAGTGACGGAGAAATCTCTCAACAGCCCTGCCAGGCGGGTATTATTATCCTCTCTTAGCAGAAGAGTGGAACAAGGCTCAGGGACATTCAGGGATTTGCCCCAAATCACTCAGCCAGCAAAGAGCAGAGTCAGGACTGCCCCCCCGCCACCCCCCCAGAGCCAGCAAGCCGTCCACCATTCCTCATGGGACTGTGAGGGCCGGAGAGAACTATCTGGAAGACGCAACAAGCTCAGGGCTTGAACGCAGGCTTGCCGCCTGCAGCCGTCAGGAGATGTTGATAAGGCAAGTGGCACCACCGTGATCATCACTGTCACCGTCACCGAGAATGCTCCAGGGACTGTCATCCCGGAACAGCGGCATCAGCGTCATCCGGAACTCGTTACCAACGCAGATTCTCTGGCTCTTCTCCAGACTCACTGAGTCAGAAAGGCTGGGGTAGGGCCCAGAAATCTGTCAGAACAAGCCCTCTGGGGGATTCTGGTGTGTGCCCAAGGGTGAGAACTTATCCAGCCACCAAGGGAGTCGGGGAGGACAGATGAGAAAACCCAACGCTCAGAGTAGGAGAAAGGCTCACCCGCGATCTCACAATCGGGTCTTCACTCGCATCTTGTGACCCAGACCTTGCTCTCTGGGCTACATCCTGCTGCTTCTCCTGCCTGCAGCTCACCACGAAGGGAGGGGACTGGCAAATAACGCACTCCCGGTGAGCCGACAGGAATGGTGGCATGATTGGGCCCTTCCAAGATTTGGAGACAACTCTCCCAAAATAAATCTCTTAGCTAAACAGACATTTTCCAAAAGGCATCATCATTTCCCAGAATACAGAGTGACCTAGAAACTGAGCCCAGAAAAGAACCTTTGAGATGGACGGAACTCCCTTCCTTCTCTCCTTACTCCTCCCCTCTCCTCCTCTCTTTCTTTCTCCCTTCCTTATTTTTGGAAGAGCTTAATATTTAAACATCAACTAATTTAGTATCTTCATTTATTTATTCCTTCAACAGACATTAACTGAACAGTCATTATGTGCCAAGCCCTGGGCTGAGCACTGTGGTTCCAAGAGCTCGAAACCCTGGAGAACAAGTTAAAGACCACATATAGGTCTCTACTCCCATTCCTGTTCCCATCAGTGTACTTATGAGTGCAGGTACATTCCAGCAAGGCAGAACAGGGGAGGACAACAATACCTAGAAATGGTGTTCTTAAAGAACCTAAAACATAGTAAAATTTTTACATTATTAGTAATTTTCATCAAGTCCTCTTTGCATTTCTAAGTTTTAAAATAACTTTATATGTTTAGCTGCTATGTTGTTTGGTGCATACAGATTTTATCTCATACCTTCACAAACTGACCTTTCGTGTCATTCCACAAGAATTATGTTTTCCCATTCAGTATGTTTAACCTTAAATTCCACGTTATCAGACAGGAATATTGCCAATGCTGCTTAATTGTTTCTCTGTATTTGGCTAGAATCACTTGGCCTATCTCTTTATTTTTAAGTCGTTTTAAAATCAAAGTTTGGCTCAAACATTTCATTTAACAATTGATATATAATATTTTACTCCACTAAGCTTTTAAAACTCAATTTTGGCTGAATGGCTCCTGAGAAGAAAAAGACTCAAAGAGGAAAGGAAAAAGATGGGGGAGAAAAAGGTTAGCCATGAAGACTGCTTTGACTTAGTGACCTCAGATTTATAGGAATCTGGAACCAACGAAGCAGACAGAGGCAAAGATGGTGGTGGTGTGTGGGAGAGAACAATTAAGATGAAGATGGAAAAAAGCTGAGTAAAAATGTTAGCTGGGGATGGGTGATGCTGATCTAATCAGGAAACGTTAGGTCTCAAAGATTCCTTGGACTAGAAAATCCCCGCTGGCTCATTCTACAGAGAGGTACGCAACTTGGCAAGAGGATCACACAGCCTGGTGGACAGGGCTGCGACCACATTCCCATCCTTTGGGACACCATGTGTCTCAAGCCCGGGTAACTGGAGGAACAGACTACGTTCTGGACGATTCACTCAGAAAAATCAGGCTAAAACTTCCTTACTAAAGTTAGCAAGGAAATGTGGAAGATCAGACTGCAGTGTGGTAAGAGTGGTTATGAGCAAGTTGTCATTAGTGTAATTTATATTTCCTTCTGTGTGCTTTTAGCTAAGTGGGGACACACAGTGACTAGAGTGGACCAGTTCTAGAAATGCATCAGGAGAGCTGGAAGGATGACTGAATTAGCGGGAGAAATGAAGGCTTAAATACATGATACCTGAGAGCCTTCACATTAAAAATGCACATGAGGGGCGCCTGGGTGGCTCAGTGGGTTAAAGCCTCTGCCTTCGGCTCAGGTCATGATCCCGGTGTCCTGGGATCGAGCCCCGCATTGGGCTCTCTGCTCCGCGGGGAGCCTGCTTCCTCCTCTCTCTCTGCCTGCCTCTCTGCCTACTTGTGATCTCTCTCTGTCAAATGAATAAATAAAATCTTAAAAAAAAAATGCACATGAATGGGGAGGCATGATTCAATTTACTGAACCATGAAAACATTCGCACATGATGAGGTCCCCAGGCACCTGCGACCACACGCACACACCAGTGGAAGTACCAAGACAACCACACACATGGGGAAACCAGGGCCGGGGTCGCAGAAAGAAGTGATCTCAATTTCGCTCAAAGCACGGGAATGAGATCTCGGGTTTCTGGTATCCAGACCTTAGAACATCGTTTCTGAGATCTGAGCATGCTTGGAGAGGAGGTCACTGAAAATGTGGGCATACTCACGTCTGCATAGATGTTAGTTCCAAACACAGGAGCCCAGTAGGATGGCTCGTCTTTGCAGTGTGCTGGACACCGAACCCTGGAAAACCAGAAACATGCATGTGATGGTTCTGATCGGCAGAAGACAAAAGTTCTTGAGAAACAGCTGGCCTTCCCCATTTGGATTTCAAGATCTAGTGGCTTACCCGGGAAAGGAAACTATCACACAGTTAACTCTTTAAGAAAAATAACATCTCTTCCCACCCTAGCAGTGGTAAAGCTATTTTCCCTCTTCGTAAACACCGCATATAGAATTTTCCAACTCCGTACAAAAGAGACACGCAGAAATAACACAGCGAGAGAGGATAAATTCATGAGAGTCGAATACGGGATTGTGAGATATGGTACCTCCTGTTTTCAGGCGTTGGCCGGTTCATATCATGGGCACACTATGGAGATTATAATCAATTGACTTTGTCAAAGGCCGCTTTCCTATGTGAGGGAGGAAAGGGTGGAGGGCCCTCACCTCAGTGAGTCAAACTATCCCAGGGAGGGGGCACTGATAACCTGCGGCCGAAGGGGTCAGATCACCACTGGGTCAGTCACCACTTCCTGCTGTAGGCAGAGAGGATGAGGAGAGAACCTCACACTGGAAATGGGTGGGTCATAGGTGGTGGGAGATATTCAAGCCGGGGGGAAAATGCATGAACTTTATTTAAGAAAAGGTTTTTTTGCCTTTATCTGGAACATGTTGCTGGAGCCAAGATGGCAGCCGGAAACCATCTGGCCCCAAGAGAGACAGGATTCTGGCAGGGAAGAGAGCCCAGGAAAAGGCAGTGAAAAGCTAAAACAGTCTGGAGGCATGGGGGAGGGGACAAGGGCGGGCAGAGAGGAGGAGGATGTGCATGTGAGATGCTCAAAAAGAAAAAAGAATTTGGGCAAGAAAATTCTTGCCTACTGTTTCTAGAATGGCAGGTCAGAAACCTGTCTCTTCTATACTTGTCTATGTCAAGTTCTTTGTTGTTGTTCATTTGTGTTTTCTGAAATAACTTCCTTCTGCTTTAAGATTTAGGTTAATGATTTAATATTCAGTAAAAGGTTGTCCTCCTTGATTGAACATGCAAAGGGGGTCAGCGTGGTGATGGCCGTGACCTTGGGAGCCTGTGAGAAAGCCCCAAGGGGAACGTGGGCCACAGAGTGGGGGACCTGGGGTCCCCGCTCAGTGTCTCCTCCCTCACTAGACCCTCCTGGGGCTCTTCCCTGCTCACACCTAGGGGGTGTCCACAGGTTAGTTTAAGGTCAGTCTGTAAGAAAACCCATAGGCTTCAAGGCCCCCAGAGAAGGAGTCACAGCTCCGAGAGGACCCATTAGGTACGTCAGAAGCAGATGTTACCAAGTGTTACTTTATTTCCGGTTGCATCACCCTCCAAAAATCAGCCAGTAAAGTTTGGGGGGGGGCACGTTTAAAATCTACTCTTTAGACAAACTGTGGTCCAGGCACAGACTAGAACCCCGCACGGTGACAGGAGAGAAGAGACCACTGACGTGCTCGTGGCACAGAAGAAACTCAAAAGCATTATGCAGAGGGAAAGGCTCCATATTAGGATGGCTCTGTTTAGGCGAAATGCTGAGAAAGGCAAAATTATAGTGACAGAACGTAGACCAGTGGTTGGCAGGGACATGGGGGCAGAGGTGGAAGGAGAGGGGTGACTTGAGGCAACTTTCTTGCATGCTGGACACTCGATCGTGGTGGTGGTGGCAGCATGATGGGGACGTCTGTCGAGACACATCGGATTGTACACTCACCGTGGGTGGGTTTTATCGTGTGCAAGTTACACCTCAGAAAAGTTGGGCTGTAATGAGCTGATTCTCAAGTGACCCAGAGAAAATGTCAGAGATGAAGCCCAAGAATCAACGGGCGGATAAAGGGGACAAGAGACCCCACGAAGCTTTTACTAAGGTGATTCCCCGCTGGGCCGCTCCCTGAGACTCAGATCTCAGTGGTCTGGGCAGGGGCCTGGGAAATCCGTTCTGTTGATGTCTCTCAGGCAATTCCAACCCCACCCGCCCTCCTCCCCACCCCCAGCCATGGTGGAGAACCAGAGGTCTCGGGGAGAGGTCCAGCGGGTCTGGAAGCCTGAGCACAAAGCAGTCGGTTTCCCCGGCGTCCGCACCCAAGAGCCACGCCTAAACCTTGGTTATGCTTTGCTGCATGAGACGATGCCCCAACCCGGCCCTATGCCTCCTTCCCTCAGCCCTCGTGTTTGCAAAACCAGAGGCCAGTGAGCCTTACCTGGGGCAGTGGGTCCCCGCCTTCTCGAACGGGCAGAGCTGAGCGACGGTGCTATAGCAGTCCACGTCCTGCACTGGGGAGAGGAACACGGCGGGAAACGGTCAAGTCATTGGCAAGCCTGGGTCTCAGGCCTCCAGCCTGTGAGATGGCCCGCCGGCCCCCAGGACCTAGGGGCTCATGGGACCCTCTCACAGAGGCGGGATCAGAAGCCAGCAGCTGCTGAGGCCTAGCACCGCAGGCACCTCACCTCGGGCCCCTGAACAGGCAAGACGCCCCATGGCCCGAGTGTGTCCACACTCGGGAAGCATCCCCGGAACCGACGATATCTCTCATTGCTCCCCTCCTTGGTCCTCATGGCAGGTATTAATCTAATTATCCAGAGGAGGAAGTAGAGGCCTAAAGGCCAGAGACTACCCTAGGTCTGCACGGGACATGGTGGGAAGCGGCTTTCTGATTCCCTGCCTAGAGCTCCTCTTCAAAGTCACTTGTTTTTAACGGAGGTAAGAAAGTGGCTCTTGCACTGGCTGCCTGTGGTCTCTGAGCACATGTCCTCAGCTAGCCCCAGGTGTAGCAAACCTTTCCCAAAGGGCCAGAGGCTAAATATTCCTGGCTTGGCCTCCGTATGGACTACATGGCAACCACTCGACTCTGCTACTGTAGTAGAAACTAGCCACAGCAGACGTGTAAATGAATGGGAGCGACTATGTGCCAATAAAACTTTATTTGCAAAGACAGATGGCAGGAAGGATTTGGCCCTGAGGGTGGTCGTTTCCGCCAACCGCTGGTCCAGCCTATCATTTGGACGGGCCCGAGATCTAGGTAGCCATCAGGGACTTGTTCTGTACCCCACGGGACGCTACACAATGGAAGGCAGGGAAGGTCATTAAAATTAGGTTGAGAACACCACTAAAAGGCACAGAATAATACATTATTATTTAATTCTCTTTCAATTCTAGAAAGCGTATCAATGCATTACCAGTGCAAATACTGTTAATCATCGGTAAAATAAACCATAAAGGTATCCACCAAAATGTTCACAATGTTATCTCTGAGTGGCGGAAACTGGGCCAAATCCTTTTTTTTTTTTTTTAATGCTTATTTGTATTTTTTAATTATCTGGAATAAATAGGCATTACTTTTGTAAAATGGATAAAAAGCTGCTACATGTTTTTATAAAAACACCTAACCAGATATTCCTGCATCCAGGGCCTATGACGACAAGAACCGCTTTCCCAAAAGAAAGGAAGGGTCGTCGGGCCAATTTCCCGAGGAAGCATCTCGCTTGCCTGGGACCATTCCAGTCAAGTGCCCAGACTGGAAAGTTCGAATTCACAGCTCCCCTCTGCCTATGGCATGCTCTCCCATGGATGCATCCCACCCTGCCACATGAACGTGCCCTGGGCAATAGAAAATACAGGCAATAGGAAAGCGAGGCCAGAGAGGGCAAGTACGTGCCACGTGCTTCTTCCTGTTTCCCTTCGGTGTTCACGCAGACGTTACTGGTCTATCAACCCCCGTTTTCTGATGAGCCCAGAATGATGCTTCAGCACCCTTCTCACAGGCTCCCACTGCTACTGTCCACCAGTAGAAACGGACTCTTCCTGTCAGGCATTCTAGACCCAGGCATTAGAATTTTTGTGACACTCAGCTGGGAGCCCCAGTCCTGTTTCTGGTTTAGCAATTGAAGGCCAATGCCATGTTCAGATATGTTTAGAAAGTAGTTAAAGAACTGACCTCATCAGGAAAAAGCCTTTACATGCTGAGAACAGCAGTGTTAGCAGGCATCAAATGCATTTAATCAAAAGCTAAGGAGAATGAAAACTCCAGGGAAACTCAAGATAATCTGTGTATTATGGTCACACAGAAAAAGACTGGCCAGCTTACCTTTTACTTTTGACACCACGAAGGAGCTGGAAGGCTTGTATTTGCTGGAAAAGAAAACATGAGCTAAATGCAAACAGACTCATTCCTAAAAGAGCAAGATGGCTCCTGCGTTTGTTTCCAGACTCCACTTTTTATCTTCCTATCTTTTTAGATTCCTACTGCCCGAAAGCTCTTAGAACATCCCAGAATAGGACTCTTTAACTTTCTCTGTGCCGAGAACCCCTCTGATAGCCTGGGGAAGCCTACGGACCCCTTCTCAGGATAATGACTTTAAAAGGCATATGATAAATTTAAAAGATTAACAGGGAGTCAGCTATTAGTGATGCTTTTTGTTATCCAAGGATTAAGGCGGCTTTGCGTCTGAGTGATAGCCGAACTTCCTTGTGAACGCAGTAAACACACATCTCGAGAGGCGAGTCTTCTAACCACTATCCTTTTAGGGTAATCATGGCAGAGACCGGCTTTTCAGATTCCCCCCTGCCCCCCGCAACCGGATTTCTCCCAGTGAGAGGGTCACTGGCCCCGCTAGCGCTACTCTGGTTTGGGGCTAGCATTCATACCCGCAGGAAATACATTTCAATTAGAAGTTAAAGAAAACAAAGCTCTGATCTTTGTGTGGATGTTTGCAGACTCCCTAAAACACAAAGAACCCTGCTCCAGATGCAAAGTTGGCCCCCAGGAGGGCCCAGAAGCGGCTCTGGGACAAGCATGCCAGGCCACGCAAGGCCCACACCTGGCTGGTGCCTGTGCTGAGCCTTGCGTGGCTGGCATTAGGTCACCCGGCCTCCGAGAACATGTTCTTTGCTTCCGGTTAAACTTCCGCGCTCGTGTTTACACAACCCCGGCGTCCCTAGCTAAAATGGAGAGAGAATTTTGCAAGACCTCTTGAAGAAGCAGGCCTTTCAAAGGGGAATGACTCATGTGCTTTCTGAAGTGTCCTGAGCAGAGCTCCCCGGAACACACACACAGGGGCTCTGGTCCCCATGGTCCTTGCTACAGACCTTGGGATAGGCACTGACACGGGAAAGTCTCTTGAGGCGATGCGCCGTGGCCCGGGGCTGTGGGGGGCTGAGGCAGGGTCCCCAGTGTCCCCGCTAGGCTGGGCTGGGTTCTAGGTCCTGGATGGGGAAGGGGCCCCTGGGCGTGGGGTGGGGGAGTGTTCTCAGGGCTCTGGGCAGTAGATCTTTCCTTGCAACGGTGGGAGAGGAGTCACATGTTAAAAACTGACTAGCTGTAGCTCTGGGGATGAGATGGGGGTCAGCTCTGGGTCCTACCAGGGCCCTCTTTCACAAGCAAGGTACTGCCACCCAGAAGGGATGAAGAAATTAGACCAAGATGAGGGGAGGGGGCAGAGCCCATTGCCGGGCTCTGTGCTCCCCAGTTCC
This sequence comes from Lontra canadensis, assembly GCF_010015895.1. Lineage (NCBI taxonomy): Eukaryota > Metazoa > Chordata > Mammalia > Carnivora > Mustelidae > Lontra > Lontra canadensis. The sequence goes on from NW_022631002.1 coordinate 3,874,341, forward strand.
TTTATGGCTCTGACTCTACAGACAGACCACGATGTGGCCTCCCCCACCGCGAAAGTCAAGATGGGGAGGATGGGCTGCCCAGCATCCATCTGCAGACCTAGCTGTAAAACAGTATCTTCCACCAAGAAAAAATAAATCAATCTATTTTAAAAATGGAAAGCCTCATTCTCCAGAAAGAAAAAAATGCTATTCAAGAATAAACCTATGAACTCAAGGATGGGAAGCAAAGAGAGGGTCAAAACTCAGCCCAAAGGAAACACAGGAAAACCCACGCAGGGGAGAGATGGCAAATCGTCTGTGGGGGGAATTTTGAGCTACGGAGTTAAGTCTTCACAGGTTTTTTTTTTTTTTTCCTGCTTCTTTATATTGTCGGGTGCTTCTCGAAATTTCGACAATATCTTCAAAACCAGGAAGAAGGAACCCTCATCGTAGTTACCTCAGAGACTCCACGCCATTCCTCTCAGACCGGACGAAGAAAGGGACCTTCCCGTTCCTGGTGACGTCCACCAGGCCACCTCTGGCGTCCAGGATTCCGTAGTGAATGGCGGCCCGGCATATGCTGGACGACTGGGGGCAGGGAGAGGGGGCACCGTAAGTATGTCTGAATTCACCTTTGTCCGGGCTTCTTTAGAAATGTCCAGGGTGTTTGTCCTCAACCCACAGAAAAGCCGAAATGTCTGGCCAAAGCTCACCGGCACTTCTGACTCACCTTTCTCTAGAACACGGCTTTGTTCCCGGGGCTGCTTATCTCAGAAAACTCACCCGAGGGGCTTTACGAGCGGAGAGCGGTGACAAACAGCCCTTTCTCCCCATCCAGTGGAGCATGTTAGCGCCCGGTCTAGGATGGAGACTCCCCTTCCGAGGGGGAGCCCCCGTTCCCCAAAAGTGGCTTTACTAGTCTGCACGCCCACAGACAGGCGCGGGTCGGCTCTTGGACAGAGGCAGGGGAAGGAAATCCTGCCGTGTGAGAACCACCCGCCTCCCTTCCAAACGCACGACGGCCGTCCGCACGGGCACTTACACTTTCGTAGAAGAGAGTCCCAAAGACCTTGGCGTGGTTGTTCAGACAGCCCGCGGGGCACTGGTACCTGATGGAGAAGAAGATTTTCGGAGGTGAAGATGTTGAGGGGCTCTCACCAGGAATCTACCCGGGTTCGTCTCCTTCAAAAGCTCGACTCTGACCTCAGAGAGGAGGTCCAGGGACGCGAAACCCGCTGCGTCCAGGCGAGTCACGATTTCCCCAGGCTGAAGTTCACGCCAACACCATTCCAGGCTCAACCAGGCCTTCTTTTCACGTGTTTAGGACTCATGGTGAAGGCAGAGGTGCAAATTCAAGGACAATTCACAGAAGACAAGTGGTTTTGAAGGCGCACACGTACATTCTCAAACACCCATCGTCGAAGAAGGTACAACTGGAGAGGACATGCCTCCTTCCAGGTGTCGAACCACAAGAGTGTTTTTTTTTTATAGAATAAAATCCAGTGAGGATTATCCTGCTCCCTGAAATGTCTAAATCAATCTTTCCAGAAAGCCTTAAAAATTTGCTTTCTCCCATTCTCGAACTTTCCTCGTAGGCATATAAACCCAAGCCAGAGGTCGGAAATTCAGACCCCATGTTATTCCAAGTGTCCGGCATCATGAAAAACTAGAAATGAAACCAGCACCGCCCAAGGAACAGCCAAGCCTGTGTTTGCACGGCCGTATGTTGGAGTCTGATGCGCTCCCCGAGCAATGAAGTCTTTGAAAAGTTTGTGACTTGGGAAAACCTTAAATGAAAACGGTAGCTCACAAGCTTCAGCGTCAGTGGCGGGAACCTCCCCAGGGCCCAGAGAACACACGGGAAGGGACTACATCTAATTGCTACAGATCGAGGAGATGCTGTGACACTGGTTTTTTTTCTTTAAACGCTGGCGGTGGTGCTGTTTTCCTGAATTACTTCCCCTAAACAAGAACACCTTTTAAAGTCAGGGGGGGAAAGGGCCCAACAGATATTATTTTGTCAAAGCACCAGGTGATGGGATGCCTTCGAGGAGACAGACGGTGGATGCACTTGAATTATATAGTTCTCCATCAGTGGCCTCAGACAGTCCCTCTACCTGCTTGCGGTGGGTCCCAGCAAGCCCCGACTCTGGAACTTTCTCAAGGCTATCTATGCGTGTTCTCCAAACTTCTCATTTTTCCCACTGACTACTCAGGCGTGATGCTCTCATAATGAGCTTGTGGCCCGGAAAAGTACGGCAGCGCAAAGGGACCACTGAGCGTTCCAGACACCCCAGTGCTGTGCAGACATGCCCAGACACCGTGCATGGGGACGGTGGAGCCACCAGTCCTCAGTGCCACAGGCTGCCCATCTCACCGGCAGACTGGCCGATTTCCTCTGCAGGACACGCCAGCCAGCTGCTCAGGGGACGCATGAGTCCTGGAGCGACCTCATCCCGGGTTGCTCAAAGTCTACTTCCTGATGCTCGTGCCCAAGTCCAGCGGTGGGGGCGGTGGGGGGCGTCCTCGGGCCAAACCAAATTCCAAAGCCCCACAGCATGAAGTAGGAGCCGTCACCTTCTCTTTTAAGTAACACGGTTTGCCTTAAAGGAACGGCTGCCAGAAGCCGGAGCAAGAGGGGTAAAGACCACTCGTGACCGCGGACGTGGTTTTCCAACCGTGAACCCGAGGTTCCTCGTAAGGCTGCTGCACCTGCCGGCCATTTGCTGCCAGAAAGAGCAGCCTAGCAGCCACATTGCCAAAACCAAACCCGTCCTTCTTGGCCACCAGTCTCCAACATCTGGATGGACAAGGCTGAGTGAATCCATCGGCGAGATGACCTCATCTGACGACCGGGGAACACGGCCTCTGTCAGTGGCCAACACCGCCAGCTCACGTGTGCCCTCCCATGGCCCCTGCCCTGACATCCCCTGCACGGCACCCCAGGCCACCGTGTGACCCCCTTCACGCACACAGCTGGAGTGGAGCCCCGACCTCGCAAGGTCTCCTGGGGGTGATCGGACCCTCCGGGAACGGTGCGCAATTTCTGTAGTCACCACGGCTGGAGGTGGGGGTGCTCCTGGCATCCAGGGCCTTGAGGCCAGAATGCTGCTCGTTCCCTACAGGCCACGGGACAGCCTCACCACAGAGAATCATCGGCCCTAAGCACCACGAGCACCAAGGTCAGAAGCCCTGCTCTGAGCTGAGAGACACAGGTCATCTTCATGGGCCAAGCTTTTCTCAAACGGTGGCTGCTGGAGGGACCTCGGAGACATCATGGTCTAACCTATGACACGTCCCACCCCCCACGGCCGGCCCTTCGAAGGAAGGGCTGCGGGCGTCCGTGCTGGAGGGCCCGGCCCAGACCTCACCTGTTGCACGTGGATCCTTTGCACTTGTCCTTCATCTTCGTGTCACACCGGACAGCCTGGGCTGGGAGAGAAGGACAAGAGCGCACGTCACACCAACGGGGCATCGGTCTGAGGTAAAAGATACCACCCCGGACTCCAGAGAACTTTCTGGAACATCCTGGAACCCATGTCATAACCCGAGCAGGAACACTCATGGCTGCAGGCTTCAGCTGTTAGGCTCGAGTCCCAGGCCCGGCCTTTCAGAGTAGCTGCGTGACCTTGGACAGGGCCTTCTTCCCTAGTCTGAGGTTCAGTTTCCACAGAGACCAGCAGGGATAAGTGTCACGGGTGCTGCTTCTGCGAGCATTCACTGAGGGAGTCACTGTGACCTTGGAAGGGGGCCTGGCCCATACCCAGTGCCCTGAAGCCCCGGAGGGTTCTGGAAGGGTGGGCCTCACAGCCTCCTCCAGCCAAGACAAGCTCTGTCAAGCTCTCCTTGTTTATTTTCTAGGGACACATGAGAATCTGGGCACAGTGTTACGGTTTGATAGTGCGACACTGACACGCCCATGAGGACAAAGACTGCTTGGGCAGAGCAGGGAGAGAGCAGCCAAAAAAGCCCGGGGTGGTGGGTGTTCAGAGAAGCATGAGCTCGCCCCTGCTCAGGGTGAGGGGGCCCCACTTTATGCCGTTGGCAGCTCAGGGGGACGCGGAGAACCCCAGGCAGACAGCCCAGGCCTGTGTCATGCCTGGGGGGGAAATGTCCCGAGGGAGCCCCAAACCTTCCATTAAGGGGCTGGATCGGGGACATGGAACGTTGGGCTCCAGCCGGGGCTGGGGAGGGCAGAAAGAAGGAAGCCGTGAGGTGAGTGCGTGGGCAGGTCAGGGGAAAGCCGGATGAGGGCTGAGTGCGACAATCTCTCAGTGGAGGGCATCCAGGAGCCCTGAGGGGAGCCGTGGGAGGCACTGTGCTGATGGGCTCAGAGCCGACACTGGGTGGCCCCCGTTATGGCAAGTGATCCGCAGAGCAACCCCGCGTGGGCCTTATCGCCCCCTTGTATGGATGAGCAAACCAAGTCTCACAGAGGCCAGTGGGGGTCTGGTCACCAGCGAGCGGGCCTGGGGAGGCCCGTCCCGCTGGAACCTCCATGGGAACCCAGCTTGAGCCCAAGCTCCCTTTCAAAGGAGAAGGTCTAACTTTGAAATGCCAGCTGGGGAGAAATGCCACCCAAGCCCCACTCCCATGATGCTTGCTTTGGAAAGGACTTAAAAATATCATTTTTTAAAATGCTGCTGCAGGGGCGCCTGCGTGGCTCAGTGGGTTAAAGCCTCTGCCTTCGGCTCAGGTCATGATCTCAGGGTCCTGGGATGGAGCCTGCTCAGCAGGGAGCCTGCTTCCCCCTCTCTCTCTCTGCCTGCTTCTCTGCCTACTTGTGATCTCTCTCTCTCTCTCTGTCAAATAAATAAATAAAATATTAAAATAAATAAATAAATAAAATGCTGCTACACTTCCCCGCTGTGCCCCACTGTTTGCTAACCCGGAGACCTCTCGGGCCGCCCCCTGCCCCCACCACCGCCCCAGCACAGGCAGCCCGAGGGCAGAGGACAGAGCCGCACTCACTCATGTAGCTCACGGCGGACGCCTTCTTGGGCTTCGTGGGTCTGACCACCGTCGGCTGGACCCAGACGTGCTTGTCATCGGGAACGGGGGCCGCCTCTACTTCGTTCATCTCGTCGGTTTCCGGCTTGGGGCTGGACGTCAAAGTCTCTTCTTAAGAATGAAGAGGACAAAAAAGAGAACACGAAGAGGGGCTTTCAGCAAAAATGCACTTTGCAGGGAAAATGGCAACGGGGAAGCTGGACTGGCTGGAGGTTCTCGGTCACAAAGGGTCGGGCCTGTGGCCGAGAAACAGGGACGCTGCAGAGCAGGGCCGGCCTGGGGGGGTCCTAACGCTAAGGCGAGGCGAGGCTAGGCAGCCGGGTCTCCGCGGGCCGCGTTCACCATGGAGCCGGGAGCAGCCGGGCCAACCTGGGTGATCCCAGCGGCTTCTTGTCCCTCCTCCCACACGCCACCACCTGCCCAAGGAAGCAGCTTCAGGAGGCCGAGCCCAAACCGGCACGGTCTCCCCTGAGGACCCTCTGGCCCCCGGGTTTGCCAGGGAGGGGTCTCCACAGTCTTGTGCCCACCGTGGTGCAGGATGACCCGTGTCGGTGTCTTTGGACCACGATGCACCCCGGCCGCAGGCCCGCTCTGCTCCCTTCCGCAGCCCCGAGTCCTCGCTCACCAAGCCGACGCCCTTCTCTGCGCCGGAGCTTCTCGGCCCGGCCCGTAGGACCCGGCCAAAGTCCCGCTCTGGTTCAAAACGGAGTCTCTCCCCTGGATCCCGTACGTCTCCCACCCCGGTGTTCTCTCTCCTGCAACCCTGCCCCACAGCTTTAGCACGTTAATTAGCCAAATTCCATTTCTCGGGAGCATCCGTGTGTCTTCCCGGGTTCGTCCTGAGAGACACCTGGAAGCGCTCGTCAGAGCCCACCTGCAGGCCATCATGCACCGAGCCATGAGGCCCCGCCAGTGCACAGAACAGTCCGGCTGTTTTTATCTGCCCGTGTGGCCTCGTCTAGGACTACGTGGTGTGCACCCTCGTGGGGGGTGCGGGCCTCCCACTTTAGTGCGCCCGCCCATCCCCCAAGGGTGTCTGAAGACCAGAGCTGGAAAGCCCCGTCTAGGGAGCCCCTCCCAGGCCTCTCTGTGGCACTGGATTAAAATTCAAGCGGGGACAAGGGCTGGTGAACACCCGCGGCTCATTCCCGGTTGTCCTCAGCAGTGACCGCTCTGCTCCAAAGGGGCACCAGGTGTTTTGTGGCTACGCAAAGCAAGCATCCAGAGCCAGGGCCAATTCTCCAGGGCTTTTCAAGGCCGGAATGTGCTGCATCTTTTCCAGGGGCCCGTCCCCACCCCCCACCCCCCAAGCCATGCACAGCCGCCATGCCACCTGGGTGAGGAGATCGGGTGGGGTTTAAGCCGGGGCAGTCCGGAGCCCAATGGCATCCTTATCAGAGCTCTGTTGACAGCCATGAGGCCACCACCACCTGCCCCTCCCACCAGCTGCCAACTCCCCGGGGCCAGGAGCCAGCCTGCTTCATCCCTGTCCCCTCCCAACCCCAGACACCCGGCTCCCAGCCAGCTTCGCTGAACAAAATCTGCTGAATGAAGGATGAACTAAGCCGTAAAGAATTCTCTCTTTGGGTTCTTTCAGGAAAAAAAGAGAGAGAAAGAGAGAGAGAGAGAAGAAAAGAGTCCCAGCTGAGTTTGAGGACCTTCACAAGAGAATTCTGAAATCACCACTTGGAGGCCAAAGCTATAGGCGAAATCTTTAGGAAGACGCTGGGTTTGCAAATGCCGCTCGGCCCACATGCTCCATCCCGGGTCTGCTCTTGCCATCAGTGGGGCTCTTCAGCTCTGCCCTCTCTGCCGGCCCGAGCCGTCTCCAGAATGAGCCGGGTTTTCTTCCACTGGCCTTTAGGATTTTTATACCTCATAATCGCGGCTTTATTCGGCCGAATATAGTTTGGCAGAGCCATCTAAAGCGTTTGAGGGTCACTATTTAAGAAAATGGGCAGACAGTCCTCACCCTCAGACGCACACATGAAAGGGGATGCTCGCCCAGACGACAGCCTGTATTTGAGCACATCCCAATTAAGATCCCCTGTGCGGAGCAGCTCGGGCCTGGGGAAGTTCCACACCCGAGTTCACCGCAAGGTTACTGTGTGCACGGTGCATCCTGGACCCGAGGTCTCGGGCCCCACGACATTGCTTACAGCCCCCTGCAGACGCCTACCTGGCTCTGTAGGTAGTGATAGAACTCAAGGCTAACGGGTACTGGGCACACGCTGACTCTCTGCCGGCTTGGTGCTTCCTTGGCCTGCACGCCTCGCTCCCTGGGAGGCCCGATCGGCCCCATTTCACAGACAGGAAAACCGAGGCTCAGAGAGGCTAAGAGACCTGCCCAAGCTCACACAGCCAAGCGTCAAGCTGCCCGGCCACACAGCCCACACCCTTCATGGCCACACGGGTTCACAGTTTCAGGCTGGAGAGATGGAAACTTCTCGAATGATCTATCTTTAACACTGACCCATCCCCATTATAGGTCAAGGCCTTTCGGGGCCCCTCAATTGGTGCTGATTAAGTAGCTTATGCAGATAACCGGCTTTACCAGAGACTTTCTGCCTGGTTAGCTAAGAAAGCTGGGATGCCTGCCAAGGGGACTTGGGAGTTTTCCACCAAAAATAAAGAAACAAGCATAAAGGCTTCATTGGGTGGGTAACCCAGCATCTGAGGTGTCTTTGTGTGCATGTGTCCTTTGAAAATGACCCTCTGGGCATATGGGTGGTATATGCATTCGCCCGCAGGCAGAACACATCTGCTCTGCGACCCCGGAGCCCTCAGAGCCTACTGGCTATTGGAACAACAAGTGACCAGGCATCCAGGAAGAGTCTGGGGGTAGAGAGAGCACGGAAGCAGGTGCACTGTCTGTGTAATCAGGGAAGGCTCCCTAGAGGAGGTGTGACACCAGGCCTGTGTTTCCAAGGAGGAGAATGTATCTGCCAGGTTCACAGCATGGATGAGCCCCTACCCCCAAGACCTACAGTCCCCACCAGGTGAGGAAGGACCCCTGGCAAGGTGACAAGTGCAGTCATACCTCCCCACCCCTACTTCTTGGAGTGGATAACGAGTGTGTTTAGAAAGGGTTCTTGTGCGAGCCATTCACATCTTTCTCTGGGCATCCTCCCGGCAAAGCTTTTACAGACAGACTCTTACTGCCACTGTTACAGATGGGCAGACTGAGCCCCAGGCGGCACGCGGTATGCCCAAGCACACAGCTCTGGGAACCATGGAGACGACTCCTGGACCTAGCTGCTCTGGCTTGTGCGCCTGGAGGCCCTCCCGGAGGGGTTGACGGACGCTGAAAACAGCCCTGTGATCAGGCTCGAGCAAAGAACGGCAGGAGATCCGAGGAGGATCCTCCACGGGCCTCCCTCTCCTACGCTCCCCAAATTGACTCTTGGGACCTGACAAGGGACTCGCCCCTCCTGGGGGACTGGACGGCAGCCACAGGCTCTGCCTGCCAGGGACACAGGGAAGGGCCCGGACAGGCCCGAGGGCCAGTCTCCACCCACGATCTTGTCCTGCCATGACCCCCACTTCTAGGCAGGGAGACTGAGGCTCCCAGAGAGGGGGCGGCCCACCCAGTGGCCCGCAGCTGGCATGTGGCAGGAGTGCTCCTCCTGAAGCCAGCGCGCCGGGCTCTAGCACCCGGGTTTTGTGGATGCGGGACCCGGAGCAGGGATTTCCGTGGAGGGGTTCGCTGAGGACCAGCGTGTGGCGCCCTGCTTGGAGACAGAGTCAGGGCGGGCCGGGCCGGCAGGACACACTGCTGTTAACAAGCCTCCCCGTCTCCTGGGCTCACGTTGGGCAGAACCAGCAGTGACCAGCTGGCCGGGACAATAGGACCCCGCACCCCAACCGGGTCTGGGACCCCATACCCCAGCCCACCTGTCTCTGCACCCCAGAGCCCCCTGGACTGCCAAGAAAAGCCTGGTGTGGAGAGCCGCCCGCTCCTGCATGCCCAAGCCTCCGGGGAGGCCCCTCTCTGCTGTCCCAGGGCAGCCGACGCGGCCACATGGACAACATGTCCCAAACACAAACACTCGGGGAGCCCCTCGGACCCACTTCCGTCCCCCCGGGGCTAGAGCCTGAGAAAATACTGCAAAACGTGAGCAACCATTCAGGCACCAGGATGTGTTACTTACAGCAGCGAGGACAGTGGAAAGGTCCCGGGAGGCCAACTAGAAACAAGGGCGAGGACTCGTGGCAGACACTCGGATCTGCCCGGGGCCACGGAGGGAAGGGAACCGTGAACACTTATGACGAATCGGGTGAGGCATCTGTGAGGGGCCAACGAGTGGAAGGAACGAGGCCCGCAGCCCGGGGGTGGGGCAAGCCCTGCCAGCCTGGAGGTCACCTGGGATAGGCGCAGTCCTGTTTGTCGTGTGTTTGTAACCAAACCATGAGAGCCGACCACAGCGGGGACGCGTGTGCAGCCAGCGCCCAGCGCAGGGTGGGGCCACGGGAGAGGCCTCCTGAAGGGATGTGCGGGCACAGCCCCGTGTCCCCAAGGAGCCGGCAGGGGGCTGAACTCCAGGGCTGGAGAGGGGGTCTGCCCACCACCCACGGCTGCACGGGCAGGAGGAGGGGTGGGGGAGGGGCGCCTTGACTGCAGTGTTCAGCTGGCCCGTTTGACGACAGCCCTTCCCGGGCCCACAGACAGAGGGGACAGCCACTCGGGGTGGCTTCCGAGTCACTTCCTACCTCGGTAACACAGGTTGTTCTTACAACCGCCCCCGTAGCTGGGCGGGCACTCGGAGCAGGGCCGGCCGGTTCTGTACGGGGCTTCTCCGATCCAGTTCCCCCTGCAGGAACACCAAAAACACCGTCAGGAGGGGCCGCCGCCCGAGCGCCGGGGCCCCTCCTCGCCCCTTTCCTGGGCTGTCCAGGGGAGGAAGGAGGGTGTGTGTGCCACGCAAAGAGGAAGAGGCTGCTGCACGGGGCCTAGAGAATTCTAGAAGAATCCCGGCGGGAGCTGGGACACCTCCTTCCTCCCCAGCACCGTGGTCCCGTCGCGCTGCCCGTGTCCTGCCTTACACGACTCTGAACGCTGTCCACCACCCCCTACCCCAGCCCCAACACCTTCGTCCTGGAGAGCTGCCGAGATCTGCCCTGTTGAGCCGTTTGTCAAAGAAGTAAAACTGTGTTCTAGGAAGGAGCTCGTGTTTACTAAGCTCCTACCGACCAGGTCCCTCCGTCCTTCTGACACTTTGCAGGGGCGTGCTGGAGTTCCACCCTTTCTCAGAGGAGGCCACGGGGGCTCGAAAGGTTAAGTGACTTGCCCAAGGCCACACAGCAAGCAAGTGGAGGGGCTCAGAGCCTTTGAGCACTCTGCCCTCAGGGTTGGGACCAAGGTCCGTCCAGATGTCACTGACACCGTCCACTTCCGTCTAAAGTTCCTGGCCATGAAAATGGAGGCTGGTCAGGGCCTGGTTCTCCAGGGACCAGGTAACAGGTGTGGAGCGGTGTCCCTAAGCCCCTCTCCCAGAGCCTGGGCCTCTGGCAGCACAAGCTGGAGCCATGCATGACGGGGGACCAGTCTTTGTGATTCCTTCTAGAAACTTCCTTCAGGGTTGACCTGGTGGGCTATTCAGGAAGGTGATCCAGAGCCCTACTGATAAGCCAAGCCTGGCCCGGGTGTCCCCCAGCCTCCCTCCACTGAGCAGTCCAGAGCGACTCCCCAAGTGGGACCCCTGCCCTGCCTGCCATGTGACCCCACCGCTGCCCTCAGGCCTGACCCTCTGTCTCCTTCTCTGTAACAGGGGCCACGGCAGGAGGTTGTGCAGTGACAGAGTGATGGCATGGAGGCCCTCAGCCCAGGGCCCTGCTCACGGTGAAGGCCGCGTGTTCCGTGAGTGCTTGCTAAATCAACAGGCCTGTCAGGCGGCATTTCTGACAGCTTCCCAGGGAGGTCCGGGGGCCCCCGCTGGTGCTGGGAGGTGAGGCGCCTGGCTCAGCGTCCTGCACGGCCAGGGGCTCAGACTCTTGGCTACACAGCTGTCAAAATGGCCCACTGGACAGAAAACACTATGCATTAATCTCCAACGCATGGCGCTGAGCAGGAGACACAGGGCAAGAAAGGACATACGTGTCTGGTCCATTCTCATGAGGGTCCAAAGCGGACACCGACCAGTGCAGAGGGATGTCAATGGTGGTAGTTACAGGGGTACACATGTGTCACACGGACTCAGTGTGTGTCTCCCCACCGCCCACTAATTGCCACGTTGAAGCCCTAACCCCCAGATGGCTGTGTGTGGAGACGGGGCATCCCAGGAGGTGAGTGAGGGAAACGAGGTCACAGGATAAGGCTCCAATCCACCAGGATCAGTGTCCCTAAGAGAGGGGACACTGGGGAGCCCCACTCTCTCCCTTGCTCCCTCTCTGTGCACACACAGAAGAATGGCCACGTGACGACACAGGGAGGAAGGGAATCACCAGCACCCAGAGGCACGCCCTGTCTCCACCTGGGACGCATGGCCTCTGGCCCCTGGTCATGGCCACGCAGGCTGGCTGGCCCACGCAGACACGTGTGGGGTTCATCGAGCCGCACACTTGAGACATGGGTACGATCCCTACGTTATTCTGTTTTTCAAGAAGACAGCTGGGCGCTAAGAAAGGCAGATTCTGTTTCTGATAGAATCTTCAGGTGTATTTCTTTTTTTAATATAAAGAGTCGAATCGAAATATCCATCACGCCCCACTGGCCACTCTGCTGGGGACCCCGCCACAGGGGGCCAGTTTCTGCTCTTCCACTGGGCTGGCATTCCCCTTCCCACCAGCAGTGACCTAATCCACCTGCCCTCACACGGGCCTGTGGGCTGCTGAGACATGGCCAGACGCGCGACAGACAATCTACTTTCCTCCCGACCTCAGCGATTCCCCCACATCCCACCTCCTCACGGCCTCTCCTCACCCAAAACAAATGAGTGAGGTCATCCTCTTTTCATTCAGTCCCTGAGCAAATATGCTAGGAGGGCATCCTGTGTGCAGGGCCAGCGCAAGGGCGGAAGCCAGCCCTGTGGCTGGTGTGCAAACCACAGGCTATACACGGGGAGGGCAATGCTGTGAGAAGTGGTATATTATTTGATGAGCAAAGGAGGTAAGTCAATAGAGGGACATCCACTGATGACATCAGGTTGCTCTGAGGAAAAAGGGGGCTAAGACACAGGCTCAGTGTGGTCTTTTCTAGAAGGGAAAATATAAAAATGCAAAAACTAGGTTTAGCGTGAATACATTTCCCAGAGTGATATCTGCTGCGTATTTTCATCCCACTGGCTATGGCACACCCCACGGTTGGCCAGCCAACAGCTACTCCAGCTTCTGATTTGCTCTGGGAGTCCCAGAAGATGACTTGCAAAGCCAACTGGGCAATTTCATTCACTGAAGCCAATTAGGGGAGTCTCCGCCTCCCCCACCATCGCCCGTCTGTGAGTGGTCTAGTTCTGGTCAATGACAGAAGGAGAAAGTGGGCCAGGGCTGAGAAAGACCTAAGAGAAAGCCCTTTACTACCATTCTTGTCCCTTTAGTTTGGGAAGATGTGATGCACGGTGCTCTGCAGCCATCTTGGAACCATGAGGACAGGCTAGTACAGCAGGGAAATAGAAAGAGCTTGAGTCCTCATGGACACTGCTAAGCTTTTAAGCTTAACTGGATGCACCGATCTCTAGATGTCTTGTTATGCAAACTAATGAAGAGACCTCACCATTTAGTCCAACTTCCCTTGGGTCCTCCATGGCTGGACAACGCATCCCAACCCAGACAACCATGTTACTTGTTCTTACTTTGGAGAGTAATTGCAGACGAGGTAGACCGCATTCTCCCAAACATCTCCCCAAACGTTCATCCTCTGGCAGGTGTTCACAGCACAGCCAATCTTGTTGGTGGCGGCCCAGACTATCTGAAAAGATGACAGCCACGTGTCAGAACCCCAGACAAGGCAGAACAGGGCAACCTAGTCTGCCCTGGATCTCCAGGGTGCTGGCCCTAAAAGGGTGTATGTTGTGAAGGGGTTGATGGACCAGAGTTTTTCCCTAATCCCTGAAGATCCATATGTTTGTTAAACACACACACACGCGCGCACACACACACACACACACACATGCACATGCACACACACCCCAAAGAGAAACAAATCACACACAAGGAAAATGTGCCAACGACAGAGGACTGCCACACACGTTTCTAGCGCTTACTCCCAGTTTCCACACTTGTGTCACAAATGCACACTAGGCCCAGCAGCCGGACTTTAAGGAACACCAAATTAAAGGGAAACATTATGGTAATGACAGAGTGGAGTCTTCCAACTGGGGAGCAGGTCTGCAGGGCCAGGTGAGTGACGGGGTCTGCGGGTGCTGGGCTGAGGTTGCAGCGAGGGCCTCGGGGCTTACCTGTGTGTAGTGGGTGCACATGGGCCCGGAGCACCTCTCCGGACACCAGGGGTTGCACTCATGGGGGTAGGGGTAGGTGTAGTCCTTCACCTCGTCATACCAGGACTGTACGTGGAAGCCGGGAGAGCGGTACCTGCGGGGCAGACCAGCTGGTTACGTCCCGGCCACCACCCACCCAAGACTGAGACCACGGCTCACAGCACAGCCGTCCACAGTGCAGGCTAGAGGACAGGGCTGCTGTGGGTGAACGGCCCCAAATCCTGTCCAGCACCTGCTGTAAGTGCCTAGATCCCAAACTTACAAGGAGCCCCCTTGGCATTCCCAAAGTGCCTGGGTTCCAGGAGAGTCCCTGGGAGGCCCACAGGCCAACTATGTGTGCAGGAAACATTTGCCTGGCCCCCAACAAGTCACTATTTATATTACAATTATGTATTTATGCCCACAAACCCGGTATTTCCCAGGTGTGATTCTTTAAAACAACTTGATTGACGGACTTGAGCCCCTTTCAAGTCAATGCAGAGAAAAACGGCAAGTAAGTAGCCATCCGGGTAATGCACAGACAGAACACCAGGGAAGATCTAAAAGGGGCAAAACCAGCCGGTGATGGGGGACAGGGCACACGGGAGAGCCTAGAGGCTAACGTCTCCATATCGTCGTGGCTGGCTGCATTCCTCACCTGCTGGGGAGCAGGGGGAAGACCCAAGGACTCAGATACAAGGTCGAAAATAAATAATAGAAATAGAACTAAACAGAAGATACAGAAACCTGCAGAGAGGCAGAGCTCTGAGATCACATGGGCAAACCCTTTCCAGAACTTTCTATTTCAAGTCTAATCCCCTGAGCCCTCCCTTTCCCCCACGCTGGTCATCACCATGGGTGGCCATGGCCCCTCACTCGGCCCCACCCACCCAGGTTGGCATCGTTGCTTTCTTCTCGGGAAAGAAAACAAACTGGACACAGATCCCCAGTCAGCGGCCCCAGCACATGTAAACAAAGCGGTTTCGATAAAGAGAGAAGACACAAGGGGTCTGGCCATGTCTGAGAGCACTGTGGTGAGGCGGGCAGTTAGAGGTCTTGTAACAATTACTGTCACAGCCCAGAGCGCCTGGCGGTGGTCAGTGACGTAGTCGGGGCTGGCTTGGGGAAGGACGCTGGCGGCCACACAGCCACGGAGCCACAGGGCTGCATGGGGACACCCATGCCCGCCCGTGTCCCCGGAGTGCCATGGCCAGGCTGCTACGGGGGCCCGGAGAATGAGGGGGTCTCTTGGGGAAAGCAGGTCGGCACTGTGGATCCCGCAGGGGCAAGATCTTTGTGTCCTCTGCACCATCCGTCCCAGCACTAAGCCTGACACAGCCACCGCAGGACCGGCTCCAAGAACGGAGAGGCTAACTTTCTGCCTATCGGCTTGACGGCCTGAAGGCAGCCTTGACCAGGATCAGCAGGACGGCCACGGAACAGAAGACGGGTCTGATCGTGTATGAGAAGGAGGGAAAGAATTCAAGGCTGTCCTGGCCACCATTACCACGATGAAAAAATATGCGGCCCACAGCCAGAGGCTACACAGGAGTCCAGGAATATTCCGGCTGCCGAGCCAGGCCAGTGGAATGATGGGTTTTCTCCCTGTAGACGTTTTCTTTTCATGCCACCGGAAGACTGATTTTATAAAAAGCAGAATTCAGCAGGAGACCAAAAATAATAATAATTAAATAATAACAGTGTTGATTCCCTTCTGCCAGGTTCCATCTGGACCCCTCGCGACACTGGCTCAAGTTCTGTTCCAGAAAGACACTGACCTAAAGGAAGTGGACGGCTCACAGCCGCACGGAACCCAGGCGCTTACAGGGCTGGGGAATGTCTGGGCCGCGAGTCGGGCAACCTGTACTTCAAGTCCTGTCCAAATTTTCAGCAATGCAGCAAAGCACAAGTGGGCTTGAGCCCCTGGCCAGCCCTGGGTCCACCCCCGGAGGACCCGTGTCCACACCATGTTGTCTGGTCGGTTGGCAAGTTTGCACCGAGCAAAGGCCCATTCGCCTAGTCCCCTGAGGAAACCAGCCCTCGGCCGGGTGGGTGCTCAGGAGGGCGCCTCTTAGAGGCCATGTTCAAGGGCCTCCTCTGGGCCAGAGGGCCTCGGTGGTAACGGGGAGCCTCCCCGAGGCTGGACAAGGAGGGTGAGGTGAGGGACAGCTGCTCACCGGGTAGAACCTGGTTGGGCCTGGAGAAGGAGCAGAACCCAGACACGGGGGGCAGAGAAGATACCCTGACCCAGCACAGCAAGGCCAACATTCCAGTGTCCCCCCAACCCTGCTGCAACGGGCTCGGGAATCCTTTCAAGGCGGTAGAATGGGGCCCCCAAGCTGGAAGGCCCGAGCCCGGGGGTCAGTGTCTGGAGCCAATGAGCAGGCTCGCGTCCGTTTTGCAACTACTCAGAAGCGCCCTTGAGCACCGAGCCTGTTCACCCACACGTAAATGGCTCAGGGGGTCCTGCAGACTTAACCGTGGCCATGGAGGGCGAGCACCCAGCCCAGCACACGGCAGGTGCCCACAGAGGCGGCTGGTTCACACGTAAGGGGGGGACCGCGACGGCTCTTACCTGCCCCAGTGGACCGCCAGGTTCTGCCCGATGGACACCAGCAGACTGGTGGGCCCGTGCTCCCAGATGCACTCGTGAGCCCAGGCCGCCGCTGACCGCTCCAGCTCCTCGTCCCAAGTCTGCAGGGAGAGCAGACACAGCCCCGCCAGAGTCAAGGAAGAGCATAAGGGCCAAACCTGCAGCCACGCACCCCCCTCGTGGGCCCTGCGTGGAGCCCGGGCCAGGGCTCTGTTCCTGGACACTGGGTGCCATGCAGGGCTTGGATGGCTTCCTGACCCGACCAGCGGGAAGGGGCAGGGCCGCAAGGATCTCAGGGGAGCCCGGCCCATGGCCATCCACACAGCTACTGCTCCGGGCTCCCGCTTGCCCGTGAGACGGGCAAGCCCATCCCGTGGCCTCTGCCTCCTCATCCATGAAATGGGAAGATGCCTGAGTCCCGCTGATGGGGGTGGCCTCGGCACAGCCCTGCGAATGTGCTTCACACCACAGAACTGTAGGCTTAAAAGTCGTCAAAAGAGTGAATTTTATGATTTATGCATTTTACTGTTCTTAAAAAAAAGGGGGGAGCAAAAAATGCTTTGGCCTCGGCCCATCCGGCTCTCCTGCGGCACAGCCCACCCTGAATGAGGGCGGGGTGAGGCATGGGGGCAAGGGTAGGGTCTGGGCCAGAGGATCTGAAACAGGCTGCGCCACCCGGCCTGCCTCCCAGCTGGCCCGGGGACGCACATAGCTCCCCGGGAAGGAACACAGTGAACAAAGCAGCGGGGTCACTGCTCTTCTGTGGCAGGACAGACGCCAAGCGGCCCTCTGGCCAGCTGCTGTCCCGCCTCCTCCCGGTCATCAGGCAGATGCCCCAGCTCGCAGGCAGGCCAGCAACTGCTGTTCCCTCTCGGGAGAGCCCCAGCCCTGCACACACAGTAGGTGCTCACAGAAGGACAGGCAGGGTCCCGGGACGTAGCCAGGAATGGGAGACTGACAGCGCTGGCTGTGGCCCCCAGGATGGCATGTCGTGAAGTCGAGCGCCTCCCCACCTCCACCTCTTTCCAGCCTCAACGCCGGAGACTCCAGAACGTCCAGGGCTGAGGCCTGGCCTAGGGCATACGCCTCTGCGGACTAGTTCAGACCCTGGACACAACCCCCCCTTCGGTTGCACGGGACCTCCCAGGTCCATTCTGACGTCAGACTCCACTCTTGCCGACAGTGCCCCGCCCCCCCGCCGCCATCGTGCCCACCAGGCACTGTGTCTCTTCTGCCTGGGATCCTTCTCCCAAGCCCGGGACAGCCTGCAATGCAGAGGGGACAGGCCTGCCTTCTGCTGGGTGCTTCTCCTGCTGCTCCCTTTATGTACCCGATCCAAGCCCCCACTCCCATCCTGAGACCCCACGGTATCCCGTGACATTGGATTTCCACCTTCCCGTCTTCCAGACTTGTGGCTCACCCCCTTCCAAACCAACTACCTAGACCAACTTGGTGACTCCATCTCCAAGCAAGGAGCCGATGGTCCATGATGGAACAGACAGCATCTGCTTCGAGGGGAGGGCGGTGGGGTGGGGGGAGCACCAAGATCCCTCTGGCCGTGGCTAGCCAAGGCCCTTCCCAAAGTCCAGGGAGGCAGGGCAGACCCCGTGCAGGCACTGACCCCACCCCAAGGCCCACTGGCTTCTCAGAAGTTCAATGTTTATTCTGATCAACGTGAACCTTGTGTGCCTTTGGTCTGCGTCCATAACGTTTTCTACAGCTCAGCGGGAAGGGCGGTAGGGAGGGCCCTGGCAGATCTCTGGGGGCTAAGGGCTTCTGAAATTCTGGCTGGAGACAGAGGACACAGCCCAACAAGGACATAGCTCTCTCCCCTCCCTGCATTCAAGGCCTCCTTCCTGGCCTGCCCTTCACCTCCCAACCTCCTCTCTGCTCCAGCTGAGCCCGTCACATAGAAAGACCACAGAGAGGCACAGGTGAGCATTCTCTGCCCCCCAGAGGGACGACTGAGGGAAGAAGGAGGGAAAGACCTGGGCAGTGGGGGGGCACTGGTGAGAGTGTTTGTGTGAGGGGAGCCTATCCCCGGGGCCAGGCTCTGCCGGTTGCTGGCTGTGTGACCATAGACAAGTGGTTTCACATCTCTGAGCCTGATTCCCCATCTAGGCTAACGATGGTGCCAGAACAGGATTTGGAGGCAAGCTGAATGAGAGGCCTCAAGCTCCCAGACAAGGTGCAGGGCAGCTCTCAACAAACTGTATTTTGATATTAAGGAAATTAACTTCCTTGAGCACCTACTATGTGCCAGGGGCAGGGTTAAGCCCTGTCCCTGAACACCTGCCACTTGCCAGAGAATATTATTAGCACCACTTTCTTATTTACTTCTTGGAATAAGCCCCTGAGGTATGTTATATTTTCCCATTGTTGCAGACAAAAACAAAAACAAAAAACCACACACACACACAAAACTCCTTGAGGCTAAGAGAGGTTAGGCAACTTGCCTAAGGTCACACAGCAGGAAGTTAGAACTTTAACAACCCAGCTTGATCTGGCTGCCAAGTTGTTCTCGGCTTGCTCTGCATGCCTTCACCACGTGCCGTTCCCACTTCGCTAAAATAACAAGTTACTAAAATAGTCACAGCAACAATGTAGTTAACATTTACTTAGTACTTATGCATTATCTCATCCGCTCCTCCAAACAATGCTATGAGAAAGGTGCTTTTATTGTCCCCATCGTGCAGGTGAGGAGACATTAACACAGAGAGGCCAACTAATCTGCCTGAAGTCACACAGCGACCAAGTAGCAGCTCCCCTAAACCCAGGCAGGCTGGCTTCAGAGCCTGTCCACTTATAAAAACTCAAAATAGGGTGTCTTAACTCTTTGGAATTTTAAAATCCACCTTAGGGCTAAAGCGATTTCAAAGGACCCAACTGAAGCCCCAGCAGACGGGGCTGAGCAAGGAGCTGGATTTTCAAGACACTTTCTCAAATGAGTGCTCCTTGTTTGGGGGGAGATGCGAGCAGATGGGCAGGCCGGGGATGGAGGGGTTGGGCCTCAGGCTACCTCCCCCGCCTCCGCCTCCGGGCCTCTGCTCAGAGGCGGCCCCAACAACACTCACCAACACTCAGCCTCCCTGACACACAGGCCATTGAGACGTAAGGACCCAGATCCCAGCTCCAATCCCGAAATAACACAAAATAAACCAACAGGAAAATGTGGCAGGCTCGTTCCAGGCTGCCCATGTGAGCCCTGCTCCCTGCAACGAACCTCCCATACAGGCCCCAGGACAAGCACAGAGCAGAGACGAGAAGATCAGCCTGTTCCTGATAGGAGGTGGGGAGCAGCCAGGATCCTGGGGCGTTTGGGACTCAGTTAAGCTCCAAGCCAAGGAAAATCCCCTGCTCCAAGGCGGGCACCATATAGGGCCTTGGGGTGGCAGGGGGCCAGGAGGAAGGCCCATCTGTCCGGAGAGGTAGAAAGTGTCCTTCTCCCCTGCCCACCCTCCGGGGACCAAGCCAGACCACCAGGTCCACGGAAGGATGGGGAAAGAGTCCACACCCAAAGTCGCGAAGAATTCGAAGAATTCGACTCTAATTCTCTACACCTTTAACCCTAAAAAGGCCTGCACCGGCTGTTGACGCATCAGTATTGTGAACGGGTGCCCACTCTTCCCCCTAAGATGAGAGTGAGCGCCTGGGCGACATTCCTCAGGGAAGAAAGAAATGGTTTCGTAACGAGTTCCCAAAGGACAGCCCTGCTCCAAGGGTGTCTGCCCAGAAGGGCAAGCCTTTCATCTGTGGTATAGATGGTGACAGGACACCTCGTGAGGGTACAGACAGCGACAGTGAGGGGCTGCCAGGCACAAGGGAGGGTCCCTGATCACAAGCACCCCTGCCTCGGAGCACAGGGCAGCATGAAAGGGGACAGTGGAGTCCAGAGGAGGGAGAGGAGCTGGGTCTTGGGTGAGGCTCATTTATGATGGGATAAGGCACAAGGTGGGGACAGGACTCCTGGGGGAGGGAGGGCCTGACGGCATCTTCGGGGAATACCCAGTGGCCTCTCGGAACAGATGAGCTCGAGATCGAAGGTTTTGAGCTCCAGCCAGAGCATGTGGGCTCCATCCTGGGCACAGAGGGCCCTGGGGCTCCCGAGCTGGAGACACATTTCCCAAAGGTCGGGAAGGGAACAGGAGGCAGGGCTCAGGGTAGGCCATCGGGGGACAACGTGGGAGGTGATAAGCCCCAGGGCAGACCAAGGTGTTGGGGGGACAGGCTGGCCAGAAGGAAGTGGGCAGTGGCAGTAGGGGTGCCAAGGTTCAAACTGGGCACGGGATGATGGCTGTGGCCTGGGTCCTGTAGTCCGTTCTGCCACTACCAGTTCTGACCTCGGGCCTCAGTTTCCTAGTCTATAAAATGGGAGAAAAGCAGCAGGTGCATCATAGGGCTGGGAGGACAGGAAGCGCTGCTGGCAGAAACAGACAGGGGTGTGTGGAGGCAGGGCCAGAGGCGTGGACTTGGAGGGCCAGCTGCCCTTTGGCTCCTTACGCATGGGATTTCCCCAGGCGGCTCACGGGAGACCCTCCACTGTCCCCCCTCTCTGCCAGCCCTTTGTTGACAGACACCCCAACTCTCGGGGACTCGACCTTGCTGCTGCTCAGACAGAGGAAGGCGGCAAAATGGGCCTGATGAAGACCAAGGTGCTCAGTGACTACGGTGACCTTGGCCCCTGGTGGGAGCTCTGGTGCAGGGCATTTTACCACGTGATGTCATCAAACCGTCCCGGAACCACGAGAAGGGGATTCTCAAAGTGGAGGCCGTGGACACCTCCAGGTCACACAGCAAGGAGGCAGCAGAGCTGCGAATGGACTCGCCAAAGCCCAGCGCACAGACCTTCCACTCCGCCTTGAAAAGAGGCCAGGGGAGAGCCAAGGGCGGGGCCCTGGGCTGGGCTCCTCGGCACGGGGAACTCACGAGTGCCGTTGTGGTGTCAGGAACAGAGGCAGGGGACCCTCTCTTGCCAGGAGGCCCTGAGCCCACCACACCCTGCCCCTGGAGACAAAAGCAGATGGACCCCAGCCCCCCCCCCCGCCCCGGGAGCACCTGCACTTACCATGTACTCCATGTTGGAGGCGGGGGGGTACACCTGGCCCCTGAGTTTGTTGTGAAGCATGAGGATCTCCTCCCTGTCCGACCTGGGGATGGCCCTCCGGACCCGGGAGTGCGGCTTGTCCTGCTGGTATTTGCTGAGCAGCTTCTCCAACTGAGTGATGTTGGGCAGGAAAACGCCTTGGGCTCCGCAGACCAGGAGCACCAGCCCCAAGGGGACGACTCTGTTCAGGACACAGCTCATGGTGCCACGCAGGCCACGAGGACGGGGGTGACAAGCAGGCTGGGCTCCGAGGCAGCGCCGGGGCGTGGGAGCTCTGAGGGAAGCAGAGGTAGCGGGGAAAGAGGTCGGTCAGTATCAAACCAGCTCCAGCCTGGGCTTGACCCGTGAACAGCCATCCCTCCCCCACTCTGCACACACGCAAACCGAGGCTCGCAGAAGCTCGGTGACCGAGGTCCCCCAGCCACGAGGGATGTGGCTGCCCTGGCTCCTCACGCCCCAGACGGTCCCAGAGGGTCCGAGAAGCCAGCGCAGGCTTGACGGAGTGTGCTTATTCACACGTCTCGCTCGGCTTGCCACCGTGGCAGAGTCCGTCAGGCACGGGACCTTCACTGGGCACTGAGCCTCACCTCGGGGAGCTCCCACCCAGGCTGGGGCGAGAGCCCAGGGAAACCACAGCCCCTGCCCCCCGCCCCAGCCCCCCACTGCAGGGCAGTGCCGGCCACGGGCAGCACGAGGAGCTGGGGGAAGAGGCTGCGGAAGCCCACCGGGGGGGCTGACCCGTCTGGGACACCGAGGGGTCCCGTCCTCCCATCAAGGCTTCTCCGCGCTTCCCCCACATGAGCCGTGACCAGTTCTCATGGGCTGAGCTGGCTGGGTTTGTAAGACACCGGCCAGCAGAGGCATCGTCAGGGGCAGGACGCGGAGGGGCAGGGAGGGACGAGTGCGAGGCTGAGCGTGCAGCCAGGCAGCCACGGCAATGGGGCAGTTGCCACTCTGACCCTGGAAACTCTCCAGGGTCCTGACCCAGCCGTGCTTTGGACAAAAATAGCCACCACCCAGCAGGGACGCCCAGCATTCTCCTGACTGGGTGAGACGCAGCCCCCCTCCAGGGGAGTTCCCTCTGGGACAGCGCCTCGGGGATGGGACGGCACAGAAGGATGTTTGCGTGCTCGCCTGCCCCACAGGGACTCAAACCAGTAACGCAGACCCCTGGGGTCCCGACCTCGCTCCAGGATGAGTCGCACCGCCATATATGAGCATTTCCCAGCCGCAGAAGGCCAGGCTGGCACAGATGCTGAGACACTGACACTGGATTGCCCTCTGTGACGCGGGGAGAGCAGAGACCACCGTCAGGGAGCAGCTGCCGGGCGTCACCACCGCACAGGGTCCACGGCAGCTAGAGGGCTAGGGCACCCCCAAAGGCATGAAACGGAATCGCTCCGAGGACTCGACTGTGAGTGAACCAGACTCAAGCCTGGGTGGGGGTTCGATCTCTGGCGGGCACCATTCAAACAGCTCTCCTGGGGGACAGGTAAATAGACGGTGGGCAGTCGGATGGAGTATTACACAGCAGAGAAAAAGGAACAACTTTGAGCCATGTGAGCATCAGCATGACCAAGTCCCAAATCCAAGGTTGGGTCAGAAGAGTAAACTGGAGAAAATGATGGCAGGTATTATTTACACCAACTTTAAAACCCACAGACTATATTTTGTGTAACTTATGGGTGTACATGAATATAGACATACATGCATCTCTGTGTATTATATGTGCATATTTTACACATATACACACATACATGTGTCTGTCTGTGTGAACATATGTGTACGTGGGGCGTGTATGTGTTTATGTAGTAAAACCACACCTGAACCAGGCCAGGTTCGCGGTGCCGGCTGATTCCAGGGTGAGGGAAAGGGAACTGAGAAGGAGAATGTGAGGACCCTCCTTTTGATCTTTCACGTATTATTTGTATTTTTAAAATGTCAAGCAAAGAAGGCAAACTGTCCACCTCTGTTCACTTTAGGGGGACAGACTGTGTTGGGAGAACTGCAAAGCGCTACCCTAAGGCAAGGGCTGCAGGGGTGGGCCACGGCAGGAAGCCCATGCTATCCTTTGGACAGCTCTGGTTTTTAAAAATATCAATAATAGAAGAAAACAAAATCCCAAAGCATGAAGAGACAAGGAAGCAACTGCTGGTCCCAAGGGCACCCTTCCAGCGAGTGAGACCTTACTCCAAAAGACAAGACAAATGGCCTTCACCATGCACTTGACAGTAGGCTACTTGTCTGCAAGGCCCCACAGAGAATTTGTAAAGCCGCGGGGACAGACATGTGCTGGGTCTCTCAGCTCACAGCATCGGGAAGCACGCCCCGTGCACCCCGGGTTCTGAGAGTGGTCTGGCCTGGCCAGAGCTCAGAGGGCCTGGGGGTCCTCACAGGGGAGGAGCCAGGCCCAGATTGTCCCACTCCTGCTAAGTCTAGGCTTCGCGACACCACGAAGGCTTCAGCAGAACCATGAGGACGAGGGGGCTGGCAGCTCTCCTCCCGGGACCCTGCACGGTGCTGCTCGGGACTGAGCTGTGACCCGCCCCCCCAGATTCACAGGCTGGGATCCTGACTCCCAGCACCTCCGAGCATGACTATATTTGGAGAGAGAGCTTTTAAAGAGATCATTACATAAAACTGAGGTCATTAGGTGGACCCTGGTCCAGTCCGACGGCTGTCATCCTAAGAGCGGGGGCTGGGGCACAGACACCCCCAGAGGGAGGGCCGTGTGAGGACACAGGGAGAAGGCAGTGTCCACAGGCAGAGAACAGAGGCCTCAGGGGACAGCCGCCCTGCCCACAGAGGGGGCTTGGGCCTCCAGAAGTATGAGAAAATACTGGATAAACAGAACTATGGACCCAATTCCCCACTGGCCACTGTGGGGAAGGGGCAGTGGGGGGCACGGGAAATCAGGAGGCCTAGGTCCACTTCGCTGGGGCGTCGCCAGCACCCTGGGCCTGAGCAGCCCCTCCAGCTTCTGCCGCTCCAAGAGTTCAACCAGAACTTAGGGCCTAAACCCTTCAGCCCCTTTCAAATTAAATTAAAATTAAAACCCATTCTTCAAATGAGACACGTGTGAAGTCCGGGGCTGTGTGGGGCTTCCCAGGGACAAGTACAGACCCCGACCGACTGGGGAGGCTGACGCTGAGGGAGACCTACTGTGCGCCGGTCCCTGGATTTCTCCTCTCACCCACCGATGATTCGGAGGCTCGGGCTATACTGCTTCCGTTTTACAGAGGAGACTGAGGCCTCTGCCATGTCCAGAAGGCCCGAATTCGTACAGCTGGTGAGCAGAAACCGAGCGCTGGGACACAGCCTGTGCTGTCCCAGGGCCCTTTCCTTACGCTGCCCTGCCTCCCCGAGAGTGGGCTTCCTGAAGGAGAGCCCAGCCACAGCCTGTGGGGAAAGGGACCCAGTGGCAGCGCGCCAACCTCTGGGACAGACAGTGGTTCCTGGCGGTGAGAAGACACCCGTGTGTCACCCCCAGGGGACTGAAACCTTACATCATGGTGACCTTTCACCGAGAGATGCCTCCATCCCCGGGCCTGGCACACATCCAGCCTCTCTGGGTCTCTCTCAGAGCTGACCTCTGACCCCTGACACCGACATGCCAAGGTCTTGTGAGAAGGTACCCAATGTCAGGCCACCAGGGAGGTGGGGAGGGGAGTGGGGCTTTCGGGCCCCAGGGCCCACGGCGAGACCCCAGGCTGGCTAACAAAAGCCACAGAACATCAGATTCCTACAGCACTGCCCAGAGCTCACAAATACACCTGGAGCGTGC
Source organism: Lontra canadensis (assembly GCF_010015895.1). Classification (NCBI taxonomy): domain Eukaryota; kingdom Metazoa; phylum Chordata; class Mammalia; order Carnivora; family Mustelidae; genus Lontra; species Lontra canadensis. The sequence goes on from NW_022631002.1 coordinate 3,899,222, forward strand.
CAGGGAGGTGGTGATTTCCAACCCTGTTTTACAGAAAAGAAAACTGAGTCCAGGACACGCTGCCTGGTGCGGCTGAGGCCGTGTGGCCAGTTAGAGGAGGCGCCGAGATGCGAAATGGGTTTCTGCAGCCCCCCTGCCCCGTGCCAGGGCTCTGTGGCCTGGGAAGGGATCAGCAGACACCCGTCTCCTCAGGGTCACCTCCCGGGCAAGGCCGCCCCCAAACGTGCCTCTCGGGAGCAAGGGAGAGAAAGGGGGCGTGCCTGGGGCACGCTGGTCAGGCCGCAGGGCCCTGCCTGTGTTTGGAAGATTCTGCCGGGAAGATGGATCTCGGCGCTGCGTATGCCGGCCGGCAGCTCCGAGCTGTGCCAGAGCTCTTCCCTCCTGCACATGCTGTTCCCATAGCTCATCCCACCGCCTTGTCCTGCCCCCTCCCTGCCCCGGGCCAGCCCGATGGATTCTGGCTCTTCCAGCTACGACCCCGCTCCAGGGTCACGGCTGAATCACACCGCACCGTCCCAGCCCCCACCCGCCCCAGACCCGTCGGGCTCGTTCTCCACCGAATGGCCCACACCCGACACGTCGGTGTCCGGTAAATATTTAAGAAATGAATGTGTAGTCGCGTCCTCCCGAGGAGGTTGGGAGAGCCGAGCAAGGACGCCACACGGTGCGGGCCTGCCCAGAACGACCTAGAACGTTGGCTGAGTCAACGCGTGATGCAGCCCCTTGCTGGCTGCGTGGCGTGTCCCTGCTCGGGGCCCCTGGGGCCACGTCTGTAAGGTAGCCGGGAATCACAGGGCTCGTCTGACCTCGGCGATTCAGGGGTGAACAAGACAGGCAGGTCTGCGGACGAGCTCCGGCGCCAGGAAGCTTCTGGAAAGCAGCGTCCTTTCACCTGAGGCCCGGTTAGAGCATGAGTGTGGGTGCTTTGTAAGTGTTCGCTATTCTAAGGAGGATGGCGATGCTACATGTGCCCTGGAGGCACTGTGTGAAGAAGCTTCTAGAAGGCCGGGATTAATGATGTGGAGTCTCTCTTCATGACGTTATCTCAGAGCCCCACCTCTGCTTTGACACAAAAACTTAATTTTTAAACAGCATATTAAACGTCTCATGCATGTGGGGGTTAAAAACTGTGCCCTAAATTCGAAACACGCTTTCCTCAGGACCTGTCTTGAGCCATGACCACTTTCTCCCAGATTTCTGGGGAAGCAGATTCCAAGACGTCACGAACCAGGTCTGGAGTCTGGCTGGCTCAGTCAGTAGAGCGTGCGACTCTTGATCTCGGGGTTGTGAGTGCGGGCCCCACGTCGGGCATGCCGAAACTTTAAAAAAATTACAACAATAAGGGGTGCCTGGGTGGCTCAGTGGGTTAAAGCCTCTGCCTTTGGCTCAGGTCACGATCTCAGGATCCTGGGATCGAGCCCTGCATCGGGCTCTCCGGTCAGCGGGGAGCCTGCTTCCCCCTCTGTCTCTGCCTGTCTCTGCCTACTTGTGATCTATCAAATGAATGAATAAAATCTTTTAAAAAATTACAACAATAAAAATGAACCAGGTCTGGGGCATTCGTGTGGACTCTCTGGCCAGGAACTGCCCGTACATATGTTCATGGTCCACTCCCATCAATGACAATGACCCAGTTCATGTGCCGTGACTGCCGACATGCTCCTGCCGGAGCTGAGTCTCAGCTGAACCGAGAAGCAGCGGGAGCCCTAGCGCTCGCTGTCACTGTCACGCCTGCTCCTACCATCTGCCTCTCCCGCTGGACCGCGGGCTTCCTCGGCGCTGGAACCCATGTACGCTGGCAAATGTCTGAACACTGACAGTCCAGAAAGTAAAAATCACCCTGGTATGTGGCGTCTGTCCGTTCCTCCGGCACAAATACTCCCACGGTGGCCTATTTCAAGCAACCCAGGGGAGATCCCTGACCACTGGATTTCTGGAAAGACGTGAGATGGCCATTGCTGTGCGGTCTTTCCGCCGCAGGGGACGGACACCATCCCCTCATGGGACCGAGATAAGAGTGAAGTGCCGTAAAAGGTCAGAACGGGGTGAGGTCAGAATTTCGTGACCCCCGTTGTAAAGAGGACTTAGTTAACTGTAAGTTCCCGTGATTTGGTGTTTACGGATGGTCGCGTGTAATGGGCTCCCAACCTGAGTATTTAACAAAGCGCACCGAGCCGGTGCCAGCCCGCGGCTGGCGGGCCCTGGCCGTGTCCCGCTTCATACCCGGTGAGTGTTAGCTGCTCCACAACCATGTTTCACGGGCACCACAGCCCGCCGCTCCGGGGTGCGTGTGCGGACCTGTGGGCCCCGAAGTGGGTCCTCCGCCCCCACGGTCCACAGGCTGACAGGGTCAAGGCCGTTACGGGCCCTGTCCTACCAGTGAGGGAACGGAGGTTCCAGACAGAGAAGCAACCTGCCCACGTTCACACAGAATGTCTGCGAGGGCAGATGCACCGTTACGCTCTGGCCTGAGGTGCAGCTCCCCGAAACTCAGGGCAGCGCTCCCTCCCGCCTGTGTCATCCGGGCTCATTTAGGAACATGCCCGTCCCAGGTGACAGCAGCTAAGCCGAAAGGCCAAGGGTGCCCCGCACTCGGCTCTTCCCGGGAGCACAGAGGAGAACTCAAAATGCTGGTGAGGCCAAGGGCAGATCACAGTCATACCCACAAACCACCCCACATTCCCGGAATGAAGCTGTGGCTGGGAGTGGGGAGGAGGGACACCCCAGCATGTCTGGGGCAGATCCCGGGACTGGCCAGAACATCCAGGGATGAACATCTGGGAGAACACCAGACCCCGGGGCGTGGGGGTGTCTCCCCTCCTCCATGGGAGCCCGTTTTCCTTAAACTCTTCCCCACGGGATTAGGGCTGCACACAGCAGGGGGCAGGCCCTTATCCTTCCCTGAAGCCTCCCCACCCCCAGTCCTGGGTTGTCCACAACCGAAGACAGATGGCTGACAAGAGCCTACAGGAAACCCATCTGATTTCTTTTTTTTTTTTTTTTTGTAAGATTTTATTTATTTATTTGAGAGAGAGAGAGAGAGAGAGAGCATGAGAAGAGAGAGGTCAGCAGGAGAAGCAGATTCCCCACTGAGCAGAGAGCCGATGCGGGGCTTGATCTGGGGTCTCCAGGATCATGACCCGAGCTGAAGGCAGTCGCCTAACTAACTGAGCCACCCAGGCGCCCTGATTTTTAAAGACTATTTATTACAGACAGAGAGAGAGCAAGAGTGTGAGCATGAGTGGGGGGAGGGGCAGAGGGGGAAGCAAGCTTCCCGCTGAGCAGGGAGCCCGACGCGGGGCTTGATCCCAGGACCCGGGGATCATGACCTGAGCCGAAGGCAGACATTTAACCGACTGAGCCACCCAGGCGCCCCTTGATTTTTTTAAAAAGATTTTCCTTATTTATTTACTTACTTGAGGGAGAGAAGAAGAGTGGGGGAGGGGGAGAGGGAGAGGGAGAAAGAGAGAATCTCAAGCAGACTCCACCCTGAGCATGGGGCCCAACGCAGGGCTCAAACTCACGACCTTGAGATCATGCCCTGGGCCAAAATCAAGAGTCAGACATTCCTCTGACTGAGCCATCCAGGTGCCCCAAGATTTCTTAAATAGTACACGGAGAATATACAAAATCCTGGGCAAAAGGAGATTGAGAGCTCACTTTGCAAAAGAAAAAAAAGAATGAAAAACCAGGTGTGTTCAATATAAACCAAGATAGTCAATAAGAAAAGTCATTTTAAAGTGACGGGACAATAAATTAATATATTCTCAGAATACCCAGGACCCCACTCAGGGGACCCCTTGCCTGCCTTCTGGCCCAGGTGTAGATGTTCAGCAAAGCTTCAGATAAACGTGAGGAAACCATGGGGTCCCAGGGACAAGCAGTCCAGAACGGCCCCGGGGCCGCGAGGGAAAGCGTGGGCGTCTGGTCAGACCCAGCTCGAATCACGTCTCCACCAGGTAGCCCCATGCTGTCCAGAAGGCTCCTCAGCCACTGATTTCCCAGTTCCTCGAGGCGACAGTGAGGCCCTGAATTGCTCGCAGGGATAAAGAAGATGGGGAGAGAATCAGTGGTTCCAGGGCGGTCTGCTCACGCTTTCCTTCCTCTTGGGTAAATTCAGCAGCTCAGATCCTCTCTGCTCGGGGCTACGGGGCTGGCCGGACCCGCAACGGGCTCCCGCCTGAAATGCCTGATTCATGGTATCGGGTGGTATCTGTAAGGGTGAGTCACGGCCCCTGGCTCTGAACCAGGCTCTAAGACGCACAGCTCAAGAATCCTACAGCACCAGGCTATGGAATTTCCACACCGCTGTGCAGACGGAAATCCCATGGCAAGTCCTCACAGGGCCATGGAGTCCTTCCCAAGTACAAGCAAGACAATCTGCCCTCGGGAGAGGGAGGAGACATCACAGTGACCAGACAAAGGCAGAAGGCATGAGAAAACTGCCCGGAGAATGGGATGGTAACTCTCGGCAGAGGAAGGGACAGGGACCGCTCTGGGTGGCGTGGACAGCAAGGTCTCGCTCAAGTCTCCAGGAAGGGGAACTCCAGACTGCACGAACCACAGGGTCAAAGGCTCGGGGATGGTCCCCTCTTGGCTTGACGGGGCCAGGCACAAAGCTGTGCAGCTGGGGGGAAATGAGGAGGGCAGGGCCCGGTGGCCAGGAGCCTGGAAGCACCGTGAGTCCTGCTTTTACTCCAAATGCAAAGAGGAACATCAGCGGGGGGGAGGGGAGGGGTACAGCCCACGGTGACAGGGTCTCACTTACGCTTTAAAAGCCGGTCAGCATAGAATGACCCAGGCAGAGCTCACACACTGAACAGAAGAAGCCGCACTCCGTTCTGTTTATGTCAAGTTCAAAACCAGGCAAAACCAACCTATGCCTTTACAAGTCGGGAAACGGTTCCCGCTGGGGGCGGGGCCGTGGAAGGGGCGGGGTGGGGGCATTTGGGGAAAAGCCACAGACCAGGGCACCAGTGAGTGAGTGTTCCCTCCTCTCTGGTATGTGAAACGTTAATAATTTTTTTTTAAAGTCTGAAATTGCTCTGTCTTCTAAGAACGGATCAAGGGAAGCTCGAGAGGCACAAGAACACCAGCTGCAGGAAAGGACCCTGGGGGGCTGCACCGCCTCCCCACCAGGCTCGGGCCGAGGCAAGTCCTGGGGCTCAGACTGCAGCCCGGATGAAGCCCCATGGCCGGCGGGGGCCTCCCACTTGGACCAGACACCGCCTCTCCCAGACAGGGCCCAGTTCATCCCACGTCTGAGAGGGCACTTTGTGCGGCGATGCCAAGGCTGAAAATACCTTCACGGCCAGCGGAGCCCGAGCCTTGAAGGTTCACGGGAATAAACAGGGTTTCCAGCCGCCGGGCGCTTCCCCCGGAGAGAACAGACCGGCTGTGTTGGAGCTGGTTTGGGGCAGGAGAGAGAGAGGGGACGGCAGCGGACGGGATACAGACACACGGCTGTGTTTTCAGCCCTGCTGAGGGAACCGCTCATTGTTGGGGCGGGGGGCGTCTGGGGTTCCCAAACAGATTTACCTGGGAAGCTCCCAGGCACACGTGGGCAGTGAATGTGCTCAGAAGGAAGGTGCTAGACGTGCTCAGGCCCCAGAGCGATGAGTGCCAACAAAGCATTCTTCTGGAAGAAAAGCCAGGACGCTACCAACAGCCTGTCACGGGCCTCTCCACCCTGCACGGAGGTGGCCATCCTAGCCCCGCGGCTCTTACTCCTGTCTGGCCGTGTGACGTCTCTTGGGTCACACCAGGCCCTGTATCCAGAACCTTCCACACAACTTCACATCCACCCCCACTAGCCAGCCGTCTCCACCCCATCCCGGTGCCGGGGCCCCAGGGCAAGCCTTCATCAGCTGCACAGTCCCGTTCAGGCCTGCGCCGGAACATGCCGGAAGCCTTGTTAAAACACAGATTGCCGGCCTCCCCCACAAAGCTTCTGATGCAGGAAAGCCGGGACGGGGCCTGAGAATCTGCATTCCTCACAAGCTCCCAGACATTGCTGCGCCCCACCCCCGGAGAGGGAACCCCATTTTGACAACCATGGCCCCAGATTATAACAGTCTCAACCTCATGCCCCACCCGAATCCAGCACTTCCCAAACTGCCACCCTCGGCACACCTACTGCCCCTGCCCCCGGCCTGTTACCTCCACTAGTCCGTACCATGTACTTTTATAGGTGACCCACATTGAGGGTGCAGAGAAATGGCCTTGGAAAAGGTAATTTTCCGTCATTACCATTTGCAAAGGACATGATCACTTCTGCCTCGAACGGAAGGCAGGAGTAAAACTTCACACATTGAAAACAGAACAAAGTGAGAGCGTGCCAGCTGGCCACGGATGCCGGCCACGGATGACAGCCACGGATGCCGGCCACGGGCTTCTATGCCAAGGGTGCTCTGTCTTTGCTGTAAAGGGGGAACATGGTGTGGGACAGGCGCTGGGCCCAGGTAGCACCACCTGCATTCGCCTTGACTTAGAAGGACATCCCCTGATCAGGCACCTTTGGGGCCGCATCCATGCCCAGGCTTGGTCATCTCGGGGACCAGTGGGGATGGCTTCCCACACTTTGGGGAACACTGCTCATTTCACAGTAATCTGTTCTCAAGTGTAAGCCCCACAGCCCGTGGCAGGAAATCCAGACCCGCGGGGCGCCGTGGTGGCTCCACTGGTTAAGCGTCTGACTCTTGATTTCAGCTCAGGTCATGATCTCAGGGTCGTGAGATGGAGCCCTGCGACGGGCTCTGCACCGGGTACAGAGCCTGCCTGGGATTCTGTCACTCCCTCTGCCTCTACACCGAGCCCCCTGAACCCCCTCCTCCTCACATACCCACTCACTCTCCCTAAAAAAGAAATAAAAGAAAATCCAAACTCGCCCCACCCGCGGGGCAGACCCTCACCACTCAGGGTCTGATGCTCAGACTCCAGCTGTGTGGAACCCCTTGTCATTTTCCTCAGGGGGGCCAGGCCCCTCCCCGTCTCCGGACCTTTGTACACACATGGTCCCTCCGCTTGGGGTGCTCTCTAGCACCTTTCCTTGCCTCTGCTCTGGAAGGATTTCTCAGCCTCTCACCAAGTCGGTCCTGGCAGGTGCCATCCACCTCCCATCCAGCTCCCAAGCCGGGAGAGATCAGAGTGGGTTTTTTCCAATCCGAAAGAACTTTAGGACAGGCTCCATTCCAGGACCATTTGACTGCGAATGAAATGGAAGCTCTCTTCTTTTTCCTGCTGGAATACTGCCCTTCTGCCCTCACAATGGGACACAGTTCAGAAATCTGGGTTGAAAATGTGGGATTTCACAATTTATAATATTTTTTAAACGATGGTCCAGAAGTTGCATGATCCGCATTTATGAATTTCTTTTTCCCCGGAACCTGTGGTTTTGGTCTAAGCTGACACAGCACTTGAGACAATCAGAGAAGATAAATGTCCCTGAGGCTGAACCACAAGAAACCGTCTGTCCTCACAGCCTTGACAAGGTGGGGGGGCGGGGGGCAGCTGTCCACAAACAGCCACAGCCATGCAGTTTGAGGCATAATGCCTCAGACGGGGTTCTCTGCCAGTTGCTGCCGTGACCCTGGGGGGACTGTCAACACCTCCCCCAGAGCACCCAGATTTCCCTGCATTCACCGTGGAGGGCTTTGATCGATTCCACAATGAGATGAGCTGAGTCTGTGTTTCTTCAAGAACGAAGCCAAGAAGGGAGAACACGATTTCCTCCACAAGTTAACCCTCAAGTGACCGTGTGACTTGGCAGTTCCACGTCTAGGTGCAGACCCCAAACAGCGGCAAACAGCTGTTCCAACAAAGACGTGTCCACGCATGTCCACAGCAATGTGGTTCACAACAGCCAAAAGGTGGAAACAACCCAGACATCCGTCGCTGGAAGGACGGATCAACGAAATGTGGTCCGGTCCCGCACAGGAATATTACTCGGCCACGAAAAGGAACAGCACCGACACCACTACAGTGAGGATGGGCTCTGAGAGCATCACACTGAGCGCAAGACACAGTCACCACAGCCGCGTATCACATCATTCCATGTATATGAGATTTCCGGAATAAGTGAATCTAGAGAAAGCAGACTGGTGGTCGCCGGGGGCTGGGGAGGGGAGAACAGGTAATAGTGCTATGGAGTGTCCCTTGGAGGTGATGGAACCAGACAGGGGTGGTGGGGGCACACTGCTGGGAACGTGCTCATTGCCGCAGCAGCCTACACTTTAAAATGGTTAAAATGGGAAATTTTGTACTTATGTGTATTTTACCACATGAAAATACTTTTTTTAAGGAAAGAAAGAAGAAAAAAGGTTATGGCCGGTCCTACCACCAACCACCACCCAGATCTGCCCTACCCTTCTTGTTCCAGAACACAGCGTGCCTCACCGAGGACTTGAGGAGAGGCTCGGGGTCCCCGTCCCAAGAAGGGCTAAGCAGCTACTCAGCTCCATTAACTGAAGATAAAATGAAATGATGCCAGTGTTGTATTTTCCCTTCTTGACAAGCCATCAGCCTCTTTGAGTGATGCTGGGTTTGCACATCTGGGACTCATCAAAAACCAGTGAATTTACAAAAAAAAAAAAAAAAAAGGCCTCCTAAGCCTCCTAGGTCTGGAGCAAGCAGACACAGAGGCACCTCCCATACGTAGTAAATTAACACTGGTGACAGTGCAGAGAAATGTTCCAGTTCCCACAAGGCCAAAGGGGTCAGTCAGCATTTGAGAGTCCCGCCTCTAAAAGGCCAGTTTTCAAATGCAACCTACAAAAAGCCAGATACCCAACGAGGAGTCTTGGAGGGAGGGATGAAGTGTGGGACTTCCGGAGGCCTCTCGCGCTTCTGCCAAGGGTCTGGGCCCTCCCCTGCCAAGCCAGCTCTCCTCTCCACTTCAGAGGGAGGGGCTCTGGGAGCCGGTGCTGCTCTGGGTCCCAGAGCGAGGCTGTCCGCACGTTGACACGGGTACCTGTCCACCAAGTAGAGTCCCAGCCCTGGGTCAAGTCATCCCCTCGAGGCCCACCCCTAAGTCGGGCAGGGATCCAGATCCCACGTAGCAGGAGACGCCCTGACCTCACGGCCGGTTCTGCAAGCAGCTGACCAGTGGGCAAACAGCTTCTTCCAGAGTCTGGGGTGGGACCCGTCTTGGAGGGCCGCTCTGCACCCTGGCTGTGTCATGTCGCCTACGTGCCTTCATCACTCCGAGACTCAATCCCCTCCTTGTAAAAAGGAAGAGGGTCCAGGGTCCACCCCCTAAAGGAGTCCGAGAGAGTGTCTGTGTAGATCCTGGGCGCACCTGGCTCATTCTGAGCGTCAGGTAACTTCAGCTCCTGGTGTGACTATAAATGTCACTATTCCCACTCCTACGTCATAAGAAACTCCGGAAAAAATCAAAATCACCTGCTTTCTCCTCCCCAGGTGCATAGGGTTGGGAACATGGGGGCTTGGGCTTAACTCTGCTGATGGATTTTCCTGGAAGCCCTCTCAGACAACACCACATTTGGTGTGACGTTCGGGGCCAGACGTGGAGTTACTGGTTGCCCGGAGAACTTTTTTTTTTTTTTAATATTATGTTAGTCACCATAGAGTACATCATTAGTTTTTGATGTCGTGTTCCATGATTCATTATTTGTGTATAACATCCCATGCTCATTACAACACGTGCCGTCCTTAATACCCATCACCCAGCTACCCCATCCCCCTCCCAGCAGAGAACTGTCTTAGAGGAGGCGGGACCCAGCAGCTGAGAGCACAGGGTTTGCAAGCAGCCAGACCTGGAGGTGACAGCATGGCACATCAGCTAGGGGGCCTTTTGCATGGTCTTTACCTCTCTGAGCCTCGGTTTGCTCATCTGTGAAATGGGGGTCAAGAGGCCGCCTGCCCAGGTATGTGGCAGGGAAGAGAATGCAGGGAAGTGGCATGGCCTCACACCTGCCTCCCACCGGCAATACAGCTCCCACACCTTCTGCTCCTCCTTCCCATGTGGAAACAGCCAGATCAGAGGCAGAAGCAGAAAATCAGGGGCACAAAACACAGAGCACCTTAGAAGGCCCCCCTCTCAGTCTATTTGGAGAAGAGAGCATGCCCTTCATCTCATTCTGCTGGACCCTGGGCTCTCACCTGGCAGATTAAGGCCCTAGATGACCCTACTGGGGAAGGCAGGGTCACCTGGTTCTGCCAGAACATGGCACCCAAACGCTCAGGGTGGAAATTTACAAACCCACTTTGCCAGGCAAGCTGGGCATTTGCACAGGCTCCCAGCTGCTTCTCCCAACCGGAGCAGCAGCTCACCTTTTGGCTCAAAGATGCCCAGGTGAAGTTAGACTTCAATAAGCAGGCACGAGCTAAGCCTTTTCTGACTCGTCCACTGGCTGAGTCCTGGGCAAGGGAGGCTCCAGGTCCGCACCACACAAGGGGCTCTCCCTGGCTCTGTCCATCTAGGGCAGCTGGTCTCCCCGGGACGGCAGAGCCAACTCCTCAGCTTCCAGCACCATTCTTCCCCCATGAGGAGTGTATGCAGATGTCCACTCCGGCTGGACAGACCCAGCATGCGCTCCCAAGCCTGCAGGAACTCTGGCATGCCCCACACCTGGACATGGAGCTCTGGAAGCAGAGAGAACTGGGCTGCAGCCCTGGCTCTAGCTGGACAACTCACTCCCGCTCTCTGGCCCTCAGTATCTTCATCTGAAATATGGGAAGAGAAAGGCTACCTTGCACAGGTTTGTTGCAAATAAAATCATAAAGGGGCGTAGCCCAGTAAACCTTAGCCGAATGCTAAGGTGTACCCTTAGGATCACCCTGGCCGTCCACACGTGGAGAGACACATTCAACCCCTCGCCACATTCGCGCCGTCAGTTTTCCATTTATTGACGCCCACTGTGTACACAGGAATGCAACAGATGCTAGCGAACTGCAGAAGGGAGGTCAGGGTACCCAGGCTCAAGGAGCAGGATCCTGCAGTCACACCGGCTTTGAGTCCCAGCTCCCTTGCTCCCTGGCTGTAAGGTCATATAGAGCAAGTGGCTTGGTCTCGCTGAGCCTCAGTTTCTCCACAGGGAGCGCGCCCAGCATAGTGCCTGTGCACAGGGAGCCCCAGGAGATGGTATCTGCTCGGGTTCATTCAGGTCCTCCGAGGTTAGCGGAGTGAACCGCAGCCTAGAGAGGAGAGGAAGGGAAGTCACTTACCTCCGCGCGCCTCTCCAATCACCACCGCGCCGGCGTCTCTCCCGGGTCGTGCAGCGGCAGCAGCGCGCACAGGGCGGACACGGTCGGCACAGCGGGCCGGCACAGCGGGTCAGCACAGCGGACACCGTCCACAGCGGGTGGGTCGCGGGCTCCGCACACCGGGCAGCGGAGGGATGCAGTGGATGGAGGGGCCCCGCGCGCAGCCTCTTATAGCACCTCCGCGCCCCGCCCCCCCCGAGGCCGGCGGCGCTGATAGGGCGGCGGAAATGTAGCCCCGCCCCCCACCCCTCCCGCGGGCGCCGGGGATCCCGGCGGGCGGAGGGCTGGACCAGAGCGTCCCTAGATCTGGGCTTGAGAAGAGGACGCGCTCCGCTTCCTCGCCAGGACCCTGGAACTATCCTTTCCACCGAGCGCTTGCAGTGCGCCCGGCGACGTGCCAAGCACTTTCCACCGGGGGTTTGCAAATTTACCAAATCCCATCTCTCTCTACCTCAAATGGAAAGTGCGACTAGGGAAGTGACCTCGCGGGACTGTAGCAAATAAAACCGGGAAGGGTGTGGGTTCTGTAAACTGTGGCACAGAATACACACGTGCTCTATTTACTCCCATCCTCTGCACGGTGGTATAAAACCCCGCTCGTCTCACACGCATACACACTCACACACACACACACACACACACATGCACACACACATACACGCATTCCCAATGTGCCAACGACAAAACCATGCTACAGCCTAGGCGCTTGCCCTCCACCATCCCCATAAACGTCCAAAGGAATCTGCTCTGGGGTAAGTGATCCCATTTCACAGATCAGTCACCTGAGGCCTGGAGAACAAAGTGTCGCCAGTCCCACAGCCGGGGGAGCAGCAACCTTAATCTAGCTACATTTTGCCCACAGGCATTTAACATCCTTAATCTGCACAAGTAAATATGAATCAATTTAGAGCCAGAAAGCACTGTCTTTGAAACACGTAAACCTAAGGCGCTTGCTGGCAAGCGAAGAAAGCAAGGCTGGGGGGAGTGAAGGACTAGAGGAGAGTGTGGACCCACTGCGTGAGGACAAGGGCAGGAGGACCCCGCCCGTCCTCACGGGGCGCGTCCCTGCATAAAGACCGGGAATCATGTCTTGCTCCTTCCGCACTCTCCGACCGGGTCACTCGGCACCAGTCCCTGCACTCTGCAGTGCGGGCAGGGCCCCTCTGGGAGCTCAAGCATGGGGGCATCCAGAAGGGTCAGAGCACATGGGGAAGCAGACCGAGAGCGAGTGGGCGGGGCCTGCGTGGCTCAGGTTCAGAAAGTCCAAACGCTTGCCAGGGTTTTTGGTGCAGCTCAAATGCCAATAAAAAGTGACCCGGCCACCGTCTGTTCTCTCTGTCCCTTCCCTTTCCTACTCCTCCTTTTGAAGCATCGTGCCAGCTCCACATTCATGTGGTACTTATTAAACGCCTACTGTGTGCCAGGCTCTGTTGCAAGCACTGGCGTATCCAGCGGTGAGCAAACCCGGCTGGAACAAGTTCCCCACTGACAAAGGACAAACCCAAAGGGAGAAGAGAGGCTCCTCGGGCAGCAGGCCTCACAAGCATTACCCCGGCAACTCCCCCCCAACCCCCACCCACACCCCCAGGCTGGTGATGTTATCATCAGGACACTGGGCATGCAGTGCAAACAGTTTCCAGAAACCACACGGCTCCCGAGAGGAGGGCCTGGGGTTTGAACTCATGTTCTCGTTCACTTGGCTGCTGCTGCCTGTGCACCGACAAACTTTGGGTACAGGGGAGTGGAAGAAACTGGGTCCCCGCCCTAGCGGAGAGGAAGGAAACCTGAACAGAAACAGGTTTCCCATGGCGGGAAGGCGGTTGGTACTTAAACATCCAGCAAGCACTCCCACGTGCCGGGCCCTGTGCCCAGGGCTTCCCTGGCATCCGCCTATGACCCACCCACAACCTGATGAGCAGAGGGATTTCAGTTGGCCTTGTTTTATAGATGGGGAAACTGAGGCTCAGGTAGGTAAGGGCACTTGCCCAGGGTCACCTGGCTATTGAGTGCTGGGGGTGGGACTCCAACTCAAGCAGTGCAAGACCACAGCCCGTGACCTTGGCCTCTAACCCAGGGGACCCGAGGGGATTAGGGAGTCTGGGTTTGCTGCAGAGTGGATCCAAACATTCTCGTCTGGTAAACACTTCTCAGCTGGGACATTACGGTTACTGTTGCCGTGTAACACGTCACCCAAAACACAGTGGCTTAAAACCACCACTGTATTTTGCTCATAGTTTTGCAAGCCGGTCGTCTGGGAAGGGCCGGGTTGCATGGTTCTTCCTTAGGGGTCTCTCGTGTGGTTGCCGCCAGACATTGGCTGGGGCAGCAGCATCTGAGAGCTTGGCGGGGCTGGACATCCAAGCTGTCACCCACGTGGCAGGAGCTCAGCGGGACGTCTCAACTGATCTGTCCCCACTTGGTTTTTCCTGGAAGGCCATCTTGGAGTAGTCAGAAATTTACTTCCCCCACTGCAAGGCTCCCAAGAGAAACGGGTGGAAGGTGCAAGGCCTTTTGTGTTCTGACACTGGAAATCAGAGAACATCACCTCTGCCGCACTCCTCCTGAATCACAGCGCCTGCAGAGGGTCAGGGAGAGCACACATAGATCACCTTGCTCAACAGCTGAAGATCAAAGGATCTGCAGACAAGATAACGTGGAATTTGCAGATGCTCGATGAAAGGTAATCAATCCCTCCCTCTTCGGGAGCCACACTAGGCAGTCCAGTGGAATGACCACCAACTCCTCATGTCCACGGAGGAGTTCCAACCCCGACGCCACCACGCACCAGCTGTGTGTGTCTTTGCTCAAGTCACCTGACCTCTCTGAGTGACAACTGCCTCCCAGGCTCTGAAGGGGCAGGCTGAGTCTGTAACTTGCTGGCTGGTGCCACAATTTGGCACCAGTCTGGCTGGGACCCCAACCCAGCTCCTCCACTTCCAAGCTGCTGGCCTGTGCTCAGCTCCCCATGTGTAAAATGAGGGGGAATGACAATGGCTCCTTTCTCCCCATGGGCTGCCTTTAAAACATTAAAAGGTTTAAAGGCATACATTAATTAGTGGAAATTTAGAACAGGGTCTGGCACATAGTAAGATTTAGTTAATATTATTGTCAGTAGAGCCAACAAACTGAAACAAGAGAGAATTTCGATCTTGATCAACCATTCTCCATCACTGTGCAATCTTAGAATCCAATTTCCAGAAAGTGATATTTGGATTCAAGTAAGTTGATGTGTCATGGGGAATGTGGGTTCCTGAGAAGCTCTGAACATGGGAAAGGGCCAAGATGCACCCAGGAGCCCTCCCCAGACGAGAAGCTGTTTAGGTCCTTGGAAATCCTAGTAAGGGATCCTGTTTGCTGGTCACGAAGGAGTCAAGTCACAGAGCATTGGAGACCAAGGAAAAGGTCTTTCTGGTTCGAAGGCGGCCCAGCCTGGAAGCGGGAGCACGCAGGCCTGGTCTCCAGCGAGAGCTTCCAGCCCTCTGCCGACCCGCTGTCTCAGCACCGGGAGGGGGTGGGTCACACAGACAGTCCCAAAGGGTTTCACAACTCAGAGCACAGACCACAGACCAGGTCTTCCTTTCCTATCTCAGTGCGGCTGCCCCAGGGCTGGTGGGTCTTGGACTCACACCAACATCTTCACCAGCTGACCAGCTGTTTTCCTCAGAAGCTCTTGGGCTGGACATCAAGTTCCAGCTTCCCTGTTCCCGCCGCACCCACTCAGCAGCTAGAGTGTCCCTGAGCCCTCATGTGCATGGAAGACCGCTAAGCTAACAGTTGGAGACAAGGAGACGTGGGGCTGTGCCATTTTGCGATGGCCGTGGCTTAGAAAGAGGAACCAAAAGGTCAGGAAAGACGGTGACACTCCTGGGTAACAGGTGCCAGTCATGGCATCCTCTGGGGTTCCGAATGCGATGGGTCTGCTTGACTTGCGGCCGAGGAAGGGCATGGGGTGAGCGCCACGTCTTCTGCTGGTGGGCAACCCTCTGGGGGCCCCGCCGGTGGGGAGATCTGCGGCAAGAGATCTTGACCGACTGAAGTTGTAGAAGAAATATACTCAAGTTATTGTACGCAGTGGAGGAAGCTTCTGGAAGGACGGTAGCCTGCTGTGGAATCCAAGGACAGTCAGGACCCTCGGAGAACTTGAATTAGCCCTGGAGGAGGTCAGGCATCCTAGTAGTCCTTTGTGAGCATCTCTCACTGCACTGATTTGGGGTCCCTTCCTCTTCCCTCTGTGGCCAGGTCTTGCCCACTCCCTGTGGACATGACCATCCCCCCAGCATGACTTCATATCCCCCTAGAACCACGGACCAGTTCAGGCTGTGTCCGGGCACCTCCCAGTTCTGATTCCTGGACAGAGAATCTAATTGGCCCTGTTGGGAGCTGATGTGCCCCTGGTCCATCACGTGCAGCCCAGGGGACAGTACCAGGCACCATGAGGTGGGAGGGGGACAAGGAATGCACCCGAAGGTCAGACTGATGGAGATGGCCCCCTGCTGAGTCTCCACATCCTCATGAAGAGGGAGAGCCCACTTCACAATTTCATGGAACTCCTTGCTCACGCTGCTTTGAAACTGTTAACGTGGGTCAGCCCAGACCGATGTCCAAACCACCCCCGCGTTCCTGCCCTCCCTGGGGTTTCTACGCCCTCCGGTCTCTGCGATCTCTGAGCACAGGAGCCAGAGACCACCAGGGACCATGACTGGAAATTCCTCAGGAAATTCAGCTCTTTTGGCAAATGCTGCCACGGTGATTGCTTTCTCCCTGGGTGACCATTAGGCTTTTCCAGAGGAGGCTTGGCCCTGAGCTGCACGCCCAGGGTGTGGTGTTTCCGGAAGATTCTAGACCTTTCTGTCAGCCTGGGAGGAAGCCAAGTCCGTGATGCTGCTCACTCTCCCGTGGCCCCCAGGGTTTGTGTTGGGACCTTCTGGGAGCTGGAGCCCTCCTCACCAGGGCCAGGAATGGAAACACAGCACGACACCCCTCCTGCTGGGGAGGGACCCTCATGCCCCTCCTCCTGGCACCGAGCTTCCAGATCCCCTGTGGGGCCTCGAAGCCAAGCTCTGTCATACCTGCCTTGACTTCTCTGTCCCCCAGTGTCCTCCCCTATAAAAGACAATAGTAACAGGCCACGTTACAGAGGCGTGGCCAGAAACAAGCTAACTGCTGAGAATCTTACTATCATCCCGTCAACATCGTCCACACACCTGTTCCCATGAACACTGTCCCCACCAAGCATGACCTCCTCCAGGGCACCCTCCCTAGTCACCCCCACCCCAGGAAGCAAGCAAATGAGTAAGACTGTGGTCCAAGACTGAAAAGCCGGGCACATGAACGCACTGGTTTCCTGGGGTGGTAAAAAATGACCACCAAGAAGGGACAGAAAACAACGGGAATGTGTTGTCTCCCAGAACCCGGAGTCGGAAACCAAGGTGTTGGCGGGGCCGTACCCCATCTGGAGCGGGAAGGAGAGGACTCCTGCCTCTCCTGGCTCCGGACCTGCCCGTGTCTCCTCTTCTCAGAAGGAGCCACGTGGTCATGAGTGTCCCTGTCAAACAGACTACACCGGCCCCTGCTGGAGGACAGGCCTCCCACGGCCAGCGGCCAGCCTTGGCTGGGGAAGTTAATTCATGAGGCCCGCAGACGTGCAAGGCCTCACAGGGGCTTTGACCTGGGGACACATGGAAGGAGGACCCCGTCCCTTCAAGTCCCTGCTGTCCGCTCAGTGACCGGGGAATGGCAGAGTCGATTCCGCTCGTACGTGGGCTGGCCGTGTGACTGTGACTGTGACTGACTTTGGCCGACAGATTGTGGCGGAAGGGAGGGGGGTACCCATTCCAAGCTTGGGACCTAAGGGGCCTGCGGCCTCTGCTCTCCCTCTCTCAGACCCGGGAACGGCAGTGCTCTAGAGAAGTCCGGTCTAACCTCCTGGAGGACGAGGGGCCACAAGGGGACAAACCCTGGCACCTGAGTGGACCGCCAGCACCAACCACCTGGCGTTCAAATGAGTGACCTTGGACCCTCACCCAACTCAAGCTGTCAGCCACCTGTAGCTGCAGGAGGGAGCGCAGCGAGAGCACAGAAGGACCCTCAGACTGCCCCCCACAGAGCGCGAGACTAACACAGCGTCCCCGTTTGACGCCCCTGCGGTTTGGGAACCCTGGTTAGACAGCGGACACTAACAGATCACGTCCTGGGGGGACAAACGTGGTCAAGGAGAGAGGATTCTAAAGGCCAAACATTTCCGTCCGAACAGCCGCCCGCATGGTTAAAGTTCCCTGGGGGATATTCTGCTCTTCTGGTATGACCTGGGTTGTGCCCCCCGTTGGCCCCCAAATTCACATGTGGAAGTCCCAGCCCCTGGGACCTGAGAGAGGCACTGTATTTGGACATAGGTCTTTAAAAAGGTAATTAAGGAAGGCACCTGGCTGGCTCAGTTGGTGGAGTGTGGGACTCGATCTCAGGGCTGTAAGTTCAAGCCCCACATGGGGTATAGAAATTACTTAAAAATAACAAAATAATCCAAATAACAAAATAATAAAATCTTTTTTTAAAGAGGGTAATTAAAGTTAAATGAGGTCATTCTCATGGATGGTGTCCAAATTCTGCTGTTTAAGTCCCAGTCTGCGCTACTCTGTTATGGCTGAGCAAGCCAACACAAGTCACCCCGCAGCTCAGGCCGAGGTCCCCCCTCCCTGCTCCTCCACACCTTTGAGCTAGAATTTTGCACGGACCTTGGCTCAACTCCTGCTTTGTCATCACAGGACGGAGAGCGGCTCCCTTCTCCAAGGCCCCAGATGGCCTCCAGCTCTGAACCCCCCCACCTGATGCTCGGGCGCCCACTCAGTACTCGTGGAGGAAGAACTTCTAATATGATCTGTGAACGCTGTTGTGCAGTCCTCACACCTACTGCAGGGCATGTGCTGTTTTTTCCCCTCTCCCTTGAAGGAACCAAGGCCCAGAGGGGCTGCCCACCCTGCCCGTGTGCACACAGCTGAGGCTGTGTAGGGTAGAACCTCCAGGCCACCGTCTCCAGCATTGCTGAATGATGGCCCCACAGAGACATCCCCTCCTCTTCCCGGGCCCCTGTGAATGTTATGTCACATGATGCATCTGTTTCCTGGGGCTTCTATGACCAAGAGCCGCAAAGGTGGGGAGCACAAAGGCGGTAAAGCACCAGAAATGTGTGCTACCCGGTTCCAGAGGATGAAAATCCAAAATCAAGGTGTCACCAAGCCTTACCCTCAGCTCCAGGTGGTCGCGGGCAATCGCTGGCATTCCGTGTCTCCTCTGCCCCCCAGCTTCTGCCTCCGTCTTCACATGACCATGTTCCCTGTGCGTCCTGATCCTGATGTCCCTTCCTTTACAAAAAGACGCCAGTGCCTGGATCAGGGCACATCCTAATCCAGCATGACCTCACATGTGTGCAGACCCTACTTTCCAGGAGGGTCACATTCTGAGGATCCGAGTGGAGAGGAATTCTACTACACTGTTGTAGTACAACAGGGACACTGCCGATGGGATTAAGGATCTTGAGGTGAGGAGATTCGCCTGAATTACCCCATGGGTCCCGTGTGATCCCAGGGGCCCTTGTGAGAGGGCAGCAGAGAGAAGAAGGTGAAGCGGTGACAGAGGCAGAGGCGGGAGTGACATGCACTGAAGGCGGGTGGGAAGGCCATGAGCCGAGGGACGCCTGCACCTTTGGAAGCTGGAGGCAGCCAGGAAGCAGATTCTTCCCTGGAGGTCCCAGAGGGAACACAGCCTTGCGGAAACCTTGACTTGAGCCCCGTGAGACCCACTCTGGATTTCTGACCTGCAGAACTTGAGATAGTAAATCTGTGTTGTTTGGAGACCTTAAGGTGGTGGCCACTTGTCACAGCAGCTGTAGGACACAAACACAGACCCAGGATCAGAGGCGTCTGCGAAAGGGCCTCTGGGTGGCTGCGGTGCTGGGCTGGGGGCCTGGCGCCGCCCCTCAAGGGGGAAACCACCATGAATCAGCAGAACACTGTGGAAGGCCAGGGCAGCAGGCCGGCTCGCAGACCACACAGCGCTCGGCGGAGCCCTGAGTCATCAGGCTCCGAGAGGCACCTCCGTACAGCCCCTTTACCAGAAATGCCCTGGATTTGCCCTGATTATTTTGCTAGTGATCAAGTAACACTTTCCAGATGCAAAGCAGACAGTGGCCAGTCTCAGATTTTGCGTGATCTGGGAGGTCTCTTCGAGTCCTCGTGGCTGTCATGGCACCCCCCAGTGCCCCTGAGCGCCTGCCTGCAGCGTCCTGGTGGGCAGCAGCCGGCCTGCCCTCACCCGGGAGCCTGGACACGGCCGCAGAAGCCCTCAGCAGGCTGAACTGGCAAGGGGCCGAGGCTGTGGGCAGGGAGTCCCGTGCGTCCTCCGTGTCTCCCTGAGCTGCCGTCCTCCACGCACTTCTCACCTCCGCGGGACAGGGAAGCTATTCAAAGATGTGTGTTTATTTTCTGGAAAGGGCGACTGGCCTGGTGCAGGGATCGGTAATTAAACTGGACAATGAGCAGTACACGGGCTTCTCGTCAGACCTCATCTCCGTTCACGTGGAAGTCTCTGGTCCCAGGTCCACAGATGTGCCACCCAGAGCCTCTCACCACACCCCCGTGTCTCCCTTGGCTCTCCCCTTCACGAGATGCCAGTGGGGGTGGGGGGGGATCCTTGTGGGTTTGATGACAGACAGCACATCCCCAGCCCTCCAGGTCCGTCTACAAGAGACAGGAGGCAAGATCAGTGTCCTGGGGCCACCGGAACAAACAACCACAAACTGGGGGTGCTTGAGACAACAGGGATTTACTGTCTCCCACTTCTGGAGGTCTGAAGTCCAAAATCAGTGTCGGCCGGGTCACGCACCCCCCAAAGGATCTGGGGGAAATCTTTCCTGCCTTTTCCAACTTCTGCTGGCTCCAGGTATCCCCTGTGGCCACATCTCCCCAGCTTCTGCCCCCCATCCGCATGTGGCCTCCTCTTCCTACAGTGACACTCGTCATCGCACTCAGGGCCCAGCCAGGTGGTCCAGGATGATCTCAGCTTGGAAGCTGCTGCTTGCCCGAGTCTGCAGACTCCTCCCAAACATGGTCACATTCACAGATGCTGGGAACTAGCACTCGCACAGATCTTTTTAGTGGCCCCACTCAACCCACGACAGCAAGCGTGGGCTCGCCTCTGGCTAGTCTTGACCCTAACCCGGCCACACCAGCAGCTGGGGCTTGGGCGCCGGGGCCCCGCCCCCACCACCATTGGAGCTGGACCACCGTGCAGAGAGGTCTCCCCTCCACATCATATCGTGGGGGGCTCTCACCACCCCCCTCTATTATCATCTCCCCAGCGGGAACTGGGAGGGAAGGATTTCCCACCCCCTTATGCCATAAGGACGCCTCTTCCATGGAGCGCTGGATTTCATCTCCTCTCTGGCTGGTGATCAGCCTGACGGTCAAGTCCAACAGGCCTGAGTCCTGATGCGCAAGTGGAGGGAGCTAAAGGGACTTACGGAACTCTTCTTTTACCCACTTTAGCTTTCAGGACTCTAGAAGGACGTAAAAGCGAAACCCACACTCATCTCTTGCTGAACTCCTGCTAAGCAAGGCCAGCCCCCCTGCCCCAGGGCAGAAGGAGCCTCAGCTGAGAGCGGAAAGGGTCACGTACCCCATGGCACAGAAGATAAGGGCACATCACAGATTCTGAAAGCCTGATCCCCTTCCGCTGACCCCCCTTCTGCCCGACAGGAGGCCTCAGAGGCGGTTTTAAGTCAACCCTACTAGAGGTCCCTCCATATACAACACACGGCCCGCGGAGTCCTGACAAACGCCTCCACCCGCGCAACAGCAACCAGCACCCGGGTTGCTGCCACACCTTGTGGCCCTCCCCAGTCGGCCCCCGCCCCCCCCTCCCCCTACCCCCCAGCTCTGCCAGGTCTCAAATGTCAGATAAACGGAATCACACAGCGAGTTAAGAGCCGCTCTCGACTTTTCCCTTCCGCCACGAGAGACCATATTCAAGCCTCCAGCTCATTAAGCTCGGCCCATGAGGAAAGACTTTAAAATAAATAAAAATTCATTGACTTGTATTTTTTTTTCCAAGATTTTACTTATTTATTTGACAGGGAGTGAGAACACAAGCAGAAGGAGGGACAGGAGGTGGAGACTCAGACTCCCTGCTGAGCAGAGAGCCTGATGCCCAGCAATCCCAGGATCCTGGAATTAAGACCTGAGCCGAAGGCAGAGGCTTCACTGACTGAGCCCCCACACGCCTCTACTGACTTATGGTAAAGAAAAAAAACCCAAAACCCGTTTCACGAAGTTGTTGAGAGCTTCGGATGCGGTCAGGTGTAGGAAGTCACCGACACTTACTTAAAATGACAGGCATTACTGTTGGGCTGCTCTTTGCTCACTTTGCAGCCAGAAGTATCATCAGAAGACCCAAGACCCTGAGTCCCTCCACACTTACAGACTTCAGTTAGCTTCATTCCTGGCAGCTTTCTGGGGTCATGTCCCTCTCCCACACCCAACCCTTCGCCCAGCCCGCAGACACTTACACCCAACTTCCTCCTACCCTCTGAACACATAGAGGGCTTCTACCCCTGGCCTTTGCACATGCTCTACGCCCTCCCCCCCCCCCGGGGAACACCACCCCACCTCCTAAGACCCAGCACAAGCGCGACCTGCTGGGTGAAGGTATGCGGCTGGTGGGCTGCAGTGGCTGACACCCCCTGTCTTCCTCACCGCCCAGCGCCTCCTTTCTTTGTGCATTCATCATGCAAATTACTTCACTCAGCTATGTAAGGTAAACCGAGTCATTAGTCCCCTTCTTCACCCTGCTAGACCACTGCTCCACAGCCCCATCGCCTTGGGGCTTGCCATGGCCTTGTGGTGGGCAGAGAGTACTCCTCACCTCTTGACTTTGAATTTGGCTGTGACTTGCTTTGACCAATGGGCCTCTGCCACTGGAGAAGGCAGAAGGAGACCAAGCTACCCCTTCCCCCAGATGACCCTTGGAGAACTGGGCAGAGAGCCAAGATGTGTGGAGGAGAACTGGATCCAACCTGCAGCTCGGAGGCAAGCCCAGCTGAACCTGGCCTAGACCGGGTGACCCGCTGCCCTCACTCTCAGCAGACACGCACTCCCGGGAGCAAGGCAGAGGCACAGAGTTACAGGTGCCTCATTACTACTCTGCATCCCTACACAACAGCTGCCTGTCCCCTCACCTCTTCTTATGACAAGCATGTGTAAGACAGAGACCGTGTCTCACTCTCTTGGCCTCCCCAGCACGAGCATGGGGCTCACAGTTGAAGGGAAAGATGTTTTAGAAGGCCTTGTGAAGTTACCCAACGGTCATTTCAGCCACTGGGAAGGAAAGACAGGACAAGGAGATCTAAGCAAGACGGGCCATCCCTGGGATAGCCGAGGGATTAAGGCCACAGGTTCTGATCAGTGGACAGCCCAAGCCTAAATCCCAGCAGCTTCCTTAAGAGCTTGGGCCTCATAAAGTCGGGCTAATAACAGCATGAACCCCAGAGTGCTGTTGGGAGAAGTAGATGAATTAATGGGGGTAAAGCTCTGGATAAGGCACCTGGCACAAAACTGATATGACAGAGAGACACGCAAGCTCACCCAAGAACTGCACCTGACAATGGTACGAGCTAGAAAATTCTAGTTGAGCGCAATGTCCTTTGGCCAGGACAGTTTTGGAGCATGGAATCTGCAGTTTCCTGCCTTAGCTCGAGGGAAGGAAGGAGAACCACAGGGAAGGGGAGCAGAGGTGAGAACGTCATTCCCAACGGCTGGGTTTCTGCATGTTCTAGTCGCCCCCAAATTTCCAGAACTCTCCACCTTGCTCCTGTGATGATTCCAACCACAGATACCACAACTATGCGCGTAAGGAATAAAATGCCTCTGGTGTTAAGCATATTCTGTTTCCTCGCAGTAACCAGAGGCAAATTTAAATATGCATCGTTACTGTTGACCTTTTCCTTAACCAATTGTCTTGTAATTGGTCCCATTATTTTAGGGGAAACCTCTACTTTCTATACATCCCTGATGAACTTGCAACTTTTTAAATATCTGCAAGCAAATAATAGAGATGAATTGGAATCAGAGAAGCCAGGCAATTAATTTAAAAGAAGACAGAAAAAATGAGACCAAAGTAGCAAAGGAGAGATGAGACAAATTGAAAACAAGGAGTAAGACGGCAGGTTTCACCTCAACTATGCTAATGTTTATATTAAATGTAAATGGTCTAAACAATGCAACTAAAATGCAGAGGTTACCATATTGGATAAAAAAGGCAGGGTGCAACACATGTAGCCCGTAAGAAGCCAACTTTAGATACAAAGCTACAGACTTAAAGCAAAGGGACGGAAAAATGTAAGCCCGCAGACATAGATTCACTGAAAGACAGTGGGGAGGTGGTATTAGCATCGAAGACGACCTAGGAACAAGGAATATTTCCAGGGATGAAGAGGAACTTATTATCTTGATAGTAAGACCAACCCATTTACTAAGCATATATCAAATCCCTATTTTATAATAGAGCTCTAAAATACATAAAGGAAAAACTTACAGAACTGAAAGGAGAACTAAAATCCAAATCACAGTTAGAAACTGAAATTTCCAAATTACTATTGATTACTATCCATGAAATATGAAATACTTAGGGTCTATTTCTCACAAAAGATGACCAAGACTTACCCACCAAAAACCGAGCTGCTGAGAGAAATTAGTGACCTAAATATGTGGCGACATACACCGTATTCACAGACCAGAATTTGAGGAACTCAAATTGATCTACATGTTAAATGCAATTCCAACCAAAATCCCAGGAAGTTTTTATGGTTTTTTTGGTAGAAATTAATGAGCGCATCCTAAAACATGTATGGAAGTACAATGAACATAAAGTAGTCAAAACCCCTTTGAGAAAAGCCCAAAGTTAGAACATTTACGCTGCTGCTCAAGACTGATGACAGGACAGAAAGCAAGGCTGTGTGGTACTAGTGTCAAAACAGAGAAACAGGTCAGCCAAACAGAACAGAGACTTTAGAAACAGACCCACGTGTAAATGGGCAGGTTTTTTGCAAAGGGGAAAGACATATTTGATGGGGGAAAGGAGAGTCTTTTTGACAAAAGGTGCTGGGAGAACTGCTGCGTGCAGAAAATTAACCTTGATCTACACCTTGCACCACACACAGACGTTAACTCCATCCAGTCTTAGACCTACGTGTAAAACCTGAAACAATAAAACTCCCAGAAGAAGAAAACACAGCAGAAAGTCTTTGTGACCCTGTCTTAGGCAAAGATTTCTTAGATACAGTATCAAAAGCACAATCAATAAAAAAACAGACTGATAAACTAGATTGTTGAAAGCAAATACTGTAACACTGCCTTGTGGGGCTTACGGTGTGTGGACTATAAGAGCACAAAGTCGGGGGGAGGACAAATGGAACATTCTGCTGCAAAGGTGCTGCGTTTTTCTGGAGTAATTCATCAGTAATCCTAACTAGGCTGCAGTGAGTTCCAGATGCACAGCAAGATCCCTAGACTGCCACAAAAAAGGATGGTTCTTTCCATGGCCCCGGGGGAAACCTACTGAAATATACTAGGCAAAAATACAGGATAGCAGCATCATATCAAGGTACAATCCTAAATATATAAAGAAATCCTAGGGGCGCCTGGGTGGCTCAGTTGGTTGTGTGGCTGCCTTCAGTTTGGGTCATGATCCTGGAGTCCCGGGATCGAGTCCCACATCGGGCTCCTGGCTCCGTGGGAAGTCTGCTTCTCCCTCTGACCTTCTCCCCTCTCATGCTCTCTCTCTCTCTCTCTCTCTCAAATAAATAAATCTTTTTTTAAAAAATCCTAAATATAGGGGCGCCTGGGTGGCATCAGTTAGGCAACGGACTCTTGATTTCGGTTCAGGTCATGATCTTGGGCTCCGCGCTCAGCAGGGAGTCTGCCTGAGGCTTCACTCTCCCCCTCTGCCCCTCCCTCTCACTCATTTGCTCCCACACTCTCTCTAAAAAATAAATCTTAAAAAAAAAAAAAAAAGAAAGAAATGTGCACTCATGTGGCTGATGAGATTGGGGGGGGGGGCAGTTCTTGTCTTCTGTTCCTGCCTGACAACAACGTTTACAGTGAGCATGTATGACTTCAGAGGCAACTGTGCAAAAAAAGGAAAATGAAAGAAAAATGAGTGGGAGGGATGAGGAGGGAAAAAACAAGAAGGAAGACAGGAAGGGACAGTGGGAGTGAAGGAAAACACACGGAGGGAACCGTGCAGACCAGAGACAGGAGGGAGAAGCCGGAGGGGCACGTGCAGGCAAGCCAGAAGCTTCACCCCCCCACCAACCCTCCACCAAGGCCCAGTTAAATGTAGGACGATGGCCGCCAGCTGACTGGCCAGAACAGGGCATCCGTGAACTTGGAGCAGAAGGAAACCCACCTGCTCAACAGCCCACACGTGGAGCTGCCCAGTCCACGAGCACCGTGAACCGAGGGCAGACAGACGTCTGCTAACTGTTTACCAACAGCAACCAAACCAGCCTCTTGCAGCTGTGCAAGTGTGTGAGCAGCGGACGAAGTACATGCCCGTGGCCTCAGTAAGGGCTCGGGGCGCCCCCCCAACCCCCGCCATGACCTGTTCCCGAGGCTCATCAAAATGACGGCATCAGGGAAATTTCTGGTTCCAACTCTTTCGAATCCAACCTCTCTGAGTCAGTGCTGCTGACCGAGACTGGGACGGGTCAGCGGAAGGGAAGGTTAGAAGGTCCCCATGAGTGATGTGATCTTGCTCCACCTGGAGAAAGAGCCAACTCTGGTGGGGAAACGGCAGCCTGTTACACGGACACGTCTCCAGCTTCCCGGAATTATTCATCAAAATGGAACGCCGGGGGCGCCTGGGTGGCTCAGTGGGTTAAGCCTCTGCCTTTGGCTCAGGTCATGATCTCAGGGTCCTGGGATCGAGCCCCACATCGGGCTCTCTGCTCAGCAGGGGGCCTGCTTCCCGCTCTCTCCCTATGCCTGCCTCTGCCTACTTGTGATCTCTGTCAAATAAATAAATTAAATGTTTAAAAAAAAAAAAACAGAACGCCGTATGTGTATGAACTTTCCAAGGTTAACCGTTCTTTACTAACATTTCCCACCCATAAATTAAAGTCATCTGAGAGAGAAGGAAATTCTGGAAGTACGTCAGCAGAAGGGAAGCTAGCCTATTGTGTTCACCTGGAAGAATTTGGAATTTTCTTTTTTTTTTTTTATTTATCCTGGCTAAGAGGCACCATAGAAAAGGGACTGTGTTTGAGTCTCTGGCATAGCATTTCCTTGCTGTGTGCCCTGGGGAAAATCACTGCCCTTCTCTGGGCCTCCCTCCTCTTGCCTGCAGGAGAGGACAGTAAGCCTGACCCACCAGTTGTGTAACTGGTGAGTGCACAAGGGTCGGGTGCAAATACGTGTTTAAGGAGTGACGGTGTTTACTATTCATATTAAAACCAGAGATTCCTGGCTGTGCGTGCTTGACCCAAGTGCATTAGCTCCCTGGGTGAGTCACACTGTTAGCAAGCCGAAGGAAGGAAATAATAAAGATGAAAGGCAAGAATCGATGACATGGAAAACAAAAAAAGGGAGGAAACCAGAAAATGCTACGTCAAAAAGACCAATAAAATTTGACAGACCTCTAGCATGACTGACCAAAAAAGAGAAAGAGAGAGAGAGAGAGAAGAGAGAGGGGAAGACACACAAAATCAACATCCAGAATAAAAAGAAGCTATCACCAGACCCACAGACACTAAAAGGCCAATGAAATAATAGCTTAAGCACCTCTACGTGTATAAACTCAACAACACAGAGGAATGAGACAGTTTCCTGATAAACCACAGATGACCAGAATGACAGACCATCCAAGAGTCCTCTATGTCCAGAAGAAATTGAACTTGTCATGAAAAACCTTCCAGGGGCACTGGGGTGGTTCAGTCAGTCAGGCTTCCTGACCCTTAATCTCAGCTCCTGTCTGGATCTCAGGGTCATGAGCTCACGTCCCATGTTGAAAAATAAAAAATAAAAATTTAAAAAACAACCTTTCAGACAAGAAGTCTTCAGGCCCAGATGGTTTTACTGGTGAATTCTACCAAATGTTCCAAGAAGAAACAACAGCAATCCTACAGAGTATCTTGCAGAAAATAACAGAGGAAGGAGCCCTTGTCAATACATCTTAGGAGACTGGTATTATCCTGATACCCAAACCATACGAAGACAGTACAAGATCTGTGCACAGACCAGGAACGTAGAAAGACACAAAAATCGCCAACAGATACTAGTAAATTGAATCCAGCAACATATAAAAAATATGACCATGACCAAATAGTGTTTATCCCAGAAATGCATGGCTGGTGAAGTATTTAAACTTCATTTTTAAAAAAGTATTTAATCAATCAGCATACTCCATCATATGAACAGACTAAGAAAAAAAAAACCCACATGATCATATCAACATTGGTGCAGAAAAACAAAATGACAAAATTAATATCCATTCATGATAAAAATGCTCAGAATACTGAGAGAGAAGGGAACTTCCTTAATCTGACAATGGGCATCTACAAAAACTCTTCAGCTAGCATTAGAACTGATGGGGAAAGGCCAAATGACCTCCCTTAAGATTGGAAACAAACCAAGTATATATATTCTTACCATATTCCTTTGCTACATTCTACTGGAACCAGTGACATATTGCAAGAAAAGGAAATCACTAGGGTACAGACTAGAAAAGAGGAAACAGAACTACCCCCTTTTGCATACATCATTGTCTATGTAGAGAACTTTAACCTATGAAAAAAAATGATAGAAATAATGAGCTTATTAGCAAGGTCACAAGATACAAGGTCAACATACAAAATCCAACCTATTTCTATATACTAGCAATAGACAATTAATAGCAGAAATCCTGAAAATAATACCCTTTACAATTGCTCCCCCAAAATACTTAGGTAGTATAAATCTTAGGTAGTATAAATCTAACTAAACTTGTCCATGACTTGTAGGTTTCATCAAAGCGCCAATGAAAGAAATCAGAAGACGACCCAAATAAAGTGAGACATACTGTGTGTACAGACTACGGCAGGAAGACTCAATGTAATTAAGTTGCAAATTCTCCCCAAATTGATCTCCAGGTCTTGACACATTTCCCAACAGAATTCCAGCACACCTTTTCCAGACAGAGGCAAGCTCAAACAGGCGGAAAGCAGAGGACCCGGAAGATAGAAAATAATTTGGAGAAAGAGTAAGACTGAGCTCACCCTGCCCAGTCGGCCTTCCCCTGGGTTCTCCCACCCCCAGCTCTTGTCCTGTGACCTGAGCACTCATGCTGCGCCCCTCCCACTCCCCAGGCCCAGCGTCCTGCCGCCTACTGTGAACTCATCAAAATGGTCAAAACTCCAAGTTGCCCCCGGTTCTCTCCTCCTTTCACCTCTGACCTCCCTGCAACTACAGACCAAACCAGGCGCAGAGTTAGTGCTCAATAGTGGTTTGAAGAATGAATAAATACACGTGAAACTGACCCGAGATCTGATTCTGGTTAATAGTGGACTCGGGGCAAGCATCTGGCAGGGATGAATGTGGGTTTGTGAAGGTGGAGAGACTGGCCAGGGCAGCACGACCCCCAGACCACACCTGCCCCAGAGCAAATCTGTGGCACAGATGTCTCCTCAGCCATTTACGGTACTAAGAACAGACTGGCAAAGCCCCCACAGACATAGTTACTAGGTATCAATTAGGATTCAGGCTAGAACCATCCAGGGTTTGGAAAATTTTTCCGATTATTTTCCAAGTGTTTGATGAAACCCCAAAGACACGTTTCCCAGGCATACTCCCCCCAGAGGCTAGAAACGGGTAAGGAATTGAAGGAGGATTTAATCCTAAGATTTGGCCTTTGTCTGTGCTGAGCTCGTCCCCATGGAATGGCACAGCATGCCCGGGAGGCTCACACCGCCCGTGTTCGGAACGTGCAATTAGACACTTGCAATTCGGACACACACAGTGAATCCCATGGTCCTTCTCAAACCAGGGCTTGAATTCCAAGAGGGTGGAGACTTGGCAGATGTGCTCCCCAATTACTGGAATCAAAATAAGCTGCTTGGGTTGCAACGAAACCAA
Source organism: Lontra canadensis (assembly GCF_010015895.1). Lineage (NCBI taxonomy): Eukaryota > Metazoa > Chordata > Mammalia > Carnivora > Mustelidae > Lontra > Lontra canadensis. Next base: position 3,928,600 of record NW_022631002.1, read on the forward strand.
ACTGTAGGTCTTGGGGAACCAGGACCCTTGGTCTTCAGGCAGAGGAGACAGGAGCGGCTCCAGTCATCCTGGGCTGGAAACTCGAGCTCAGAGGCACAGAAGGACCAAGTATTTTAAACTTAGAAAGAAGGAGCGCCTGGGTGGCTCAGTGGGTTAAGCCTCTGCCCTCAGCTCAGGTCATGATCTCAGGGTCCTGGGATCAAGCCGTGCATTGGACTCTCTGCTCAGCGGGGAGCCTGATTCCCCCTCTCTCTCTGCCTGTCTCTCTACCTACTTGTGATCTCTCTGTTAAATAAATAAACAAAATCTTAAAAAAAAAAAAAAAGAAAGAAAGAAAGAAAGAAAGAAAGAAAAAAAACTTAGAAAGAAGGAGCACCCGGGTGGCTCAGTCGGTGAAGCCTCTGCCTTCGGCGCAGGTCATGATCCCAGGGTCCTGGGATCGAGCCCCACGTCAGGCTCCTTGCTCAGCCAGAAGCCAGCTTTTCCTCTCCCTCTACCCTCCTCTGCTCATGTGCATGCTCTCTCAAATAAATAAATAAAATCTTAAAAAATAAATAAATAAACTTAGTAAAAAACATCCATTGAAGAAGAAAACTGGGGATACACAGGTAGACTTTTGAAAGCAACCTACAAAGACAACCGCTGGCGATCCTTTCAGGTGAGGGGATCTGCTTTCAGGGTTTAGCCCTGGGCTCTGGGGACTGGCCCTGAGGGTGCGAGCACGTCTCGGAAAGGTGGGGTGCAGCTGAGCATCGGGGTGGGCCCCTCCGGGAAAGCTGCAGGCACGCGGACGGGTGGGGCTGCTCCCCCAGTGGGCAGCGGGATGGTGAGGCGGCCGGCCTCGTCACTCATGCAAGCTTCACGCACAGTAAGCGGACCCCACTCTCAGCCCACCCCACAGAGGCTGGGACATCGGGGTGGAAGCAAAGCCGAGGAAAGACAAGCTACACCACAAGGGACCCAATGGGGGGCCCCAAAGGGTACCGCCAGCTAAGCTCCGTTTTCCCTGTTTTCCAACAGGACGAGCCCTGCCCCCGGCCTCCTAAGGATCAGGAAGATGTGTATGAAGACTCAGTGTCCCCCAGTTACCTGGCACCTGACTACTCAGCGCGTCTTCAATTAACAGTCAGCAGGAAGAAAAGGGGTTTCTGCTGCTCTGAACTCTGAGACTTGACCCCTTCGAGAATAACTCGGGAGTGGATACGGCGTTACTAAACTGGCCCACTCCGGATACATTTCGGGGAGCGTCAATCCTCCTACTGTGAATTTCAACACATGGTGTCTTTTTCCTGAGCCCATCCAAAGGGTGGCGTTGACCCCGTGGTGCATTTACAATCGTGACCAGAGCCCCGCGACTGGCATCCTCTCCCACGGCCGGGAGGAGCGGAAATTGGTGCAACCATTTCGGAAACCCGCGTGGTGGTGAGCACGAGGGCTCAGCCTGGGCCTACCGCAGGGGCCCGCACTCCCCCTCCCGGGTGTGCGCCCCGGAGACACAAGCACACACGCGTGCCAAAGACAAGGAGCAGCCTCCGCAGAGTCTTGGGCAGCAACACGTGCACCGACGCACGCGGTCCGTCCACCGGGGGCTGCTCCTCGGCCGTGAAGAGGGGCGAGCGGCAGGAGCCCACCGCCGCGGGGCTCATTTCAGAGGAGTCACATCCGGTGAAAGGCGGCGGGAAGAGCGCGCTCTCGGGACGGCATTCACAGGAAGTCCCAGACGGTCAAAAGTGTCCCCAGCAGCCGTCCTCGACCGGGGGTCACCGGGGCCGTGTAGGGAGACGTGTGGGGGTGTCACAAAGGGAGGGGGTGGAGGCCAGATGCCGCCTAGCCCCTACCATGCACAGGACGGCCGGGCCCCAGAGAAGGAGCGGCCCACGGGCCCGTAGCGCAGAGCGTGAGAGACCCAGGGCCCCGGGGGCGGGAGCAGCTCGACAGGCTCCCATGGGGGTGCGAGCAGGCAAGAGGCCACGGAGCCGCACGTCTGCAGGCAGAGCGTTCTGCTGCATGGGAGCCCCCCCGCCCCCAGCACAGCCTGGCAGTCGCCCCCACTTAAGTAGGACGGGACATTTCAGTCAATGTGTCACTTTGACTCGAGTGAAATTGAAGGGCTGGGTTTTCGGGTGTTCCAAGGCAAACACGAACCATATGGACACGCAGACTCACGGCAGACGCTTGGTTCTGCTTCTCAGTATTTTCCAAACCGCCGTCGCAACAAAGCACAGAGGCGTCTGGGGTTGACGCTCCCCCCCCACCCCACGATTTTATTGCTCTCTGGCACCATCGCTTAGAAGAGCTCATCATTTCCGTGAAAGGGGGGCGTGGCCCCCCCAATTCCTGCTCCACCAGCTACAAACCTGCTCGGGGGTGTCCGCACTGGGCAGGGGGGTGTTGAAAGACCCAGTGCGGGTCATCTGCTCCGTGGGCCAGGAGGTCACCTCAGAGAGAGCCAGCCTGCAGCTCCAGCTCTGAGCCATGACTTAATCCCATCCAGTCCGGGCAAGAGTGGGCCGGCGACGGGCCTGCCAGACCCCACAAGCAGGTCCTGCTGGGGCCACCACTCCAGGGAGAGAGCACGGAGGCTCTGACTGGAGGCACCGTCCACCCCATGGATCTAATTTTTTTTTTTTCAGTGAATTTTATTTTCCCTTTGATTCCTGTTATATACAGTCACCGTGAAGACGGACACCAACACACTGAGAAAGGTTTCGTTGTGGGCGGAGAACACTCAGGAGTCAGAGGAAACATGGTTGTTTCGGGCACTGGGGACAGAGACGAATCCACGCTCCAAGAGAAATCAGGCAACCACTTGCTTGTGAACAAGGAGCATGCCTGCGGGCCAAAGAGGACACCTCCAAATTTTTAAAAATCAACTTCTAAAACACAAACTGTTCTTCAGACACTGAGACTTTGAGAATTCGAGTGAGGTCTGTTTCCGGGAGAAATCACAATGAGGCTCGTCCCTGCAGAGGTTAGGGGGTTAGGGTTAAGGAAGCCGGCTGGAGCGGCTGATGGCGAGCACCACAGCCCAGCACTGCGACCTGCAGTCATGGTCCACGCCGTCCCTCGGAGGGCCAGGCCTCCCCAAGGCGCCCCCGGGCCTGTGCCCCTGCTAGCCTCCTTGATTGTCCTCCCTCCTCCCCTGCATCCCCTCTCTCTTCCCACAGCCTGACCACTCCTTCTGTGCCCTTAATTGGTCCCAAAACAGAAATAAAGCATGTTGTAAAGTGCTGTGTTTATAGAAAGAAATGCGTGCTTTCTTCTTGTTGTAAGCCCAAGTTGAAGATCTTTATTATTTGAAAACAAATCTTCAGTCGCTCTAAGTCTTCGGTTGGACTAGTCTTTGGTTTATTTTTCCTGTGCTCTAGTGACTTTGAGTTGTTGCCTTTTGAAGTCCCATTAAAGCTATAAAGAAGAGTAGGCATTTAAAGAAGATACACACACACAAAAACACAAACACAAGGCATGTGTACAGCCAGCCCTTGACTCTGACTCTGACCCGACGACAGGCGGTGGCAACGGCACCCTTCCTGCAGAGCCGCTGAGGGTGACCTCCCCGAGGCAGTCCGTGCTGGGGAGAGCCCACCACCCACTCACACTGGCATTCTTCTACGGGAAATCTGGCCAGCAGCAAACATCTCTCCACCCTGGTGGGCCGTGACCGGGCAGGAGACACCGCCCAGCTGTCCAGGTTGAGCAGAAGCACCCAGAACGGACGAGATGGCAGAATTCAAATGGGGGACCGAGGAAGCAGAGTCAAAGCCGGACACAGGTTCAAACGTGAGCTGTGAGCAACGAGGCCCCAGCCGCAAGCCCTGCGGTGACAGCAGGAGGGCCGCCAGTGTCTGTGGCTCGCGGAGCCCCGGGGCCTTGCTGGGAGAGCACGTCATTAACCTGATGCGACAGTGCTACCCGTGGCCATTTTGGACCAGATCCTGGGCCAGCTCCCCAAAGTCACACAGCGGGTTAGTGCGGGGGGGAGCGTGGAAAGCAGGCTGTGTGGCCTCGGCACCCGTCTCTATCATTGTTACTCTGCAGCTTTTGTTTTAATGCCACAAGCATGGGGGGCTCGTGCACGTGTTCCCTTCCATTCTGCGGCCACATCCACGGGCCTCTGCTGCTCCAGTCCGCTCCGGAGGGCTGAGCTCGGAAAGCAGGGCAGGCCGCAGGGACGCCCCGGGGAGCAGGGCCCAGGGCAAGGACCCAAGCCAGCCCTGCCGGGGCCAAATCCCCAGCGGCAGGAGGAGATACACATGGCCTCAAGGGGGCGCCAGAGGGCCAAACGCCCGCGAAGAGCTGGGGAGCAGGTCTGGTCCCCAGCAAGCCTGAGCTGCCACATCTTAAAAACAGTGAATCCAAGCCCTAAGCATGTGCCTGAGATGGGAGGGCAGGCGGGAAAGCCGGAGAGAGGTGCTGGGGCAGCCAGCAGGAGCACCCGAGGGCAACCCCAGAGGACACTGCGGCGACCCCTAGTCCGGGCACCCAGGGGTCCCCGTCCACAGCCCTGGTCGCGGTTCCATCTGAGCTTGTACTTCTCGTACTGGGAGGGGTGACCTGGTTGACAGGGTGCATCTGAAGCCACCGGGAAGGGGACAGCGTCCTAGAAAGCACATGTCACCCATTGCCAAGTGACAACGTGACACTGACACCTTCCCGAAAGTGGAACACATTTTCTGTCACCGCATCACCTGCTCTGAGGCCTCACAAGCGGGCCTCAGGTGTCAGGGTGGGATCTGCTGGGAAGCGGGGGCACCCGCTTGTCTCTGGGGCTCACGGGATGGGGAGGTGCTGCGGGAAGGAAGCCCGTGCAGCCGGGCAGGGTCAGGGCCACCTAGACAGCCGTCAACAGAGGGCTCCCTGTGCAGACAGACACGCAGATCAATGCTGCGGAGGCCCAGCGACTGAGTGAGGACAGAGTAAGTGAACCCACATCTCACACGAGAGGCTTTCAATCGTTTTTTTTTAGCAGAGGAATAGTTTCTTCTTAAACCACATAAAGTCCCCAAATTCTCAGAAAATATGTGAAGAGCTTTGCTTTCTTTGAAGGACAGGCAGAAACCCAAGGTCAGTCCATCAGACCCAATCCCAGAATCCCTGGGTGATCCCCCACACTGGAAAAACCATGCAGATGGCGGGACAGCGGGACACCTTCGGGATGCATTAAAACCCTAAAAACAACAACAAAAAAAACGCTGTATTTAAAAAAAAAAAAAAGGGGGGCCAAGACTAAAACACCACAGTGTTGAGGTTTCTCTGGTTCCCAAATGTGCCGGGAAGCAACATGGGGCGTTCCTAAGCCCGTCCGGAAACTCTTCAAACGCACACTTTCATTTCGTTGGTTTCATACAGAAGAAACAAAGCTACCCTAATGTTTTACTTGTTAGAAAACAAACAGGAAACCTTTCCAGCAAGTGATAAACTAGACAACGGGCAAGCCCTTACAAAGGAATCTCAGAGAAAGTAGAGTTTATAAACAAAGGAGAACATCTTCAGCACTATCCCTCAGCACTAGTCCTGGAGACCGAAGAGAGCACTGCACAAATAGCCAGCAGGACAGAGCACACTTCCTTTAATGCACACACAGGGGCTTTAAATAGTGCTTGCCATTTATTTCCAAGGAAAGATCACTTGACAAAATGCTCTTGTGTGCAGCAAATCGGGGCTTAGCAAATGACCTCAATCACGATCAGCGAATGGCAAGAGACACAACCAAGTGTGAGAAACAGAATGCGTGTGCAACTCGGGGAGAACTGTGTGGAACAAATCCTCTGGAGGAAGGTCCTCCCCCCCAAGCCCCAGCTCACCAGTGACCCCGGGGGGTGCCCCTCCCGTGGAGGCAGGGCGCAAACAAGGGGGTGAAGGACTGCACCAGGGTATGAAGCCCTTGTGTGCTGGTTCATTGTTTATCCCTCAAAATTCAGAACAAACGTGCCCACAGAGTGAAGCCAGGCTCTGTGGTCAGTTTCATTTTTCAAGCAAATAAATTTTTCTCCAAAAGATATTTAAAGATGGGATGGGTTCATCCAGAAGATGAATACCAACACTTAAAAAACAAAATATGCTAGGAAGCGAGAGAAAAGGCTTGCTGAAGGAAAGCCATGCCTGCCTAGCAATGTACTCGACCGGTTTTAAATGGAAAACACGACGTCCGGTGCCGAGTGTCCGTGAACAGGTGGTCTTGCCGGTCACTAGCTACTTTTAAAAGTCACATCGTTAAATGACCCTCAGGGAACTGGTGAAATGGGCACGGTCTTCACTGGGGACAGTCAACGAGCCAGAGGGGTAACAGGAAAGCCTGGGCCCTCCCGTCCGTCCTGAGGGACTAAACACACCGTAAGATCGATGCGTCCAACAATGCACATTTGTTCGCGGTGCTTACTAAAGCCACGGGGTTATCTGCTGAATCCAAAGCACCCCACTCTGACTGCAAGCTTAGCTTCCTAACCAGTTGGCCTGGTCAAGGGCAAGCCGTCTCGGGGAGCAGTAAACAGAAATCTCCACCAAGGGAAAGACAGAAGATGGTGAAAGGCAGAAGCTGATCATGGATTCCGGCTCACGGCGCCCACGAATCAGCCCACGAGGATGGGACTAGAAAAATGAAAGCAGAGCGCTTCCATGAGCCACTCGGCCAAGTGCACTGTTACCAATGCGGCAACGAGATGACCGCCGTTCTTCATTCTGAATGGGGCCCACGGGACTGTGGGTACTGTCTCGGCTACTGGGCAAACATACCAGCCAGATAAATTTCGTTACGTTCCTCTCTGTGAGACAACGTCCAAGTCCTGTTAGTAATCATTCACGCATCAGAGAAGAGCCTCCCCACAACAAACTCCCAGCAGTCCCCCGGCATTCACACCGGTTTGAGATGCCGATGAAGACAAATCCTATGCTAATGAAGGAAAATCCCTAAACCTGTATCCCCAACACCAAGGTTAATGGTCCCAGTTTCAAGTGTAAATGACCTAACACCAGGGACAGTATGAAACTCACAAGAACGGTAAACACGACAGCATAAAATGCTGAACCCCAAGTTCAAAACCTCAAGAGCAGATTAACACGTGGGTAGCAATTCACTCGGGACCCTAGAAAATGTCACATTTGCTAGAACGATCTTGTTCTCTACCCAGGGGCCGATTACTCACTCCAGGGACAAAATGAGAACTCGACTCCGGGCTGACGTCCCCTCGAGACGTATTCTGTCCCTCGGGGAGCTCCCTGTTCTGTCGGCAGCTTGGTGTGCCGATCCGAGGGAAGAGAACAGGGAAGCACCACTCGGTCTCCTACACATCGGATCGCAGAAGGCAGGTGGAACGGGGTTACACTCGCCACCTCTTCCAAAGCCAGCCAGAGCTTATCTTCCAAACAAATGACATGCGCACACGGAAGGTGACAGAGGAGCCCTTTGCTGGCTACCAGACGGCTGAGCCGAGGAGTCCGGATTCCCACCCAGGGCAGCAGCCCTGAGCGAAGGCAGTGCTGCTGGACACCGGACATGGACTGAGATGCCCAGGGCCCTGCTGGACGATGGCATCTCTACCACTCTTGAGAGACACTTGGGATCTTTCCAAGTTTCTCAATACGTCAGTCATTTCCCATAGATTTTGGCCTCCGAGGCGATTTCCAACAGCAACCTCAGGATTCCGGAGAAACCCATCCAGGATACCTGAGGGAGTATTTTCCCATCTGAACACACGGGCTGTGTTGGGGACGTGGACGCGGGCACCGACAAGGACGCCCTTCTGCCTGCTGTCCTGTTCCAGACTCCTAGGAAGAGGCACTCTCCGACCAGCCTTATCCCTGAGAGGGCGCTCACTTACTCGGCTCACAGGCCGCTGACCCCGCCAGGGCGGAAGGACCAGCATGAGTTACAGAGGCCAGGGCCCTACCGGACCGGTCGTCCTTGACCTGGGTCACAGTATCACCACCCAGAGCTCAACGAAGTATTGCACGGTAGAGCCTTATTCCGTCTTTGGGGGGGCTCCTGCTGGTGGGGGGCTACTGCCCCCAAAGTGAATTTGGACCCCACACAGCATGTGTTCCTAAGAGCTGTACGTAACTTTAAGGAGAACCTAACTGTAACTTGTAAGTCAGCCAAGCAAATCAGACCGGAGTGACAACAGCTAAGCAGGCTAAGTGGACAGCGCTAGGACTGTGATTTGAGGAGGAAGCTCTGAACGCGGGTGGCACAAGTCTAGGATTAAGAACACCAGCTGCTGAAGGAGGAGCCTGGGGAAAAGGCTCCAACCACGTAAACTTGCTTCTTGGGGACCCCAAGCCGTTACCATGAACTGTGCGCCTGGCCTGGAAGTGGGGGCACCACAGACACGAGAGCCACCAGGGGTGGCCTGACCACACGCGGCCTCTCGCCTCCCCATCTCTTCTGCCTGGGAAGGCCTCCTTTCCACAACCAAGAGGGGCGCCTGAGCTGCTGCTAAGACGCCCCAGCAGCACGATGTCCGGCCACCATCCGAGGCCGCCACTCTGGTGATGCTGACCACGCCGGGGCCAGGAACAGCACAGGGCCACTTTCCCTCCCCCGCCCCTCTTCTGCTATCAGAAGATCCAAAACCTCCCACTTCCCCAGACCACTAGTCACTAACATCGGAGATATTCAACAAGCACAACCCGGGTCTTGGTTCACCTGGTCGTAGGGCTCACTGTAATTCTGGGGGTGTCCTCCCACCCCCTCCCCCGAACTCCAGAAACGAAGAGGCAACTGCAGTCAAAGAAACACCACGCACAGCTTTAAACCAACTTGGTGATCTTTATTGATGGGCGACAACTTCTGTACTCCTGGAGATCACTAAACTGTGTACAATTAGAGACGCGGCATTAAGAGGAGCAGACAGCAGAATTAAACAGCGACTTAGGGAAATATCAATCTTCATTATTTTGCCCATTGTTCATTACGTGTACACAGAAGCATGAATGCGATTTGAAATCTTTTAATGGCAATAAAGTTACAATCACCCATCTGCACAGACTAGCATCTGAACTCCAAACGTCTGCTCTGCGGTGTGCTCGGAAGCAGCCTCTCACCGCACGGTTATTACAATGTGTTTGTCCTGTAAGGAACCAGCAACTTATTTTTTGTATTTACGTTTCTTTTGAAGTAAGAACTATTTCTTCTCTGATAACTGGCTCATTTTTATCGTTTATCAAAAACTAAAGGGTGGGAAGGAAAGTGTGATGGATTAAAAAATTTATTTTTTTAAGGAAAGATAAAATTCATTTTCACAAATTTACAAGTGTTGCTGGTGCAGGATTTATTCTACTAAGCAATTAGACTGGGAATCAATGCAAGTCCCCCTTCTTACTCAGGAATCGGCATTATTTCAGAAACATGGGTTGTGTGTATTTTCTTAAATCAAGCGACAGTCTGAACCAAATGATTTGGATCTGGAAGGTAGACGTCAACGTGAACTGTTGCGCACAAGCCCCGCGGCATCTGCTTTCCATTCTAGCCCATTTCTGAGAAGGAGAAGAGTCTCTCTAGAGAGCAGCTGAAGAGAGGGAGGACGTCAGAGGGAGTCGGCGTCTGCAAGCGGGCGGCGGGCACACGGCGCGCGGGCGGCTACAGCAGGTCCACACGGCGGTAATACAGGAGGTAGGCTGTGCGCTCCGCAGTGGGCTTCACCACCTGGTACTGGCTGATGACCTTGACCGCCTGGTCGTCAATGCGCAACCAGCCGTTGAGGCCGATCTGGAAGACGTCCGTGGTGTAGTGGCCGCCCGTCGCGCTGCTGCCGTGGTGGTAGACCACTGCAAGAGAGGCCCGCGGGCGACCCGGTGAGACAGCCGCACCCCTGCGGCCGAGGGCGCCCACCAGCCCCCCACAGAGCCACTGCATGGGACGCCCCTCATCGAGGCAGGCGGGACACGGAGACGTCACTACACAAAGCTATGTCACATCATCAAAACTCTGCACAATTTCCAAGAAAAAGTCACACGTGTGTATCTTAATGACATTTTAAGGATGTTTAACGCCTCACAAACACGAGACGCCAGCTCCGTGGGGCCGTCCCGCACGCCAGCTCCGTGGGTGAGGATGGCCCACCACTCCATGTCCATCGCTGAGGAGAGCACACGGGGACAGAGCGCCAAAGACCCCCAGCCCCACCACCCACCCACCTCCAGAAACGCCACCCAGAGACCCAAAACGCTTGCGCCCTTCATCCAGCCAACCCCACTTCCGGATGCTCTACGGAGAGCGTCCAAACCTCGGACCCACGGCAACACCCGCGCTAGAAGGAATGGTTAGCGGACTGCATCACGGCAGATGGACAGACAGGGGCACTGGACACGTAGGATCATGCTTGTGAAGAAACAGGAAAAGCTGAGAACCCGGGTTTTCTGGGGCTGTCATCACAGTGAGTGACCACACATCTCAGGAGGGACAGCAGGGCTGTGACACGGGCCGAGTGCAGCAGCCCCACCAACATGGCAGTAGTTCATCATCCTTTTCCCTTTTAAAAAATGTTCTAATTTTTTTTTAACAAATAATGCCAAAATAACTATAATAAATACCACTTGTTATTTACTTAAAAAAAAAAAAATTCTGTTATCTAAAGACACCAAAGGCTGCATGTTTCCTCTGTGAGGAGGAGGGCGGAGGGGCCGAGGCAGCTGATAGAGGAGGCTGGGGGAAGGAAACACCCAGTGTGGCCTGCAACGTGACCAGGCGGGCTGTGTGCCACCACCGGGGCAAAAAGGACCGTCACTTGGAGAGGCACCCTACCTAGCTGGTGGGCGTGTCACTGGGCTCTGGCGGCAGCGGCCACACCTCGGGAGGACCCAGCCTGCTCCGGGCCCGTGGCCACTGCTGGTGGGAGGACAGTCCCTCTGGCAAAGCAGTCTCTGGGGCTCAGAGGACTCCCCGGCTCCGGCCCCAGCCATCCCTGTGACAAACACAACTGGACACCCGAGGGCGGAAGACTGCAGGGCGACCAGGCAGGAAGCCGGCGGTGGGACCAGCACGGGCACTGCCGGTCACCGAGATCACACGGGCATCAAGGGCATGGAACAGGTTCAACACAGCCGGTCCCTTGGACCCCAAATCTGCTTTCGGGCTTTTGTCCTGGATTTTCACCTCCAAGACCTACGACTCGGACAAGACTTTATAGGAAGTGACCCTTCAGTGGGATGTAAAGGACCTGTGGTTCAGCGGATCCGTATTTCCTTCTGGACACCTGCAGCCGCGATCCTCCAGAGTAGGCACTGCAAGCGGCTGGGGTCTCCGCAGCGGCGGCCCGGGGACTGGCGGGGCGTGTCAGGGCTGCAGGTGAGCCCAGCAGGACGGGGCTGGGCAGTGCTGCACTCACGTGCTCTCCCGGTCCCACAGTCAGAACCATTCTCACGTGCTTCCTTCCTCACATTTTACAGAAAATGCCAGCCCATCGAATCCAGGGCCCTTATCGGAGATGAGAAGCCGTGAGAGGAGGAATCAGCAACGCAAGTGACAGCCCCAGTTCAGATGCTGGACCACGGCCGGCAGGCAGAGTAGGACCCAGGGCCCCTTGAGCTTGATCGCCAGCCTGGCCCAGCAATGAGGGGAGGAGTTGCAAGGAGGCAGCAAAGCAGCACTTCAGCTCCCGCTGGGACTTGGGGCCAAGCTCCCTGAGCAGGCCGGACCCCAGGGCTGCTCCAGGATCCGAGGCAGCTGCAGGGCCTGAGCCAAGGCGGCAGGGCCTCCATGACAAGGCAGGGCAAGGAAAGGGCTGGGGACACTACAGGAGCGCGTGGCCACCCTGTCAGGGGAGAAGCCATCATCACGGCTTTGGGAGAGAAGACAAAGGGCAGAGCCACAAGCAGGAAGACCGGACTGGGCCAAACCCCACCCGTGTGCAACAGGGACCTGACCCACTGATCAGGGCCCAACCCAACCTCCTAAATACGCACGAGGGACTGGCAGTGACGGTGTGAAGCCCAGCCCAGCCACCGCCGCTCAGAGTGGAGAGTGTCTCTCTCAGAACTCGGGTTTCTTGTTTTATAAGACAGGGGACCCCACCACCTGTACCTCAGGACAGCTGCGAGAACAAATGAATACTACGAAAGGTCCCTAGGAGAAAGGTCCAATGAACGTGTGACGGTCAACAAACACTCCTGTCATTTTAAATTACAAACTTGCTCACCAAAGCCAACACAAAAGGAAGTGTACAGAAAAAGCAGCCAGAAAATTCCAATAAAAAAGGCCAGAAAGCACCCGCGGCTGTTGCAAACGGGGACTACCAAGAGAGACATAAAGCCTCAAAGGCCCAGGAGACTCGGGCTACAAAAGAGGAAGGAAGGCAGACAAGGACGCCAGGTGCCTCAGGAAGTGGAGGGCCAGGAGATAAGAGGGGTCAGGGCCCCCAGTTCTGGGGCTGAGGATGCCATCGCCCCCCAGGAGGGCTCTGAGCCGGAGTGTGGCAGCCCAGGAGCCCGGTGAGCCAGCGCAGTGAAGACCATGCAGCAGATGGTCCGTGTGGGCCCCCCTCTCCTAACCTCATCAGTGCTGCCCCACCCAGAGGTAGCGCCCCCACAGGCAGCACCTCGCCACACAGGTACCGCGACCACCTCAGCCAAGGTCACAGCCTTAAACTGCCAGGCCAGCGGCCTCACGCCTGCCCCTCCGACTCAAAGACAGAAAAGATGCTCAACAAGGACCAGATTCAGCTTAGAGCCAAAAGGATATTCGGTCAAATTTCCAGCACCGGATGTCAGGACAAACACATGTTTTCATCAAAAGACGTCCTGACTTAGCAAGTCCACAGGGAAACCAGCGGAGGAGTCTAGTGTCTGCGTGAGGCTGTCTGGGAGCAAACCGTGCCTGGGCACAGACCCTTCTATCACTGCTTCAGAAAGGAAATAACAGACAAATTTCCTTACCTGCAAATAGCCTGTAGGTTCTGTGGCATTTAAAATTCTTATTTTTAACCCCTGGAGAAAGCAGTTCTGAAAAACAAAATATCAACAGCTCCAGTCTACAAAAGCACTTCCAGAAAGGCTCGGAGTAATGGAAGCAAAGAGGTGACAATGGTCCCCACTCACATGCACCCACCCCACACAGCAGGGAAACAACACCCACCGCCTCCCCCGGTGCGCAGGCACTGCCCGTGGGGGGCCAGCCAGGTGGCCCAGCAACGGCCCCGCCAGCAAGCAGTCGTGCAACAGGAGAACATCCTGGGTCCGCCGAGTGCGTGCTGGAAGCCCCCCCAAGCAGATACCCTGAGCACTGGAAAAGAAGCTGGCCGCCCGCTCAGAAGCAAAACAAAGCTCCAGGACACCTAAGAACTGGGATGTCTCACACGTGAGACCACAAAACTTCCATTGTGTGGGTCAGACGGTCTCTCCAAAGAGGCACCGGTGCCCCAGCTGGGCAGGCGGACAGCCCTGTCCTCCGGGCCCCAGGGCCCCTACAGGGGCAGCACACCTGCAGATGGGCCCGGCACTGCCCTTACCAGCCGGCCCCTCCCATCCCCCCGCCCACGACCCACACCACGGCCTCTGGTCCTGCCTTAGCTGACTCCTTTCTAGAAAGCATTTAAGGTAGCAGCTGCCGTAAGGGCACAGGCAGCCAGCAAAGGTCTGTAAACAAAGCCGGTTGCATCAGTGCAGGCGGTTTATCTGGGCAGGAGGGAAGCGGCAAGAGTATGGGGCACAGGATGCCCCGTGGGGCTCGGTGTACGCGCCTCACCCAACAGCCCAGGCACAACAGCCCGGGCGACCTGGTATGTGACCCGGTATGTGATTCTCGGCTGGTATTTCTTCCCCTTTCTGGTTCTCAAACGGAATCAGGAAGACATGTTGCCTCCGAACAAAGCAGCTCCGAGGTGAAGGAGGGAGGGAGCGACCACGAGCTGGCCCAGGAGTCAGCCCGTCAGCTGGAGACCGGCTGCAGAAACGCAGCGTCCCTGCCTGGGGCTCCAGGCTAGGCCAGCTACCCCCAGTTTGGGAGTCCCCAGGCCCAGGAAGGAGTGGAGTGTGGCCATGCTACGTGGTGGGGACTGAAGGGGAGGGAGGGCGACAGCTGCATTCCTCTGCAGGACCCAGCGGTGACATCCCACAACCACTTTTCTGTTCTGAGCACTCCCTGATGATCTCAGAACGGCCTCCAGCTTGTTCTCAGTCAAGGCCGTGCGGCACAGCACCTACTTCACGAACCCCGAAGCTCAAGGACAGCTCCTCTTCGAGCTGCACTTTCACCAAGACACCCTGAACTTGGTGCTTTGGTCAAAATGCATCAAGGCTGCTGAGCCCCGGTTACCTGACAGACTCGTAGCCAACAGAAAGCCACAAACCTGACCCAGCGTCACTGCAACCAGAGGTCGGAGGAACCCCCAGGGGCCTACGGACAACCCTCTCTCACTTCACTGAAAAAGCCCCTTTCACCAGGCTGCGCTGCGCAGTTGCTAACACTTAGTACAAAGAAAACGATTTTGTACCACTAACCCATAAAACCTTTCTAGAAAAACGATGCTCATTTTGATGGACAGAATCTCTCTATTCTTCTGATCTAGTAAGAGTATATGGTTTCTTCACCTTTGCCTTTATTTTTCAAGAGCCCCTTTGGTGCCAATTTTAAGACAAAAATCTGTGGTAAGCCGAGAAACTGAAAACCAGAAAGTCACATGAGAACTTCTCGTTCTCGAAAGTAGACAGAAGCGCCAAGCATCAAGCGCACGGACTCCCCGGACAGCTGTCACCACGAACCCTTCTGCCTTCCGTGTTTGTTACCTTTACTGATCTCCAAGTCCACAGGGTAGTCAATGTTCTTGACGAGCTTCTGGCATCCCCCCGTCTTCTCGTAAACAAACCGCTTGAGATGCAGCACCAGAACAGGAGGGAGCTTCTCCAGAGTCACTCTCCGACTTATCTCCACCTGAGGCACAAAGCAGAGCAGGACCCCGCGCCTTACTTCACGCAGCAGCAGACGCACGTCCGTCACACAAGGACACCCCCACCCCACCCCCGCCAAGGGCCCGTGGCCTGAGGGTCCAGGACGGCACCGCTCGGCCGCCGCTGGGTGGAGGGAGCTTCTCAACATCTAACACTCTGCTAAGAGGCCTTCTGAGAGCTACTGACATTCCTCGAACAGAAAGGCCACCATCCTGTGCACACAACCGCAGAAGACCCCACGGCTTCGCGAGCCCACGTGTGAACGCCCCCCTCAGAAGCCCTGCTCTGTGACGGTCACGACGCACGGGCGCAGAAACTGAAAAGCGAACGTCGCAGCAGAACTCTGCGTTACGTATGCACTAACACGCTTTCTAGCAAGTCCCACGCCACTCATCAAAGTGAGGCCAGGGTGTTTCCCAATACCCCGAAAGCCATCTACTCTAGCCATTAATTTTGCAAGTGCCAGTTTTATCAATTTATATGCTCCTTACATGCTTTTGCAGGTCTAGCGAATGCTGCTTTTCATTAAAATGCGTCCTCACGAACCATTCTTGTTCCCCTTATTTATTGTTCTTTGTACCTATAAACCCTTTGATGCTTCCTGTGTTTACATGAAGAACACTTCTGGCAGAATCTGTTTGAGTCACGATCCAAAAGATACCAGCATAGATGAGAAACCAAGGAAGCGCTCAGAAGACCACATTCGTATCCGGGGGGACGTGTCTGACGGCACCTGGCTTCCAACCCAGACTCTGATCCCAGCTGTGGGACCACCCAACGTGCCTCCAGAGTCCCAACGTATGTCTGCATCCTGGTGTCTCCACACCCAACAAAACGTGTGAATGATGGACAAGTGTGGCTACAGCTCGACAGTCAGAAACCGGGGTTCTGACGAGTGGACTCCAGCTTCCTTATCTGTGAACCGAAGAGTTGGGACAAACGTGTCTCCGGGATGCTTATAAGTGCTGGTGACCCAGGATTTGGACCTCAAGCTTTCAGGCAATTCATTAAGTGACTAATCTGAAATTTTTGCCTGTGTTTTAGGTTTCCAGACAAACTGAGACAAACTTTTCTTCACCCAAGAAAACCAGATCTTTTCTATACAGCAAGTAGTTTATGTAATCATAGTTTCCCATGGACCTTCATCATGTGTTCCCACAGCAAAAAACCTTGTGACCTTAAAATATAAAAACATTAAGGTTTAAAGAAATCACATTCCAGAAAATGTGATACTTGCTCTTTCCAAATATCCCCACTCCACACGAACTGTCCGAAATCTTCCTTTTTCAACCATTTGCTTTTCTGGGTGTTCTCGCTCCTGCTCTGGTAACACAGCACCACCAAGGATCTGCGAGTGAGCAGTTCCATTTCCTTCCTCATGGCTCCCCGGAATGCCTCTTCTGCCTGCATCCTTCCTCCACCCGCCATCTAGAACAAGCCCCCGTTCCCTCCCGCTCCCCCCCTCTATCTCGTCTGCGCCCTCCCCAAGCCCGCAGCTAACTGGAGCAGGAGCAAGAGGAAAACCACCCGCAAGGGGGCTTTCCTGGCAGCCCAGGGAAAGGCAGGAAACCGCCTGCGGCATGAGCGCCCACCAACCTCCAGGGGTGGCCAGAGGACAGCCAGCGAGAAGAGAGCCACGGGGACAGTGACGCCACCTCCGCAGCCACAGCAGCCACAGAATGAGCCAAGCGCGCAACTCAGCCACACCAACCAATGTCCCCGAAAACAAATACCCACTTTCTCATTAAGTTCCACTGCCAGACTCCGCTTATTCACTTAAGACAAGTGCCAAGATTCTGTCTCTCGCTCCTACCACTTGTATTTTTTAAATAAAATCACCCGTGGGAAGAAGCAAGTCAGAAAACGTGGTGGAGGGTTAGGCCTAACTCTGTGTGGATCCCCCAAGAGGATGGGTTCGTCAGTCTGAGCAGGAGGCCCCAGATGACCGCAGGTCTCCAGTCCACCTCCGCTCAGCTCTCCCAGCGCGGGCTGTCCGGCCTGGGAGGCCCAGCGAGCTCGGTGAGGTGCTGGCAACGTCTACTCTTCCTGCCCCTTCGGCCGCCACACAGTCTGCTCACAGCAGGCTCCCCAGGGACGCGAGGGACGGTGCAGGTGAGCGCTGCCCCCAGCTAGCCTGCGGTCCCCTCCCCTGTATGTTTTTCCGTATTCACAGGCATCACCTCAGCAAAGGAGAAGACCCCCTCGACCGCCGAGTGGAAAACAGGCGGCAGCTGGTACATTTGGACCCCAGGAACCAGTAAGCTCTCTGAGAGCAGAATATGCTCGCCCTCTCCTGCCTTGGCCAACAAGTACACCCCACGAAGCTATCTGCTTCCCTTGACGCCCGAAAACTAAAGGACTCAGGCTTCTGTCCTTTTCAGATCGAATGAAAGACTAACAGACAAGAAAACAGCTACTTTCTATTTGTCGATGTCCCTGAAGACCTACAAGCAAATGAAAAATCGGTAGGTTTGGAGTAGTTAGGAGTTCTCCCCTAACTAATCTCACAGAACTGCTCTACGGCGTCAGGGATGTAAAGAAGCTGTGCGGCCTCTGTTAGAGGTGGTACTGATTTTCCCCACCGTAATTCAACGATCAGAAAATTAAAAGTGGCTCAAGACAAACAATCCAAGCGGCTACTACCTTGGGATACATGGTTTAGAGATAAAGGAGGCTGCTGGGAGCATCTGCCTCGACCATTTCATTCCAAAAATGTGGAAACTTCCAATCCAAACCAGTTAAGCACCGGGTTTAAGAGGCAGAATGCAAAGGCACTTCTCCGTGCTCCCACTTCTGGACTCTTTCCACCACACCAGGGAGCCTCAGCACAACGTTCGAGATCAACTAGGAGTATACCTCTTGTTTGGTTTTTGTGGTATAACCCTGGACAGACTCTCTTGCCACCAAGCTCTCCAACGCATCCTGGACCGTCCGGATCCTGTCAGACTGGATGTCCAGCTGCAGGGTGAAGAAAGGCTGCAACGTGGCCGACTCCTTTGAGCTCTGCTGGTAAACCACAGACCTGAGAGGCAGAGACAGAAACAGAAGACTGTAAGAGTCACCGCTCCGTCCCACTCTCCGTTAAGGCAAGCCAGCCGGAGAAGACACATTAACTGAAAACGAGATCGCTCAGTATCATCTTTAGAAGACCAGAGAGAACAGAAAAGCCAAAAATTTACTGAATTTGGAAATAATCCTGCTGAATACCACCTCCTGATTGTTTCCAGCAACCACCCGCAGGGTGACCATTCTCCCCGCACAAGCAGGCGGGAAGAAAACACATTCATCTTCCGAATTCCTGCACCTCCGCTCCACACTTTACTGAACGCACCAGCCAGGAAATGCGCCTCTCCTGCCGGGGCCTCATAATGCGGACACTCTCCGTTTTCTCAACGTATCATAGCCCGTTCCAATAAAATAGAGGAAACCCCAAGGTAAACAGAATGTTTTTAATGGCGCTTCCCCCCTACAAAAATGACTTACAAAAGGAGAGGAGCAGGGTGTGTATAATAAAAAACAAGAGAACATTCCAGAAAACAAGGCTACCCACCACCCTCAAGAAGGGAGCCAATTCAACCTTGTTTTCTTAGCTGGTTTTTCATTTTTCTTTTTCTAAGTTTTTCTGAGTACAACTTGTGTGCTCGGCCCATCTCTCAGCCCCGGCAAGGAAACGTTCCAGGAGCTCAACAAGGAATTCCATTTCTGCAGTCTGAGTGACCTAGTTTACGGACGGGATCAAACAGGCGTGCGTGGGTACTGAGGCTTTAGGGGGCAGATTCCGTGAAGAGCCGGATGAAGGGCCCCCGTGCCCGCGCCACACTGCTGAAGAGTGGGGCTGGGACACACCTCGACGCCACCCCTCCTTCCAGGGTGCCACTGGGGAGCAGCGGCCCCTTCCCAGCTCCAAGAGCGACAGGAGTTAAAAACTGGTGGAGGAGGGCGCCTGGGTGGCTCAGTCATTAAGCGTCTGCCTTCGGCTGGGGTCATGATCCCAGGGTCCTGGGACTGAGCCCTGCATTGGGCTCCCTGCTCTGCGGGGGGCCTGCTTCTCCCTCTCCCACTCCCCCTGCTTGTGTTCCCTCTCTCACTGTCTCTGTCAAATAAATAAATAAAATTAAAAAAAAAAAAACAAAAAAACACCAAACTGGTGGAGGAATCAAGAGGCGACCCTCCTGACTCCAATGGCTTAGACTTTTATTGACGTGGCCTGAGGGGAAAGTTGAGGAAAGGAGCTGGTTTTTCAGAGGGAAGTGAACACATACCCAAAGACGGTGAATTAAAAAAAAAAAAAAAACAAACCACCACCTTCCAGCTGTCTGAACAAGGAAGCGCACTTCATGGGACTAACTACTACTTCACACAGGAAAGAACTGTCCTAACTTATAAAAAATATTCCTATCTTCATCGTTTCTCAAAAATGTCAACAATCAATTTCAGCATAAAAAGACACCCCGAGGCCAGAGGCCTGGCAGAGCCATGCAGGCCAAGCTAGAAATCTCCAAAGCGGACTCTGGTTTTTCCCACCGGTTATTCTCAAACAAGTGTGGGCTCTTTGGGAACGCTGGCCTCCGTGGCCTCAGAATTTTGATACTCTCCCTGTGCGCAGATCTGGCGCTGCCGTCCTACCCATCGGGCTGCTCCTTCATCCTCTCTCCCATCCCTACGGGACCGGCCCAAGAATGCTAACGTGAGAGGTCTAACCGAGAGCTAAGGGCACAAGCCAGCCTCCTCTCACTGCTGTCGCCTGACTTGGATCCCTGCTTCCCCTCCCCAAACGGTCCAGGCCAAGGAATCACATCCTGCAAAAACAAGTTACAGCGGCAGCGGTGAGAGGCTGGGCGTTTCCCCAGAGCACCCCTGACCGCAAGAGGCTGACGTGGGGAGACTCCAGAACACAAAGGGGCCGGCAGGCTGCAGCTCACAGGGAAGCGCTCAGAAAGGACTCGTTCGGGGGGACCGGCTTCAGAATCCCGCCCGACACTGCAGCGCTGACTGGCTCGAGAAGAAGCTCGCAGACATGTGAGGTTTTACCAGCCTGCTGAAAGTTTCCATGGCTGAAGGGAACTGGGGCAGGAGGGGGGGCCCAGGCACTCCAGGAGGCGCCAGGTGCCCGGAGCGTCTCCCTCACCTTTCTAGCTCACTTGGTTCAGGCGCCTAACACTCTCCAGCAGACACAAGAATGTATTTCCAT
Organism: Lontra canadensis; assembly: GCF_010015895.1. Lineage (NCBI taxonomy): Eukaryota > Metazoa > Chordata > Mammalia > Carnivora > Mustelidae > Lontra > Lontra canadensis. The sequence continues at coordinate 3,948,668 of NW_022631002.1, forward strand.
TAGCAAGTCCTTCTCTTCCTACCTAGCGGAGTGCAGCTCGCTCAGGGCGAGCGATGCTCAGGGAGTGAGGGGCAGGAGTCAGGGCGGCCGCCGGACCCGGGGACCGGCGCCCTGTGCCGAACTGCCGTGTGGGACGAGAGCAGGGAAGCAAAGGGAAGGCCGGGAACAGAGCGGGCACAGGGGCGTAAAGGCAAGCCACTGAGTCCAAACTTTCCCAGACACGTCTTATCGCAGCAAAACCCTGGAAAAGGCAAGCACAAAAGTATTCCAGAAAAGCGTAATAAACCTGATGTGTCCCCCAAAAATGCCAGTGATTGGGGTCTGAACAAACTCCGCCTGGCGAGTGACTGAAGTCTTATTTCTGGGGCCCACTTGCTCCCATTCGTCCTCACTCCCTTCGCCGGGCTCTTCCTGCTCGTCTTCATTCACTGAGTGGCTTTTGGGTCCGTTGGAAATAGTGAGTTCTGAAAAGGAGACAGTTTGCTTAAGCTACCACTGGCAATAGTAACAGCAAAAACGTTTTTAAAGAAAGGTCCTACAGAAGCTGCCCGCACAGAGTTAGCTTTAAAAGTGAAATCAGGGTGTGTCCGACGTTAAGAATAAATGCAACGCGTGCGCCCACCGGACCCCCGCGCACACGAACCGACAAGGACAACGCGCTAAGGACACCTGAGAAATCCAAGGGCGGACTGGAAAGTGGGCATTACTGTGTCATCGCGGCCTGACTCGGAAAGGGGCTCTGGTCACACGGGGGAGCACCCTCCTCCCGGAAGAACCAGGCTTTGGCATTTAGGGGTGAACTACTCTGATATCCGCAACCCAATGTGTGTCACTCAGGGCGCCACGTGCAGTGTGCGGGGCAGACAGGAAGGAGGCGTGACAACATGTCAGCAGGGCCAGGGCCAGCGCCTCGACAATATTCACCAACTGCTCTCCCAGCTCTTCTGAAGGTTTCATCCCTTTCCTCAGTAAGAGTTGAAGGGAAAAAAGCAGAGCTTCTGGATATATTTTAATTTATCCAAATAGAACAATCTCAATGGTCTATAAAATAAGCAACGTAAAGACAGTAAGACTCATCCTAGTGAGAAAGGGATGCCAAGGGTCACAGACCTGGGGGGAAACAAAGTACCACTTGGGCCGGTGACAAGCGTTCGAAGGGAATTCTTAAGAAAAGGTCCTCACAGGTTTGTGGCAAACAGACCACGACCTACTTTCGTTATTTGGTGACAGGAGTTTCTTGAGGTTCAGCATTTCCTCATGAAGTCCATTAAGAATGAAGCCTAAGTACTCCTCAGCATCTTCTTGTCGACCCTGAAAAGGCCAGATGTGAGCACATTAATTTTAAGTGGTCCCCACACGAGGACTGCAGGGACCATTATACATGCACAGTCAGACCAGGTCTCCTCTTAAATTTCCAACAAGACTGAATGTGAAACGGAGCTCCACTTTGGACCACTGAACGGGCAGGCTGAGACGAACGGCGGGGGGGGACCAAGTCCATCCTTCTGTCTGAGTACAGAATGAGCAGGAATTTTTACTTATCTTTTCGTATTTCTTAAATTTTCTACAATAAATATGTGCTGCCTTTATGATAAAAACGGTCACTTAACAGTTGTTCTTTTGCTGACATGAAACAGAAGACCAGGAACAGAGGTCGAAGGCCACCTCACGGCACAACCCCAGGGCCTAACGGTCACACCGGGGGTTGTGGAGAGCAGCCCTGTGTGTCTCCTTCTATTTTTGATGATGGGCAACTACAGGGGAAAGGACCCAAATTATAGGTGAAAAGAGCTACTGAGACAAAGGCTTAGCTCACGGCTGCACACACACACACACACACACACCAGCAGAATCATTCAGAGATGAGTCACACAATAGTCACGGACTCGTCTTACAATCTCAGGATTAGTTCCCATTTCACTCTTTGGAGAGTAACCACATGTTCCAAGATTTTCAAAGTCCTCCTGCCGCCTCCGGGCGCATCCGTCTGCTCCACACAGAGCTGTAGCTCTCAACCGAGAGCAGCTCTTTGGAGCGGAGGGCGCTCCGCGTGTGGGAAAGGGCAGACACTGGCCCGCTCGAGATGCAGAGAGAGTGGACACAGCAGGCTCGAGGAATCTGTTCGTGGAGAGGCCTGCTTGCTGGGTTGGTCCTTGGCTGGTACCTGGGTACCTGGATTTGGGGAGGGATCCCCCCCTCATTTCAAGAAGTGAAAAGAGACTGTGCCGAAATCACAGAGTGTGGTTTAGGGGCGCACACCTGCTTCCCCTCTGCGAGTCTGGAATTCCGGACCAGTCCTTGGTAAAGCCCCGGGGCACGGAGTCTCTGATGCGCTTCCATAGCAGACAACATTTTCCACGTGCTGTCACGCTGATGCTGAGAAACTAAGTGCGTTCTCCCGACACACCGGGAGAGGAGTCTCAAGGTCTCCCGCGGACGTCTGATGTTGCTTTTGTGTCCCTGCACTGGACTAAACCCTGTGAGTAACAGCTTCTGAGTCCGATGAGTGCTTCCATCCCATCACCGACCTGGGGGTGGTGTGAGGGAGCCGACAGAACAGAGCCAGTATTCATGTAACGCTGAAAGACACCTCTGTCCACGAGCAGAACTTCCGAGCAGGGAGCCCCCTGAGATGCGCTGCTTCCCCTCTGCCTCGCCCGAGTGGACGGCCGCCCTCTGGCTTCCAGAGCACCGGCGTGTGCATTCATCTGAGTCCTTCTCTTGCTGGCCTGTTTTCTTGGATCTAATTCCCCTACTGGACAGTGAGCTCTTTGAAGGCAGAGGGCACAGTCTAATCCGTTTCTGCATTCCCACCATTCTGTACATTTCTACCTGGAAAGTGTAAATTCCGAGCCGACAGCTACGAGAGGAGCAGTAAAGTGCCCCCGGTGGTATCCGACTACCCTGTCCTGGCCAGTCACCCTTCCCCAGAACAAGGAGCTTCATAGTGCTTTACTCAGCTTTAGTGGAATTGTTCTGATGAGTTTTCTTTCTAAATAATTTCCCTAAGCATCACTTCAAATGCTTATAATGACCCACATCAAACTCTACTCAAGACCTCCTCGGCCCCTGGTCCCATTCCTTCAGGAGCAAAGCGCATGACTGAACATATCAACAGGAGACAAGGAACTGCTTAAAACACATGAGGATGTTTTCAGCTCTGCTGAAGGCCGCCGCCATTCCAGGCCCCACCACCAAGCTCCGTGTAAGAGGCAGAGCAGCGTTCAAGGAGCGGACTGTGATACCAGGCTCTGCACGCAGGAGCTGTGTGACCTTGGACAAGGTCACATTTTCTCCAATGCAACAAGGAGACGAGCACCACTCACAGGCCTGCGTAAGCTCGCGTACAGAAAGAACTTACAGGAGTACTTGGTGCACAGTAAACGATGCATGAGCCGGCTCTGATGACGGTGATCGTATTTTTAATATTCAATCAAGCAAGCGACTCCCTAACAAGCTGCGAGCTACGGAAGCCCCCGACCCCCAGCACTGACAATGCGCCAGGAGTGCCTAACAGCACCACTGCAGCCGCAACCGGAGCGCGGGGCGAATTTCTACTGGCTACGAGAGAGCAGCGCCAACCTTTTCAGACAGGCTCGACTTGATGACCGTCAGAAGTCTGTAAATATACGTAGGTTCAAATGCAGCTCCCGGGCGGATATCTCTCACGATTCTATCCCCAAGAGCTGCAATGGAAACAGGACACGGGTTTTCATAACGAAAATGGAGTGTTCGAATGCTCAAGGGCAGCAGCATCGGACCCCTTGGCCCCCTCCGCCCTCGCACGGCGCCCAGAAGAGCACAGGTGTAGCAGCCTGCATTTTGGATACACTTGCTTTCCAGCAAGACTGAATTTATGACACTCAGTCATCAGACCTCCTAACTGTCCATACGTAATGGGCATCAGAAGACCTCATTTTTACTCACCTTGTCTGGGTTTTGGAGGTACTGGCATATTAGTAAACTCATTCATTAGCCGAACACTATAAACACGGGGGAAACAAAAGTTTAGTACATTTTTTTTAAAAAGACATACTTTTACTAAAGAGCCTCAATGGCTAAGCAGAACTTTTTAGTGTGAAGATGGCAAATACTAAGTAACAAATGCTATAATCGCTGGTGAGTTCTTCAGTCTTTTCTCTGTAAGGTCTTGGTCTATCTCACGTAACATACAATGGTAAACACCACACTTGGGTAACATCTGAGGAACACAGGAAAACAAGGCTCCAGTTCCCTTGATGGTTAACTTCCACATAAAAACATGAACAGTACGTTTAAAAATAATAATAAAATCATAGGATTCATTTGCAAGAAATTAAGAACCTGCTAAACTATTTGAATTCGAATTACCAGAGACAAAAACCCCAGCCCTTGACACACGTGTCAGCACCTTACTTACAAGCTATCTATCATGGGTGTCGACGTACAAGGCCTTTGCACTTTTGAATAGAGAGGAATGAACTTCATCAGGTGGTACATCGGAGGGCAAGCAACCAGCGCCTGCAGTGTCTGAGTATCGGCAGTAAGGAAGTGTAAAGGAAATGCAACAGACACTCCAGATTTCTGAAAGGTGCATCTCACCCAAAGCATGTAGCACTGAGTCAGCCAAAGGCGCTGCAAACTTACACACGTGAACATAAAGAGGGACACGCCAAATGACCATGAGGATGACCGCCTTGGGATTTCCATGGAAGGGATTACTCTGCAATCAGCATTTACATACAAAAACTTGATTCGACCAAGATAAATCAATTAAAACAACATTTCTGATTTTAAGTGGACACGCTGCCCCCTCAGTCGGGGCCATGCTAGTGAAAATCAGAGTCGCCTAATTCTGTCACTCACTAGTAAACAAATCATCTTTTGGGGGGTCAGGAATAACTTTATAAGCAAGGTAGGCAGACTAAGCAAGGAACCAAGTCTTTGGACTCAAACTTTCGGGGAGAGGCCCCGCGGCAGCCGCACGGAGTAAAGGCGCGGGGGAGAGCCAGGCGCGGCCGGCCGGGCCTGGGGACGGCACTTGAGAAGGATACGGCATTAATGTAGCACCAGTTTCCTTTATTGATCAGCCCACGGGGTTGCAATGACACTGGCTTATGTATCAGGGTTACATTCTCCAGTAACTCTGAAAGAGTGAAGAAGCACATTGAAGAGGTTAGTGACATCGAGTGAACACATGGAGTAAACGCTCGATGGCTGGCGATTGTTAGAGCCGCGTGGGAGCTGCGTGCTGTCCCACGCCACGTACGCCAGGTGAGGGTCAAGCAGTTCTTTGAGTATCTCCCCCCAGGGAACACCAACACTCGTTCATCTTTCTGTGGGAACGGAACCCGGGAACACGACTCATTTAACAAGTAGCAGAAGAGGCTGAGGTACACGGTGACAGAGGTGACAGAGGCCCGAGAGACCCGGCTTCTCCCCCACACCCCAGGCCGAGGCAGGCCTTGCTAACACCGCTATGGAGGAGCCCACGGGCCGAACCCGAGCCTCAGCCGGCGGGGGGACCCCCAGCACCTACGAGGGCCCCCAACGCACCACAGTGGGTGATCCACCATTCAGTGAGGGACGATACTCCTTTCCAGGACGACTGTCTCGTAATAACTAAACTGTATTTTTTCATTAGAATTCCAATTTCTGGAATGTTTTGGGTGCCAGAACGCCCTTACTCCATTCAGAAACACATTATGCTCCGTTTCATCCTCTGACATCCCTCTTTTCTACAGCCTTCGGACAGATGTGAATGCCACCTTCATATAATGCTTTAACACTTCATTAAATGCTTTCAGTTTTTTTCCCCAGAAATGCTTTAAAACAAGACAAAGTCTCCCCATGTCCCATTAAGAATCTTGTACCAGTGACAGCTGTTAAGTTAAGGAAACCTTCTATGCTCAGTGCTTTACAACTTACACTTGTTAACAGCCGCACTTGACCCTCAGCCATCCAGGAGAACACTACGATCCCCCTCTGGCCAGCAAGGAAACATCACCTAGCTTGCCTGTGAGCACTCAGGAGCTGCGCAGTGCAGCCGGGGCCTGAAGTCCGTGATCTATGGCCACCGCACACTGCCACCCTTCACTTTTAGATTGTGTGCCAGAAAAGCAGTATGTGTACATCTGCCGCCAACATCCATCCAAGGCATCACTCAAACAAAAGCAGCTTTCCAATTCTAAAATGCAGTTGGACCGGGAGGTCTCAGTCTTAAGCATTAAGAATTTAATTTGCAAAATTCTAATGTCCACACCAGCATATACATACACATACACACACACACACACACACACACACACACACACACACACACACTCCCTCTCTCCACTGAGAGTAAATGCCAGCCTTCCTCTGAGGAAGCACACAGAGTAACCTTCCCATTTATAAAAAGTAAAGCATTACAGGCTCAAGAAACCCTGGTGGGATCTATTCAATTAGTCTGGGCTTACAAAGCTCTTGTCTCCCTCCTACTGCGGGCACAGCACCGGGCTTCAGTGAGGACCATGTAGTTAGACCTGAACTACGAGCACCACAGGAGGGCCCCCAGCACAGTGCCGGGCACAGTGGACACTGTGCTGGGGGCCTCAGCTGCACTGTTCATAATCGTCCCACAACCCTAGCAAGGAGACACGGTTATCCTCCTCCTCACTCTACACGTGAGAACACAGAGGTCCAGAGGGTTAGGGACCTGGTACAGGCTGTGTCCCTGAGCAGACATGACCCAGGGGCTCCGCTCTACAAACCTTTCACTCAAAGGTTCCCGTGCTAACTTACCCCACGGGCTTGAGACCACCCATGGACAATGGAGCTGTCCATTTTGTCTTTGATGCATGTTTTCACAACAGCCCATACTCTCCAGCGTGTGCCACAGACTGGCAATTATTCTGAAATAATTACTCCACAAAAATAAAATCTGCGCATTTTCAAATAAGCATCAATCCCAAATGGATACTCTGGCGCAGCCCCATGGCTCTCTGCCATAGCACGTTCTACCCACCAACAGCCATACTAAGTCTTTACAGAACCCTGAGACTCAAAATCAACTGCTCTCCTGCCACAAGGGCCTCTGTTCAATGACCCGCTGTGGTTCGAAGAGCCCTGCCTGGGCACCGGGTACTGGAAGCCCAGGGGTGACCAGGAGGCGGCCCTGTGGCAGGAAAGCTTCTGGACACTGAACAAGGGGAAAGCCAGTGCGGGCTAAGCTGAAGGGGGACCAGTGGAGGGGATGCTCAGCTCAATCCACAGACCGGAGACACCATGAGACACCGTGAGGGGCCAGGGGCCAATGATAGCAAACAGCAGCTGACACGGCAAGGGCCCTGGCTGGGGGATGGCGCCTCCCGCCCGGAGGGGTGGGTTTCTTTTTGCTTCGTACAGTGATGTGATCACAAGTGTAGTTCAGAGGTGCTGGTAAGAGGTACCCAGACTACACCAGTCAACAGTGTACTTACACCCACAGAGCAGCAAGCAATAGATCTGCGCACACGCATGCACACGCGCACAAGCTCGGGGCTGGCGCTGTGCCCTCAAGAGGAGTGATGTTTCGGGAGCAGCGTCCTAAGCACCGGGCACGTGGAAGCAGCAGCCAGGAAGAGCGCGCAGCGCCCTCCACAAGGCAGAGCAGTTTGAGTTCGCTGTGGAGTGAAAGCAGGTTCCAGGGCTCCAAAGAGGGAAGTGGACAGTGGAGACGCTGCCTGAAGCCCGAGTGAGACCGGATGGGGTCACTGAGAGGCTCCCAGCGCTGGGGGGGGGGGGCCACCTAGGAAGGGCAGACTCTCCGGTTTATGGTGGGAGAGACAAGGTACAGGAACCTCAGTTTCCTCTGATAAGGACACAGGCAACATCTTCTAGGGTGAGGGTAGGGGCAGAGACCAGGGGGAGTGGGCGGCAGGGAGTAGCTTAGTGACAGTAATCCCTGTTAGTACAGACACTGAAGGAAAATGGAAAGAAAATGACCAGGGACTGAAATAGAACATCTGAAACTTCCCTCCCACGTTAACTCAACAGACTCAAAAGCATGTTTATAGCTGGTCAAAAGTGCTTTTAATTAATATCTTACGAAATTTTAAAAAAAGGAACTTATGACAAGGCCAATGCCACTCTCGAGAGGGAAACAGGTGCAAAAAGATCAAGAACTAAGCGCTCGACGCTCCTCAGGAGAAGGCACCTCTTCCCTTTGCTGCCGAGCCTCATGCCCAGAGCAAGCGTGCGGCTGCAGGGTGAAGCGCTCAAGCCTAGGGACGCGGAGAGCGAGTCCAATTTCAAAGTGGCCGGTAGTGGACTTCCGCCCACCACTCATCTGGAAAGCGGGGTGTACTGGTTGGACAGAAACCTTCAGTTTCTACATCAACCCTTCCCTTGAAGCAATGCCAGCTTCTGGCCATCGCTTCTGGTTCACTTATTTTAGGGAACAGGCAGGAAAACGGCAGTTTTGCCGTTTGGCTTCTACAATGTTAACTCAGGGCTCCGAGCATCACCTAGCGGTGCGCTCCGTAACTGCACGTAACAACTCCAAGCTCCGAACTGCCATCCAAGCACTAAAGGAACACGGCAAACCTCGGACACATTATGTGGAACAAAATGGCACCAGGACGTTTATCAGAGAATTACTGAACCAGCCTCAAGCCTTTAACATGCTTCCAAAGAGCCTCCGGTACGGGGCAGCCGGGGCTGCACCGGAGCAGAGGCCAAGCCTTGACTTCACCTCTGGTCGCCATCCGGGGTCCCGGGGAACAAGCCCCACTTCCGGCTCCTTGCTCGATGGGGAGTCTGCTTGAGATTTTCTCTTGCCCTCTGCTCCTCCCTCTGTCCACTCTCTCCCTCTCTGAAATACCTAAATCTTTGGGGAAAAAGTCTCTGGTATAAATTTGAAGGTCAGTATCTTTACCGACCCGTCTATACGGAGAAAAAAGAGTAAACGATCTAGATTTTCCTTAACCGTTACGCTGCTGTTCTAGAAAACCTTTCTCTCCACTGGCAAGTTTTACATAAGCTAAAATAGAGTATCACTCTGTCGTTTGTGCCTTCCGGCGAGCCTAAAACTCTACTCTCAAAGACAGCCTGGAATGGAAGCAGCCTTCCCTGAAGGCACCCAGAGCAGGCCCCGGCCCTTCTCTGTGGCAGCAGGCACCGCGGACACCACCTTGTATCAGAGGTGTGCAGCTCCTTCCAGATGACTCCCTCACAGTGCTCACTACTCTGCTGAGTCCTCCCTCGCCAGGTAACATAACTTCCAGGCCTTCGCTGCCCCAACCTCATCCTGCCGTCCCCAGGTTCCAGCACATCTCCTACTGGCCCCCAATCCCCTCTGCAAGTGATGACTGCTCTTTCTCCTACTAGGAGTAGACATCTGTAACTGCCCTATCTTATTCTCTAGACAACACTTTTGACAAAGCTATCACAACTCACTGACCGAGATAGCAGGTGGCCCACACAAAGTACTTACTAAGAGTACAGGGGGTGCCTTAAACATCTGGAGACTAAAGGTCTTGGTTATGGTAAATGACTCCATTCGTGCTTATCAGAAATGACCCAGCGGACTCTGAAGGTCATTCTATCACATGTTCACAAAGCCTGCAGGTGTCCCCGTGAAGGAGACAAGAGCCCAGGAAGACAAACCAGACAACCAGGGTCAAAGCCTGGCTCTGCCACTTCATTTTGCAACTGAAACGGAAGACCTCACCCCTCCCTGTAACAGAGCTGACGAGCCACACCAGGCAGGGCTGCAGTGAAGACACCAATCCTGTAACAGGAGTGTAGAGAACACCCAGCAGGACAGCCAGCTCATCACAGGCTCTAATTATCCTTACCAGAAAATAAAAAACTGGGGCGCCTGGGTGGCTCAGTCGGTTAAGCATCGTGCTCTTGATTTCAGCTCAGGTCGTGATCACAAGGTCCTGGGATCAAGCCCCACAACAAATCCCACCTTGGGCTCCACGCTCAGGGTGGAGTCTGCTTGAGGACACCCCCCAGCCCACTCCCTCTACACCCACTCCCTCTCTCTAAAATAAATAAATAAAGCAAGGGGAAAAAAACTGATGTAGATGGGAAAAGGAAGAGAAAGGAAATTTATGAAAAACTTTAGGTGAACCAACAATTTTCAGTACTCTAAGAAATTAAATTACTTAAAATTAAGTACTGAACATTTTGTAAATATACAGAGTTCCATTTCAAAAGATATGAAAGCATGTAAAAAATTAAACATCTTATCTACGATGTTCTCTTAAGAAACAAATATCCAGGGGCGCCTGCATGGCTCAGGGGGTTAAAGCCTCTGCCTTCGGCTCAGGTCATGATCCCAGGGTCCTGGGATCAAGCCCCACATCGGGCTCTCTGCTCAGCGGGGAGCCTGCTTCCCCCTCTCTCTCTGCCTCTGCCTGTCTGCCTGCTTGTGATCTCTGTCTGTCAAATAAATAAATAAAATCTTAAAAAAAAAAAAAAAAAAGAAAGAAAGAAACAAATATCCAAACAATGTCAAGTTTTGGTTTTGTAACATAGTATATGTTGGGCCTTTCCCCCCTCAAGAATTTTAGTAACCATAAACTGAGCCAGACACCAACATTGACAAAGTCAGTGAGCTCCTGCTCGGCTCCCACCCAGTGAAACACACACACACACAATCCTAGTTCTTGTCCACTGTCACCTGTCACTATTACTGAATCCTGCTGCTACAACTCAATTATTCTGGACTTGCGACACGCCAGTGTGATAAACTGCTTTCAGTGTTTTGGTACCACTCCTGGCTCCAGTTCCATATACTACTGTATTCCGACCTTGAAGTCTAACAAGCACTGTACTTACCGAGGTCAAAAGAATCAAGGCCAGGCGAGTGGTGCCAAAGGACAGAAGGCAGGGTGCTTCGGAGCTTGAAGCTCGAAGACTGACCCATGCTGCAAAGACATCACTGCTGGTTCTCTATCTCACCTTCTTTTAGAGCAAATGATCAGAAGCTGATGGTAATAACAAACTTCTCATCCAAAGGCCTTCTTTCCAATTCATTATCATCATGTAATTCACTATTCAGATTCACTGACACAGCAGCCTTGCGGAGGACGGCCTCATCGACCCACCCTTCTCACAGGGCTGGTGTGGCCGCCCAGAACAATGTAACTAGAACGGCCCAGAAGGCCAGAATGACTCCATTTTCACATAAACAGCAGAAAACTGAAGCTGGTGTCTTCACTTTTTTACAGTTTAAACATTAGGTGGCTAAACTAAAATTCAACTTTCTCATGAAATCTGCTGACGTACAGAAAAACTGAGTGGTTAACAGCCTTTCTCGTATTTCAAGACATACACAGTAGCTCACATATGTTGCCACAAATCATTCCAAAGAAATGATTTACAAACTCAGTGGCAACACTTGCATTGTAAACTTTTAAGTCAATATAAGATAGGATTATTTTTACATGTACTTTGTGCATCAAATTTTGTCTCACTAAAACTAGGATATAGAGGTCATGTCACCACTTAAGTTCTATGAAAATACAAAGTAGGAACTCTCCTTGATTCTTAAGGCCCAGTAAGTGGCCTGTAATCAACATTCTGATGCCACTGACCTAGTATCTGGCCCTCTTCCTCAACTACCCAGCGCGTCCTGCAAGTGTTTTCGTTTTCTTTGTTACATCACTTTGGAAGAACACGCCCCAGCTAGGTTGGTTACCTAATCAGCTGGAGGACAGCAGAGTGACCAAAATGTACCACTGTCCATTGGCTGAGGATAAACACACGCTTTACAGGTAGAGGGCTCTCGATTCAGTTCTAGAAGAGAGACACATCATAAATACCAGCAAGAACATATGCACACGGATACGGAAACTCTCCACCCACAGGCAGGGAGGGATCCTACAAGCAGGTGCCGTACCTCTGCAGCGGAAGGCGTGCTACATCATCACAACCTTCCCTATTTTGGACAATTTGAAAAGGAAATGCAAAATATTTAAGAAATCATTTCCCAAGGAAGAGGTAAGTATAAATACAATTTATAAGCCACCAAAAAAATGATCAATCACAAGGTATGTATTTGTTTACATTTAAAATAAATGAGGACACAGGAACTCCTTTTTCCGAGCAGACCCGACTTGTCATGATTCTGCCGCCCCCCTGGAATGAACCGTAGGTATATAACCACTATACAGAATCACATATTCAGTAGGTTTGACTAAAACTCGTAATAAATGGTATGACTAGGTGGTTCGATTTCCTCACGAAGATTTTTTTAGAGCCGTCAAAGACCTCAGTTTACTTCCTCCTCTTTCCACTGGAATTCTAATTCATTTCATGTAGGTCTTCAGCCCTTGCCCACCATTACTTCCACTCTTTTAAAACAAAAGACATCGATAGAAGATTTTAAAACCAAAAGATAAAATACAAAATAGCTCTATTTGTGATTTGAAAGCATTTGATACAATTTAGGTTTGGGATATGACAAATGTTTCTTAGTGAAAACCAGGAAAAAGTAAAGGTTCATCACAAGGATATACGCGTCACCACGAAGACCACAGCCGCTCCCCCAGCTGCGGGCGTCGCCAATCCCTGTGCTACTTGTGTTTGTCAAACTTACTCCTAAACATGGACAAATTTGGTATTTTGCAACCACTTTCAAATACAAGCTACTGAGATTTCAAGTTTCTTTTTCACACCTCCTAGTTCAGCTGTTCCTACTGAAAAGTGCCAAATATTCCCTCCCAGACTGACAATAACCACTCGCTGAAAGCCGGACCCCTCTGCAAGCCCACGCGGGTTTCTGTGTCGGTGCCCACCGTCCTGCGGGGCTGGGCAAGGCACTGAGCACGCCCAGACAAGTGCTCTTCCCTTCCAACTCCCCAGATCAGACTCACACTTCAGAAGAACAGCCAATGGAACAAAATGCTGACAGTCTACACCGAGAAGGTGAAAGCAGAACCCACTCAACGGACAGTTAAAACTCATCACGAGCTGGTGTATTTCCATTCAAAATGCCTTATACGGTGTTCTTATTCTTTGTTTACAGTAGGTTTTTCCTCATTTGTATTTCACTGGTAGTTATATAAAAATCAGTTGGCATTTATGAAGCACAGACTTAATGACAGGGCAGAGAATCCAGAAATGGGGGCATCCAAAATAAATGAGCCTGGGCTTAAAAAAAAAAAAAAAAAAATCAACTGTGGATATTGGTATTATTCGAAGAACTCAGAACAGAATAAGCTGGTATCTAAACTGTTCCCTTCTTCCTCTTTCCCTCAAGCTAATAAATAGCATAATAAACGCAAAAATTACTCTCTTGTTAGAACCAGTTAGATGCTTATGCTAATTTTAGGATAACCAACCTCAGTCAAGAGCTCTTTTATTGGAACGAGAATGTCACATGGTTCAACATGGTTTAAAACGAGTGAGCCTACAGTGAAAAGCACGCCCATTCAAGGGAAGTCTGCAGTAGTGGGTCTTACTTACAACAAACGGAATACAGCTCATCATTTTTATAAAGTAAACCTCTACAGAGGAGAGTGCGACCAAGGGGACACCTCCAAGCAGCACCACTTTACCTAAGTGCGTGTGATCCCAAGAGGCATTTCGTGTTGGCGCCGTTGCGCGTGGATCCACAGGAAGCACCGCTCACAACTGTCGGCAGCTGCGTTCCAGATGTCTAAGGCTCCATAAAAAGGCTCAAAGAATCACGTATTTTACAAAGAGCTACACTTTCCCTCAGAAGATGAAAACATCTTCTCAACCGGACTAGTCTAATCAAACTACGATCAAGGAAGGAACCCTGCTAGGGCGGCCCTGCCTCAACTCCAACAGACCTGACCGCGCCCGGCACCGCGCTCCCCACTCATACAAGGAGCCCGGAGCCTCCACGGCAGTTCGGGTTAACAGCAGACCTGAGCAGGTGAGATTTTAACAAATGTACAACACAGCAAACTATGTATCAAAACACATTTCAAGTCACAGGATCAAAATGTTCCAAAACTTTTAAAATGAAGTTTTTCTTATTTTAAATAAAGATTGGGAAAATTTCCTAGAAATGGGAGGTTTTTAGGAACAGAAGTATTATTATAGCGCTGTCATTACTTTGAACTTAGAATGCACATTTTTAAAAGCATCCCACTGATGCATTTCTCATGTAGAGTTTTAAAAATAAAACTTTTAACATACTGATCTATACAAAGGTTTCTATCGTCTTATCATGTGACAGCTTTCTCTTACAATGAATACATTCCAAAAGTTGTAATAAAGACATCATCTAACTTGAAAATACATGTACATATGAAGCCCAGAATCACTGGCCTGCCAATTATCTTCTCATCTCGGGAGAACTCGAGACACCACGAGACACCACGACTGTTCAGAAGGATGTACGGACGGAACCGCGACCATCCGTTAAGGGCCGCGCACTCCGCGGCTCGATCCTGCAACGGATCCTCATCCTGGGGACAGACGCTGCCCAACGTTCCAAATGTTACACCCATGCGCTTCACAAAAAGCCCAAGACAGCTGGTTCTACCTCGGCTAGTGGGGCAAGACTCTGCAGAGCTGCATGCTGACCTCCGGGCAGCATGAAACCGGACAGACTCCGGCTCCCGAGACACGAACACAGGCATGCAGTCCCTGCACGTCGGACTTCCTAGTTTAACTTAAAAACATCATGCAGGGGCGCCTGGGTGGCTCAGTGGGTTAAAGCCTCTGCTTTAGGTCATGATCGGCTCAGGTCATGATCCCAGGGTCCTGGGATCGAGCCCCACATCGGGCTCTCTGCTCAGCAGGGAGCCTGCTTCCTCCTCTCCCTCTGCCTGCCTCTCTGCCTGCTTGTGATCTCTGTCTGTCAAATAAATAAATAAAATCTTTAAAAAAAAAAAAAAGCCATCATGCAGCTGTTTTTACTGAAATCCATCCTACTTGTGAGCCTGAGCACTCCGAACAAAGCATCAACTCTGACCTAAATTGTTGCAGTTTTTCTTTTCCTGCCAAGAGCTGACCTTGGTGTACTACAGCTAAGTAAAATCCATTGACTCAATCCAAAACAGGCAGTAATAAGGGAAAAAACCCAAATGCTTTCTTATACCCTAAGAAATACAGAAAAGAAACAGCGCCAAGGGAGTCCAAGTCAAGGATTACATAGCAAAGGTGCAGGGCAGCTGTGACGCGCATGGGACGAGTGCACTCCGTCACCGGCTGGAGCAGATTACTGGATCAAAAGGCAAGGACGTGGAAATGCACTCCGTCAACAGAAAAGGACTGATGACAGACACGGAGCACTCATCTCACGTGAAGGTATGACCCCCAACCCACCCGCACTGTGCTTAAGCACCATTTCCTTCTAGACAGAGAGCATTTAAGGCACAGACATTCCCGAGAAATTCCCCTTAACACACTGGTCACCGACTACTGCTCTGGGGAACAATCTAGCACACAGTTTCTCAGCCCAGACAGCATCAAGCTTATTCAACAGGGGCAGAGCTCTGCTCCCATCTTCACTTCCAACCTCAATCTTTTGAACTATACCTGCAATCTTTATGGCTACGGGATCCTCTGAAACTGGAACAAGCCCTTCTTTGACTTCAATCTGTTTTTCAGAGACCAGGGGAGATGTGGCAGGAGGGGAATACTTAGTTTCCACAGAAGCCACGGGTGAGGAGGAAGAGGGCTTAGAATCATGAAAAAGACTGGCCCATGACTTAGGCTGGCTCGTGGGAGCAGTGCCCGCCGCAGAGGCCGGGGCGTCAGAGGCAGGGGAAGCGCTCTCGGCTTTGGTGGGGCCCGAGTCCGCGCTTTCCACAGTGTGCAACTCGGCTCCATTGGCAGCTGAGCCCTCACCGGAGGATTCAAGTATTTGTCCATTAGCAACTCCAAGGTTTTCAGTAGTATGAGTTCCCATGTAAGGCTGAGCCACCGCTGTCCTCAACAGGCTGTCCCTGCCAGCCTCCGCAGAGAGGCAGGACTGTTCCAAGTCAGTCCCATGGCAGCCCTCAGGCTGCCCTGCAGTCCTGGCATCGCCATCGAGGGCTCCGGGGAAAGGCCCACCGGGCACAGCGTCACTGACGAAGTCCGTGGAATCCTGAGGGCTGTCACAAGTCCTGGGTGTCCCCGATAGGGGCACATCGCCCACGAACTCCGCATCCTCTGAGCCTACGCTGTGTGGGACCGCTGGATTGGCGTGGCCATTGACAAGGGCTTCCGTGGGAAGACCACCCTCACCACCATCTTTCAAGTAACTGTAATATCCTGGGGGACGTTTTTTCTTCTTTTTACGCTCCCTTTGTCCAAGACCACCCGCGACACCATCGCTTTCTAAAACCTCCACCTCCGCGCCCGAACTGCCATCCAGGGCAAGAGCAGAGCCTGGGTACTGGCAGTCCACAGCGCCATAGGTCGCTTCTTTATCGAGGTCATCAGGGGTCTTTTTGGAAGTTGTGCAGCTGAGAATAAACTCAGGGGCCTGAGGATTCAGTGTGCTGGAAATACTGTAGCTGGGGGCTCTCGGCAAAGCGTCACTGGGCTCAATCACTTCATTAACACCAAACTCAATTCTCTGATATTCTTGTCCTGTTTAGAAAGAAAACGATCAGTAAATACAGCATCAGTTAAGAGCACAGTTACACAAACTATAAAAGTCTCTATAATTAATCCTTTCCTTTTTGAAACCAAACCCTTAAAGCTGTCTTCTAATTAACACAGCTATGACATTTCATTTCTGTGACAAATAATTAGCCAAAAATAAGTAGTGACTATAAAACCTTATTTAATTTTAGATCTACAAAAACCAGAAGCCCGTATTCATTTTCCACTCTCAGGGTAGCTAAGGGAGACATTCAGAAAGTAGAAATTCAAATGAAATTATAATAAAAAGCAAATAATATTCTGCCTGTCTACAAACACCCCTCAATGAAATCTAACTTTATTGGCTAGGGTGCAGGTATTTTGGACAACTTAAAAAGAAAACCATGACGACTAACTTAGGGATTTAAAGTCATTACTATATTATGGCTTCCCTAATTAGTGTAATTTAGTGATTCAGAAAGTCTGCACTACGTCCAGAATCCGCGCGCTCTGCAGAGGTGCTCCTCGGAGGCAGCACTCTCGAATCCGCCATCCTCTGACCTCCTCCTGCAACCTTCGCTGCAGTGTGCGGACGGCCTTGCTGAATGCGCGAAACTGTGCCCGAAATCAGCTGCTATTGGACCAACTCTAAGGGTGGTAGCCACACTTCCAAAAAACACCAAAGGACAATTAGGACTGCAAACTTTTTTAAAAATTTCTTTGGAACCCTTTGATACTTCCCGCCAACTGGCTAGCAGGAGTACAGACCATCTTTACAGTCCATCCACTCCAAAATGTACATTTTTTCATAGTTCACATCTCTGAATTAGGTTAAGTTGTAGAATCAGCTGCATCTTTCAACAGACGTCAAGTGCCAGTGTCCTCGTGTATCTGATGAAACAGTTATAAATTCTGACGTTAAGGGAAGGACACATAACTTCTCATTTATCCGGAATGCATAACTGCACATCTCTCCCAGTCTAGCACAAAAGGCCAACTTCTCAAGGCAAGTATTCCAAAATAAACAAATAAACCAATCAATAAAATCATACTATCAAGAGAACTGTGCTCTACTACAAATAACTGAATACTTTTGACCTTGGTAGTCTTTCAACAAACAGCCCAAGGGGCCCATCGTGTGCAAGACATCTAGGGACAGGGACGCCACCAGTCCCCTAATTCTTCCTCTGCTTTGTGACCACACCTCAGGGGGCGGGGCTGCACTTTCCCGACAACAAGAAGTTCCTGGAAAAGGGATACTAATGACCCCTGCACCTGACAGCACACTGTCACACAGTCATCAATATGAACATCTGAATCCATTCGCCTCTGAGCACTGTTTTCCCTTGTTTTGAGAAGAATCACTAAAGGAAAATGATGTTCTCTTTTACGACACCTAAAAATAAAGTGTCCGTTTGATTTCAGGCACCACCTCTCCCACGATGCTTCGAGGGTGCAGTGCCACTCCACGGACGGACGTGGATGTGTGTGGGGCAAGGAAGAACACTCCCCGTGGGGAAGCCACCCTCTGCAGACGATGGCGTGTGCTGTGAAATCAGAAATCAGACGTTAGTATGCTTTGTGGCATGCAGCTTGTGCAAGATCTTGATTACTTCCAATAGACACAGTGCCTTCCACATTTCAATCCTTAATCTTATCATATCACAGAATATTCTAGAACAGGAAAGGACATTAGTGGAAACATCATGCTACGGTTATTTCCAAAACATCTACCCCGCAGAGGGTCTGAGTGTACCACCAAAAGGCGAAGAGTCCTGCCCAAAGCAGCCCCTCTTCTCACCCACAACACGTTTCACGGACAATGCGTGCGCCGCGCAGCAGAGGAGTCAGCACGAAGCCCAACCTGTGGGCTGATGGCTTCTGGTGAAAGCCTACAAACCCAGGCTTGAAACACAGAGTCGACGCAGCGGGTGAATGGGGCCTCAGTGCTCAGGCCACGCAGACAGTGGGGTTGCTGGGGGAAGGAAAACCAGCTCAAATAAAACAACGCCATCCTAACATAGCGTTCTGCTAGGCGGGATCCCTGCGGCGCCCAGGATGCTGGATGGGCCACACCGTCTGCAACGCTCGGGGGCCCCCAGAGACTGTTGTGCCCATCACTGTCTGGGAAGTGCTGCTTACGTGGCTTCCTTGGCTGATTTCTCCAGTTAACAGAGCACCTAGCTGCGTGCCAAGTGCTTATCACAGAGGGTACGAGTTTAGTAGGGCGAAGTCCCTGCCTCCGGGAGTGACAGCGAGTAGCAGAAAAACACCTCGGACTGAAGCTGACAGTGCAGAGGCAGGGCAAGAGAAGGCCTCAACAGCTTCCCAGAAAGGATGCTTCCAGATATAGGAAAGAGCAACCAATTTCAGTCAGAAGCCACAGGAAGTCAGTGGAACTGGCAGGAGAGCTGGCTGGAGGGGTGGGGGGAGTCAATCCCAGCTCTAGGATCGGACTAAAAAAGCAGAGGTGTAAAAGGCACGCCGTGATGAGGAGCCCCTGAAAGCACTTGCTGTAGCTCCCCACGGTGGGCGGGAGAACAAAGAGTTCTAATCATTCACCAAAAACACACGGACGGTTTACAACATTCCAGAAGTACAGTGCGCAGCTGCTGAGCACAGAGAAATGGGTGATCCTGATCCCTGCCACCCAGAGCCCAACTGTCGGAAGAGGGAGGCAGACTCATTACCGGCCAGCGGGACAGGCACTGTGAAAGGAATAAACGTCACAGAAACACGAGAGAACAGGAAAGGCCCCAGGGAAAGGCGCCTTTAAGCTGCCCTGTCACTGGCAGCGTGAGCCGGTGGCCAGATCCCAGCTGTGTTTTTGGCAGATGAAAAGACGGACCTGAGAGAAGAGACAATGGAGAAGAGGAGCCATGACGCAGGAACTAAGCCGAGAAGACAGCCTAAAAGGAGGGGTGCGGCGTGAGGAAGGGAGGGAGAGGCCACGGAGAGGAGCTGGTGGAGCCTCCAACCTGCAGCCTGGGCCCTGGGAAGACGGTGAGACCGTGAACCGAACGAGGAAGAAAGGAGCAACACGAAGGGGAAAGCGCTGAGTAAGCCACCGCAGCACACTTCCTACGCGCCAAGTACTCGGGGACAGACGGCGGCAGACCCGGCAAGCGGGGTCTCCGAAGGCTAGCCAGCCAGGACACGTAACCACCCCGTCGCCCCTAGCACTGCTCTTCCCTCAGCCTCCCAGATCATGGTTTCCTCCAAACCGCTAAGGACGTTAGATGCCGCCGACTCTCTGCTGTACATAAAAGGTCTGCACAGGTTCTTCAGGTTTATGTTTAAATTACAACGAAAGCCCCGTTCACAGGTCTGCCCATGCTAATGAAACTGGGAACCAGGTCCCTGGCCCTCAAAGCAAAGGGTCCGCATCGGCTTCTCCAGGCCCAGCAAGGGCCCTTAATGATCCACACGGTGCACGAGGCCCCACAGCTCGGACGCACCCGCGCCCCGGCCTTCTGCGCACGACAGCCAGCCACCGGTGCTCAACTGCACAAAATCACTGCATCTCAGTGAGCACTGTCCCCGGTAATGAGCTCTGTATCTGGGACAGACACCAGAAAAGTAACAGACCAGGAAGTAAAAAGGTCCTCTGACTTCCCGAGAGCATTAAGGAACAGACTGGGACAGAAATGAAAACTGCAGAACCGATCAGAGCTGTCGGCTGAGCCTTGCAAAGAGCGCGCTCTCAGAATCACCAGCTCTGCCCGCAGCAGCCTCTACAACCAGAAGAAAGGCCACTGGGGAACTTTTACCAAAACTGCTGGCTATAAAGGACACACGTGTGCCACGGACCATGGTCAAGAAAAAATGGCATCAAACAACTATTTCCATACTTAAACCTGGAACGTCTAACAGTCTGAAGCACAAAATATACTTCATTAATCAAAATGATTCAGAGATCAAACATGCTAGTTTACAGCAAAAACCGCAAGCAGTCAGGGAACGTTTATTGGGAAAGTATGAAGCGGGAGGAAACCGTGACTTCCGAACAGCCGGCCCACCCAGCGCACGGGGCCAGAGAACGCGCCGGGGAGATAAAGGAGAGAACCAGCTTACCGTCGGGGAGTTCGTCGGGATCTTGGGGGCCACAGAGAACTGTTCCACTGTATGGAGGAAGCTGCACAGGGAAGTGGAAAACAAATTTTAACTCAACAAAATGTTCAAACCCAACACATTCTTTTTCATTAAACTCTTTATCCATTCAACTTTTCTCATGACATTTTTTTTTACCAAAATAACATAGGCAGTAAAATTAAATCACCTTCATTTAAGATAAAAAGTACCACAGGAATGATTTTAAAAATTGTCCTTAAGATCCAAAAATGAGGCAAAAAATGAAAATAAAGATTCCAATGGACATGTAAGTCAACTACAATAAAATGCCACCGTAAGCCCTTCCTTTCATAGGATGTTAGAAAATGCCCACAGATACCACAGCCACTTGCCCTGAGCCACTAAGAAAGGTGAGTCCTAGTGACCTCATGTCTGTCACCCCTGCGGCACTGCACGTCCGCCCGGAAGGACAGGCCAGACTTCTCACGCCCACCACTGTCTGAGAACTGCTGTGCAGGGGTGTCCTCAGCTGATTTCCCCAATTAACTCTTAGCAGGTCGATTCAATGGTCACAATAAAGAAGTTCTCTCCCCCAGGGAATGAGTGACAAGAAAGAACCTGAGGAAACACAGGGCAGTTCAAAACCCAAGGCTTGCAGGGATGGGAGCTGCACGTTGTCCACTGGGGGGCGCCGGGGATCTTCCTGCCCACACGGAAGCAGCCGTTCTGGGTCTGCCTAGGGCTACACCTGGGCCTTGCACCCGCAGCACAAAGGCCACTCAAACACTCACACAGTGCTCCCGCATTCACCGCGGGCACAGACACCTGGAGCAAAAAAGGCTCGTCTGAGCACCAGTCAGGTTCCTCTCCCCCTGCAGTCACGAAGGAAGTTTAGCAAACTCCCAGATGCAGAATGCCTTCTCTCTTCCTCTCAGTGACACCACGCTGCCCCTGGTGAGGGAAATCTACGCAACTGTGAGGCAGTAAAAGTACTTGTTTTTTGGTTTTTTAAAAATCAAGCTGCATTTACACAAACTGTCTTAAGTGACAGAGGCAGGACCTGAAAACAGACTCTAGACCCCAGGAGACTCCAGGCAACACTGCCATTTTCTTTTTGTGTTTACAAAACTTACTCAGAGTTACTAACCTAGTAGTGCAACTATAGGAATTAGTGTGGGAGTGAGTTCAGGTACAAAAGAAGGGAGTGTGTGTCTTCCTTACTCTGCAGGCACATGGCACCTTTAATTCAACAAACCTCCACCATTTAGAAGATGCCCCCCAGACTGTGGTAAATGTGTATTTATGACAGAGAATTGCTCAAAGTTCCCTCTTTAACTATATAGCTACTTCTAAGAATAAAAAATTATAAAATCAAATTCACACATGAATTCAAGGTGAGCAATGTAAAAAACAAATCCAGTTATATTAGATGCACAGTAAAATCAACTTAATCTGAAAACAGTACTTCAGACTTAATCTGAAGTCAGTACTCAGGCCCTTTGATTAGGAAGGTAATATTTTAAACAAATACTGTATGATAGCCCTTATTTTTGCAATCTAACAAAAAAACAAAACACAGAAACTCAAAATTAAAAAAAAAAAAAACAAAAAAAACGGCGACTGGCCTGACACCAGCGAAGGCTGAGTCAGGGGAGCGGGGAACCACGGGGTCAGGACTTCCACCACTCACCACCAGCAGATACACACGTCCCGGATGTCTAACACACAGTGTGTGGATTACAGACAGCAACCTTTATTATAAACTTTAAGCCTGCTAAGAAGCCAGGTTTTAACTGTTCCCACTATAAGACCTGCTATTCATAAATTCCCAAGGAAGAGTTAAGGATGAGGGAGGATCGGGGCGCCTGGGGGACTCAGTCGTCAGGCATCTGCCTTCAGCTCAGGTCATGATCCTGGGGTCCTGGGATCGAGCCCCATCTCCCTCTCCCACTCCCCTTCCTTCTGTTCCCTCTCTCGCTGTGTGTCTTTCTCTGTCAAATAAATAAAATCTTTAAAAAAAAAAAAAGGATGAAGGAGAATCAAAACACCTCTGAATAAGTATAAGAGGGTATGTGCTCTCCCAGAAGATGGATTATAGAGTTGCAACCATTAAAACGAGTGGTAAGGATACAGAGATAAAGCAGAAGGGCCACGGCCACGGGCACTGCAACTAACCGCCCAGTGCTCAGCGAATGACGCTGGGACCACTCACGGCCACCGCCAGAGAAGCCATATCAGGGCCACACCTCACAGACAGCAAAGTCCGCCCCAACTGTACCATACACTACAGTGGAAACAAAACCTTAAAACTTTAGGAGGAAAACCAGAGTCTTTATTACCGCAGACAAAGAAAGTATTTCTTAAAGACATTTACAAACCATGAGGAAAAAAGCCAATACATTTGACATTTAAGTTAAAAACGTACTTCCCTTATGCAGCAAAAGAGATAAAAATGCATCACATGTGAAGTTCAAAAGCCCTCATGCTAGAACGAGATGCCTGTAACATGCAAAACCAAAGACCACTAATCATGTAAGTAACGAGAAAAAGACAAGCCACTTAATAAAAAAATGTGGACAGGGGAGACAGGCTTAATTCAAGAAGTGGAAATCTGTACTGTCAATGGGCACAGGCAAGTAATGAAATAGTTCTCAACTATGTCACCTGAGAACTGTTAACAATGAGAATCCATTCAGACCCAACAGATTAACAACGTTTTTAAGTATGCCTATACTAAGAAGCAAGAATTTTTTCTTCAAATGAGACGGTGAGAACACTCATGCACTGCTGATGGGGATGCAGACTGTTAGATGCTTTGAAAGCAGATCAGCGGTCTCCAGCAAAACTACAGATGCTTACTCCTTCCCCGCTGACACAGATGCTTACTCCTTCCCCGCTGACCAGTTCCATTCCTAAGGCCAAAGCCTGGAGAAATCCACAGAGGCACGTAAAATATGTTTACTGCAACATTTCTGTAACTATGTACCAACTAAAGACCCCAATGGTCCTTGCGAGGAGATAAGGCAAATGAGCTGTGACAGCTGTTGAGAGCTGTTCTACCAGCAGTGCTTAGCAATTAAAATCAAAGAACGAAAAACAAAACGTATCAGCATAGATAGAGCAAACAATACCTTAGTATGAAATAAACCTCAAAACGATGTACACACAGTTGACCCTGGACACCATGGGTTTCAATTGTGCAGTCCACTTTACAAGCAGATTTTTTTCTATAAATACAGTGTAACACTATAAACATATTTCCTCTTATTATTTTCCTAACATTTTCTTTTCTCCAGCTTACTTTATTCTAAGAATAACCACATAACATTTGTAACACATAAAATGTGCTAATCAACTGTTCTTATGATCAGTAAGGCTTCTGATCGCCAATAGGCTATTAGTAGTTAAGTTCTGGGGTCATCAAAAGTTACACGTAGATTTTCAAATGAAGCGGGGGTTAGGAGTGTGCTAATCAACTGTTCTTATGATCAGTAAGGCTTCTGATCGCCAATAGGCTATTATTAGTAGTTAAGTTCTGGGGTCATCAAAAGTTACACGTAGATTTTCAAATGAAGCGGGGGTCGGCACTCCTAACCCCTGCGTATAAAACCATTTATCCTTTAAACCACATAAAAAATTACAATGTTACTATCTGCTGACACCCCTGTGTGTAGTAGAAGGTGAAAACCAGTCAGTAAACAATACCAACTCAGCAGAGCTGTTACTTCTGCGGAGGGAGCGGAATGAGATGGGAGAGGGGTACAAAGGAGGCTTCAACTGTATCCGTTAAGTCTTTGCTATATAAATATAGCAAAATGTCAGTATCAGTCAAATCTGGTGGTGGGTTTGGGCATTTCTATTAGTTTCTTTTCTATATGTTTCTGTACAGTGGATTTATCAAAAAGCATAAATTTTAAAAAAATCAAAACTAAAACATAACCAGTAATTTTATCTACACACATACTCAATAAAATGTTTTGTCTTACCTCAACCGAAGAGCGAGGAGTCACAAAGAACTGATTGAATTCATCAGGGCTAAAATCTCCAAAAATATACTGGAAAAGAAAAAAAAGCCACTGATCACATAAAATATCCAATTTATATACTTTAGGGAAAATGCTACATATTATACCAATCCTATGAAATGTGTAGGCCAGAAGCCCAACACCCTTTCTTAAGTAAATAAATCAAGGGTCTGCATAATGGAGATTTCCAATTACATAAAAGAAAATACTACTGAGCCTTTTCATAAATTGTCAGACAACACTGTGAAACCGATAAGCTTACTTTGAAACACTGTACACCACACCTGTCAGCAGAGTCCTGCCTGAAGGACAATATTCTGGCTCACAGACACTTCCAGGTGTCCCGTTCACCTTTCTGCCGACTCATTCACTACCTCCATGCCAGTGTTCTCTGCCGCATGCACTACTGGAAAGCAGAAAACGTGGTTCACAGTGTTCACATGGGAAGACAGAGTTATCCCCCAAAAAAAAAAAAAATGCTAATGATCCTGATGAACGAGCTTTGAGATAAATATATATGTACCTTTTTATCCTGAAAGTTCATTTAAACCTGACGTATAAACACATTATTGAGCAGACACAGGTCTAGTTATAAAACCCTTCACAGAACTCTGAACGCTGGCTTCATGGGGAAACAACCAGTTCAACGGCAGAAGCAAGTGTGGCAGGTGCCCAATGGCTCATTTTCTCCCAGAGCTTTACAAACTAAGTCACTGACAAGAATCAGGATGACTAGATTTCTACAACAGAGAACCGTTCACTAAATTATTCATTCATATAGTCAATAATTATTTAGAGCCTACTAACACCATGTACAAAGATCAGTACTGGGGATAAAAATGGTTAAGCAGGGGCGCCTGGGTGGCTAAGTGGGTTAAGCCTCTGCCTTCGGCTCAGGTCATGATCTCAGGGTCGTGGGATTGAGCCCCGCATCACATCGGACTCTCTGCTCAGTGGGGAGCCTGCTTCCCCCGCTCTCTCTGCCTACTTGTGATCTCTGTCAAATAAATAAATAAAATCTTTAAAAAAAAAAATGGTAAGCAGATAGGGTGCCTGGGTGGCTCAGTTGGTTAAAGTGATTTTAGCTCGGGTCCTGATCTCAGGGTCCTGGGATGGAGCCTGACCTCCCTCTCCCACTGCCCCTCACCTGCTCACTCTCTCTCTCCCTCAAATAAATAAACCTTTAAAAAAAAAGAAAAAATGGTAAGCAGAGTTGTGGTTCCTTGGCTCTAATGGAGCTGAGTGACCTGCTGCGAAATGTACAAGCATGTGATTCAAAAATAACCAGTAACCACATATTATATAAATGGAAATGCCTATTATTATCATAAACGTGAATAAATAACAACGAACTCTCACAGCATATTAGTAAGATTGCACCAAGGACTGCCTGGTTGGTTGTACAGTCAGTTAAGTGGCTGACTCCTGATTTCAGCTCAGGTCATGATCTCAGGGTCCTAGGATCAAGCCCCATGTTGGGCTCCGAGCTTAGTGGGAGGAATCTCCCTGGGAGTCTCCCTCTCCCCCTCTTGTATGCATGTGCTCTCTAATAAATACATCTTTAAAAAAAAAAAATGCACTGATCCTTCTTTTAAGTTTTTTTTTAATTTACTTACTTATTTTAGAGTGTGCGAGTCTGAGCAGGGAGAGGAGCAGAGGGGGAGGGTAGAGGGAAGGGAGAGAATCTCAAGCAGGCTCCCCGAGGAGGGCAGAGGCCTATGGGGGCTCGATCTCATGACCCTGAGATTGTGACCTGAGCCTAACCAAGAGTCAGATACTCAATGACTCAGACACCCACGCGCCCCAATGCACCAATATTTCATGGGAAAATACTGCCGGAGGGCTCTTTGGCAATAGCTAGCCAGACCACAAATATATATTAAAAATAAGAACATCGTCACATAATATTCACATATACTTGCAAAAATCCACAAAGAAACTGTGCATTGATAGTAATGGTAAAAATAAGCAGGGCCCCAAAACAATTTAGAAATCATCATCTGCAACAGGAACTCAGACCCTCTTACCATTTCCAACACCAGGGGAAAGCCTGTATTAACCGCTCTCAGGTGTAACCTCGAGCTCTGGAAGGGAAAGGTCTATTCCAGTGCAAAGGAAGCGGAAGAAGGTGGGGGTGAAAAACGACACTGCTGAATGGCATTCCCTTACAGCCCACTCCAGAGAGACATCTCAAGTCTAGATATAAAACCTCAAAATTTACTCAGCAGGAAATGAAAACACAAGCCATAGATTAGGAGAAAATATTCCCGATGATACCAAATGCTGAGGATTAGGGAATGACTGCAGCTTTCCTCATGGCGGACACAGATGCAGAACGGTACAGCCGCTTTGGGGAAGAGTCTGGCAGGTTCATACCAAGTTAGCCCACACCTACTCACCCAGGAGAAATAAAGACCTATGTCCCCGGAAAACGTGCATGCTGAGGTTTACAGCAGCTCTACTCGTAACACTAAAACAACCCAAATGTCCGTCAAGAGGTGAATGTGGTACGTCTATAAATGAAATGCTGCTCAGTGGCTCTCAAAAGCATCATGCTAAGGGAAAGAAGTCTGACTTCAAAAGCTACATGTGGTATGATTACATTTATGTAACATTCTATGGTAAAACGGTAAGGACAGAAAACAGATCAGCCTGACCTGCCCAGTGCAGGCTCCCGGCTCAGAGGGGAAGCTGCTTCTCCCTCTGCCTGCTGCTCCCCTTGCTTGTGAGCTCTCTCTTGCTCTGACAAATGGATAAATGAAATCTTTAAAAAAAAAAAAAAAGGAAAACTTTCCTATAGATTGTAAATGCTTTTTTTTTTTTTTTTAAGATGTGCTTATTTTAAATAGAGTGCAGGGGCAGAGGAAGAGAGAATCTCAAGCAGACTCCCCACTGAGGGAGGAGGCCATCACAGGCCTGGATTCCGGGACCCTGAGATCATGACTTGGGCCGACACCAAGAGTCAGACGCTCAACCAATGGGAGTCACCCAGGTGCCCCTAAGTGTGTTTCTGTTACAACTTCATGCCACCCATTTCTCTACCAGATACATATCTTCCATCTGATCACAAACCTAACTGGGGAAAACCACGGAAGAGCTTGCAGTACAGGAGGGGAGAAAATCACCAGGAAACTGTTAAACGAAGAGCACACTCTGGGTACAAAAGGGAAGAAAAGCCAGAGCCAAGGGAAAGCAAACTGGAGGCAGGGCAGCCACACCAGATTCCTAGTGTGTCTCTGGTCAGAATTCCAGACCATGTAAATACCTTATGCATTCAAAAAATTACTCATAAAAAGTCTCTGTAAACAATTCTGAAATGACTCTACAACTTTTCAAAGGTGCCCATTTTGCAGAGACATTACAAGTGTGCCCCCTAAATTTGTGCCTGTGTTCATTACAAGATCTCCCTGACAACAGATTAGGACTTGATGAAAACATTTAATCCCAAAGAGCCGTCATAAGCAACTGCAAACTATCAACTGTGTGACTCTAAAATATCACCTGGCACTCAACAAATGACAGCGGGAGCTACTGTCACTGCAACGGGAGCTGCTGGACGGCGGCTCACATGTGTCAGTGAGCAGGGCTGCCAAGGTACCCGTGAATCACATCCTCTGGCCACAATCAGACGGATTTCCAACCCCTCAAATGCATGAGTCTTTGAGAGTGAGCGGCTACACCTCCACAGTATAAACAACAGTCACTTCAGCTGTGTGACCGAGAGGACAGGGGGGACCGCTAGGAAGCTGGTGCCAAGGATGGCAGCATTTGTGCAAGGTGCTGGCCTCCCCGAGGAGCTAGGCTAGGATCTGTTTCCTACAGAATGGCTATTCCCCTTATGCTCATGGCAGAGAAATGACCCAGACCTTCTTCCTCAGAATCTGTACACACACTGCCGCTCAGCCAGAAGCGCCAGCATCATAAGGAACAATAAGGAGGGAGTTCAGTCTCACGATCGGCAGAGCGCAAGTCACCGGGGACTCAGGCAAGGGAAAGCTTCCCAAAAGCGGATCTCCACCCTCCACAGTGCATGCAACGAAACAGACAATTATTTCTTTCTAGGCACAGTAACGAATGCCTCTTTGGTAACCATTCAAATGTTCACTTGGAACGATTTAACAGAATATCCCACAAAAATTCTGAGTTTATGACATCATTTCAGTGTTTAACAAAATCATCTAAATCATTCAAAACTGACTACAGGAAGCATTACCACAAATAAGCATTTATTACGCACACTGTTCCAGAAAGGCAATTAGGAGAGTTAGCTTACACGAATTCAATGGGAGGGGGAAAAAAAGTAACTTTTTAACATTCTGATAAAAACTACAAAGATAAAGGCCAAATATTTATGCGAGAGCAAATCCCAGTGCCGGGACACAGAGCACGCTGGCCCGCATTTCACAGGCAAGTACGCAACTGGACACGCCTGACAGAGGGCTGAAGCCACGCTGCGCGGGACACCACAGCGCCTGTCGCGGAGATTCAGGACCACCAACTGCCACCACGTGCTCGGGTTCTACCACCTCCTGCTCCAAAAGCTGTCCTAATTTTCAATCACAGATTATTCTAGGTGTTTGGCAAAATGAAGAGCGTGACCAAAGAGAGAGAGGCAGGACCATGTTCTTCAAAAAAGTCAGTGCCGTGAAAGACTGTGGAAACATCCCGGATGGCAAAAGCTAAAGACACAACAAGTAAACACAGTGTGACCCCAGAATGGACCCCGTCCTGGAGGGAAACACTATGAAAGAGATAATGAGGTCAACTGACAAGATCAGAATATGGACAGCGGGTTGTAAAAAGCACTGCGCCAGTGTACACTTATGAAAGCAGTAACTGTCCTCCTGCGGTCATGTAAGAAGACATCTGTAATCTTGGGAAACACGTCGAAGCATCCGGGGGTAAGATCATGGTACATGACCTCTCCAGTGTCAGAGGGTGGAGGAAGGAGTGTGCGTCCGTGTGTGTGTTCAAGTTTGGGAATAGGCGCGTACGTGACAAGAAAAGTCAAGCCATGGCAATGGCTAAGCAAAGGGGGTTCGATCTGAACTGGTCAATCCAGGTAAAGGAGTAAAAGGGAGCTCTTCATGCTACTTTTATTTCTGCAACTTCTGTAAAGTTGAAATTATTTCCAAATGAAGAGGTTTTTTTAAGAGCCAAAACAGAAAACACTCAATTGTGCGAAAAACCCTTACCCTCTCTGTGAGTGTGAAACATTCTCCTTCCTCTGGAGGATTATTAATAAGTGGATTTTAACGTCTTTCTAAGGAAAAAATATTATAGGAGTCTTGGTTAAAAAAGATAAAAATGATTCTGCCTCATTTCACAGGATTTATAATTTAGTGGGGAAGAAAACTCCACTGACCGCATGAATTTGTTTTGTCTTGTAACAGCACAGAAAGATAAAACAGGACAACTGAGTCTGCGTGCGAGAAGCAGCAGTAGCGCCTTCTTTCCTGCATTTTCAAAGCCCGGTGCAGGGCCCAGGGCAGGCAGACGCTCACTCAGTCCACAGGTTCGGTGTGGATGAAACAAAAGGTGCCTGAAGGCCCTCTGTCGGCCCAACTGCATTACAACATTTACAATGTTACTCTTCTAACGGCGGTAGCAAGGCAAAGCCGGAAACTCCCTCTAGGTTTTCCACAACCCCCACCAGAGCGGGCTGAATGGTAGAGTCACAAGGAGAAACAAGAAAGCAAATCGGATCGCTCCCTTCCCAGCAGCCCGTGATGCCCACACGAAAGGCCCGAGGTCAGTGCTCCAGGGGCTTTCGGCCTCTGCATTCCTCTCTCCGGGAGGCAGGCGAGCCAGCGAGGTGCAGACGCTCTTGCCCACTACCGGGGACACATTTCCAACTAACTCAGCTCAGGCTTTAGAACTCCCACTGTCGAGGAACCTGGGTGGCTCAATGGGTTAAAGCCTCCACCTTCGGCTCAGGTCATGATCTCAGGGTCCTGGAATCGAGCCCCACATCGGCTTCTCTGCTCAGTGGGGAGCCTGCTTCCCCCGCTCTCTCTGTGCCTGCCTCTCTGCCTACTTGTGATCTCTCTGCCAAATAAATAAATAAAATCTTTTAAAAAAAGAAAAAGAAAAAGAACTCCCACTGTCTGCACGTTTGATTATTCTCCGATCCTTTCTAGAGAGGGTATGTTAAAAAAAAAACATACAAGAAGCGCTGCAGGAAAAGGCGGCAAGGCCACAACACAGCCCCCAGACGCGGCTGCTCTGGGTGTCACCTTACGGAGACCCGAGGCCTCAGCCCTTAGGAGGGTCTGGCTCTGTAAGCCCCAGGAAAGGGCTGGGCAAACGTGGAAACGCCGTGCTCACGCTACAGGAAAAGCGAAGGGGCCACTCGGCCAAGGCAGGTTCCCACGGCCGGCGGGGGCTCGGCACAGATCCGCGGTCGCCCGCCGGGAGGAACGGCACCGGCGCGCCCACGGCGCTAGGGGGCGCACGAGCACAGCGCGCCTCCGCGACGTCCAAAGCGCGGGAGGACGGAGGACGGAGCGCATCCGCGAGGCGCCACCAGGCCGGCCGTCTGCTTCCATCTGGGCTCCCGGAGAGCGACCGGCCTCGGAGGGAAAGACCAGACACAAGGCAGTGCTGCGTGAACGCCGGACTGTGCGCGTCCTGTCCCTCCGCCTCCGAGGCGGGCAGGCGTCCGCGCGAGCCCCCCTTCCAGAGCCACTGCGGGAGTCCAGGCCCAAGTCCCGCCTCGAACAAAGCAAGGACAGAAGCCGGATTCGCCAGCGAGAGCCCGAGAGGCACAGTCTCCGCCTCCTCCATCCCCCAACCCAAAAAGGCTGAGTTTGGGAGAGGCTGAAATACGCAGGACCAACGCAGCTCCGAGGGCAAGTCTCACTTTCGCCTCTGACAGGAGGGTGCTGGCCTCGGCCACCTCCAGCAGCGCCCCCCCCCAGCTCCACAAGTGTCTCCTGGATCTAACCGGGACAGAGGAACAGGGTCTGGAAATGTCCCCAGGTGAGTCGCTGCTACCACGTGGATAAAGCCTGAAAACATCACGTTAAGAAGTCAGACGTGACAGGGACCCAAATTGTCGCATTCCATTCATGCGGAATGTCTAGAGGAAGCCAGTCTCTAGAGACAGAAGGTAAACTGTGGTGGTCACAGGTTCCCGGACGGGGAAACGGGGAGTCACTGCTAACGGACAGGAGGTTTCTTTCTGAAGTGATGAAATGCTCTACAATTGTGATGCTTGCACAACTCTGTGAACGCACTAAAATCCACTAAAATGTACTCTTATTAAAAATGGGTGAATTCTATGGTATGTAAGTTATATCTCAATAAAGTAAAAAAAAAGTGCTTGCAAAAAAAATCTCATTTCTTTACTAAACTTTTTAAAAACAATTATTTGAGACAGAGTGTGCACGTGTGCACACACACGCACGCGCACACACACACACAAAGTGGGGAGAGAGGGAGAGGGAGAAGCAGGTTCCCCGCTAAGCAGGGAGCCTGGCAGGGGCCTGGATGGCAGGACCCCAGGACCACAACCTGAACTGAAGGCAGACGCTTAACCAACTGAGCCCTCCAGGTGCCCCTTTACTCAACCTGACTGATCACGCGTCCTCCTTGATGCATGCTGACGTCTACTGAACCATCGGTGGGTCACGGCACACTTTCAACTCTACAAAGTGGTGTGGGTGGTGTGGGGACACATGGACATGACACTGTTCGGGACAGTCGATGCACAACAGGAATTTCACTGATTTAACCATATGTACTGGATGGGCACCGACTAGCCACACTGAGTCATGCTAGATTATAAGAAGAAACTGAATAAAACAGACACAGCTTTCAGGACACTACGACATTTACAGTTTGGTCACAGAATGAGTGGAATGTGAGTTGCAGTGAGCATTACAAGCGGCAAAAGCCAACAAAGAGGCAGATAGAGGAAGGCCTGATCCTTAATGGACTAAGTTGCAGTAGAGGGGTTCTGAGAAGGGGACAGAATGGACAAACTGTGTGACAAAGCCACACCCACAGGCAGTGCACTCTCCTCACAATTCAAGCGAAAGCACGATGTAGTGTCAGTTTCATGTAGTCTATTTATGTGACTACTAAAGTCTTATCAGAAGATCGCCTCTCCAGGCGCCCGGGTGGCTCAGTGGGTTAAGGCCTCTGCCTTTGACTCAGGTCAAGGTCACAGGGTCCTGGGATCCAGCCCCTCATCGGGCCCTCTGCTGAGCAGGGAGCCTGCTTCCCCCTCTCTGCCTGCCTCTCTGCCTACTTGTGATCTCTGCCAAATAAATAAATAAAATCTTTAAAAAAAAAAAAAAAAAAAGATCGCCTCTCACCTTCCGAAGCAGGATCTGTAATATGTTGGCTGTATACTCTGAGCTAAAACTTGTTCCCACAAATGCATCTCCAACTACAAAACATGATTCTTCTAAAAGAAATCCATTTCTTACCAACTTTCCAGCCCTATGTCTACATTAGAGTTCGTTACTTCGCACAAAAGCAGTTAGATTTTAACTTGTTCTGCTCTGAACTAACACTAAACAGCAAGATAAAAGAGCCCACATTATATGATAACTTGCTATCTAGAATTTTTATCACATGGAAAAGACCTGATAAATTATTAGGGAGTGAACTGAGTGCCTGTTGTCTAGGATCGCTCCAGTAGAAGTTCAGAGTCCGCCTACTTCAATTTTCATTACAATCACCCCAGTGCTGATCTGGGAAGTAAGGGGTGGGGAGGAAATAAGAGAAGAAAAAGGAAAGCAAGCAGAACACCAATAAAGAAACTTTAGCAGTGGTTCCACCTTTGCTGGGGCACAGGGTGAATGAGAAAACAGGCTGCAGGGGGCACGCGGGGAAGTTGGGAGCCAGAGAAGGGCTGAAAGATACCCTACCTGTGGGGGGGAATTAAATAAATATGTGATTTGTTAAGATTCATCATATATACTTTAAAAGGGTGAAATTCACTGCAGATACATTATGTCCCCATAAAGGTTTTTGTTTGTTTTAAAAAGAACAGGAACCAAGTTAAATTCATCTTTGTATTGCCAGCAGTTAAAGGACTTGACACATAGTAGGTGCTGAAAAAAAGCCTTGCTGAACAAGTGAACTGAGGAAGAGGAAGATGAAGAGAAAACCCCATGGGAAATAGAAGTTTTAGGGATAAGAAATGATAACCTCTCCATCCTCCACATGAAGAAACTTCCCGTATGTCAGTGCCATCAAATCACCTTGACTGCTCTGGTCTTTATTCTCCTATTTTTAAGATCAGAGATGTTCCAGCAAGAAGCACAATTTTTATTTATTTATTTATTTGACAGAGACAAAGAGAGATCACAAGTAGGCAGAGAGGCAGGGGCAGGGGGAGACTCCCCGCTGAGCAGAGAGCCCGATGTGGGGCTTGATCCCAGGACCCTGAGATCATGACCTGGGCCAAAGGCAGAGGCTTAACCCACTGAGCCACCCAGTCGCCCCTTCACTTTTAAATATAATCTTTAAATATAACCAAGATATAACCCTTAATTTTTAAATATAACAATTAAACAGAATCAAGACAATTTGAATTAAGCCTTACAGAAAACTTATTAAGAGCATGCATTTTGACCCAGAGGAAAATCATTCACAAATACCATGTGGTCTCCCAAACTAAAGAAAAATCCACTTTCATGTTTTAAATTCAGAAGGGAAAAAAAGGGTAAAACAAACCACAGATGTAATCAAAAAGTTTGAGGGCAGGTCAACCTTTTAAAAACTCAGTTTCATTCCCCACCTCAACTATCCTTGCCTACCAAACAAATCACCCGCGTACAGTGCGAAGCAGGCGCTCTCCCAGTCTTTACTGTCCCCCTCTCTTTTTGGCTCCAACTTTCTTTAAAAAACAAATTTCACTGAGAACCACCTATCTGTGCTCCGATTCACTCTTCTGTCATCAACGTGGACTCCTGCTCTTGTGGACAAAAAAATTCTTCCCTTTTAAATTGGTGCACCATAAAATTAACAGGACTGACAAGAGCAAGCGCTGGTGAGGACACAGCAGAAGGGGAATGCTCATGACTGCTGGTGCAGGTGTCAAGACAGACACTTGGGAGAAACTTGACAGCTTCCTCTAAAAGAAAACACACATCATGTGACCCAACAATTTCACTTCACGGTAGTTTACCCACAGGAAGTGAACGCCTCTACCCACCCAAGACTCGCACATGAACGCAGAGCACATCTTCCATCCTAACAAACGCCGGGACAACCAGTGTTCATGAGGAGGTGAAGAAAGCATCTGCGGTGGAGCCATATAATGAAATTCTAATCCTCACTGAAGGGAGAGAATTCCTACAGGATAGAGGAACCTTAGAATGTTACGCAGAGTAAGAGAAGCCAGAGAGAAGAGCACACGCCGTGTAATTCCGCCTCAACAGAATTCTAGGAAAGGGGAAAGCCTCGAGGGACAGCAGATCAGGAACCACCTTGACACGGGGTAGAGATTCACGGCAAAGGGGCACGAAGGCACTTCCAGGGCAACAGACTGGTTGTGGTAGTAGCTAGCCTGGCGTGACCTTACCAAACCCCAGATGGAAACAAAATCTAGGGTACACTTACTGTATTAAATTATACCTCATAATGGGTTTTTAAAATTGATGCACAATCAATCAACGCATGCCCACAAATAAGGTGGACGAGGCAGCTGTATTACAAAAGCAGCTCTTGATGGCAAGGACCGCCGTGTTAACCTTTCATTTACATCAGGAGTATTCTCAAACACTGTCTGGAAACATCCACACACTGGGATTTTTTTTTTTTTTTTAAGGTTTTGCGCTCCTCAGCCCAAAGACTCTTGCTGGTAGCACTGAGCACCACCCACAACGCTGGGCATGACATCTGTGTTCTGCCACCTGCTGTCACCATAAGGGCGCCCACTCTTATAGTTCCCCATCACCACGCCACAGACTGTCCTGGCCCAGCTCAACCTCCGTAAGCTGCCTAGACCCCCGACCACCTACTCAGACTCCACGCCACGCACGGTTACTGCCAGTAACACTGAGTCAAACCGCAAGTGTTTCATTAAACAGAGTACTACGTGGGCAGACACCTGTAAGTGCATCTGTCCTACAGGATTTTTCACTTAATGAAATACACTGGAACCAAACCAACAGAAGCTGGGCTACCGAAGGCCGCCTGCCAGAAAGGACAGTGCATCACTAAACCAGAGCTTCAAGTTTAAACACGTCTGAAAACAAGCAGGGTTACTACCTAAATGACCTTCTTCAATCTGCTGGCCATTGCCAGTGGTTTCTTAAATACCCTGCAAGATCTAGAGCTGCCTAACTCACGCCCCTGTATCCCGTACATCCAGAGGAAGATACCCTCAACCCTTTCCATGGCTCCCCAAATGTCCCCAGACTCCCCTGAATGAGTCACTTCGGTTGTTAATGAAAACCAAAGTTACTCAGAAGAGTTGCTCCGAGCAGAAAAAGCTGCTAAATTATGATCTGCTGAAAATGAAAGAACACAAATGCGGTGCTGACACCGAAGGCCGGCCCGGTCCATGGAGGAAGTGCTCCACCGCTTGCTCTTCCAGCTTGACTTCCACCTAATGATCTGCTGAAAACGAAGACTGCAACTATGCAGAAATAGTCTACTTTATCAGCCAAAACAACTTCATTCCTGAATTATGCATTTAAGTTCACTGTTAGGATTAAAAATCTTTTCAGATTTGTTTTAGAGAGAGAGCAGGCAGGCAAGTGCACATAAGTGGGAGAGGGAGAGGGTAGAGAACCCAAAGCAGACTCTGCACTAAGCGTGGAGCCCAACATGGGGCTCGATCTCACAACCCTGAGATCAAAACCAAGAGTCGGACGCTTGACCAACTGTGCCACCCAGGAGCCACTAAAAATCTTTCATTAGAGAAAAACAAGACCTGATACTTCAGAAAGTCCCACTTATGATAACTTGAGCAACCTGGAAAAGAGGTATTTCTCCCAATTAGTTGACAATATAGAAGCAGAAAACCAACCACTGGTGGGGCTCACATAGCAGGGAAGCAGGGTCAGCTATGCAGGTCAAAGGACTACGGCAGTGAGTCTCAGCCCAGGCCACCCCCTAGAATCACCTGAGGATCCTCAGGTCACAGCTGCGAAAATTCGGGGTTCAGGGCGCCTGGATGGCTCAGTGGGTTAAAGCCTCTGCCTTCAGCTCAGGTTGTGATCCCAGGGTCCTGGGATCAAGCCCCGCATCGGGCTCTCTGCTCGGCGGGGAGCCTGCTTCCCCCTCCCCGCGCCTGCCCCTCTGCCTACTTGCGATCGCATGCGCTCGCTCGCGCGCGCTCTCTCTCTCTCTCTGTCAAATAAATAAATAAATAAATCTTTTTTTTTTAATTTGGGGTTCACTGGAGTAAGGGGGCACCCAGGCTTCACTCAACATTTTAAACACTTTCTGTTTAGTTATGATGTGCAGTTAGGGTTCAGAATCATTGTGTAGGGGTGTTTCTGAAACCTAGAAAAAAGCTCTACCACTACAGGCAATTGAAGGGTGGGAGAAACTACGCAGACAACAAGAGGGAAGGTGCCCAGAGCTACTCTGCCACTCAGTTATGCCCCCAAACCAGACAGACGCAACTAGGAAACAATGTGAAATGATTATTCACTTTATAAGAGGACCTACTGCTTGATGAACAACATCCAGTGCAGATGTTTTTAAAACGGGGACTCTTGGGGCGCCTGGGTGGTTCAGTAGGTTAAGCCTCTGCCTTCAGTACAGGTCATGATCTCAGGGTCCTGGGATCGAGGCCCACATCAGGTTCTCTGCTTGGCAGGGAGCCTGCTTCCTCCCCCCTCTCTGCCTGTCTCTCTGCCTACTTGTGATCTCTGTCAAATAAATAAATAAAATCTTAAAAAAAAAAAAAAATGGGAACTCTTGGGGCACCTGGGTGGCTCAGCTGATGAAGCGTCCACTTTCGGCTCGGGTTGTGGTCCCAGGGTCCTGGGGTGGAACCCCGCGTCAGTCTTCCTGCTCAGCAGAGTCTGTTTCTCCCTCTCCCTCTGCCCCTCTCCTTCTCGAGCTCACACCCACACGCATGC
Source organism: Lontra canadensis (assembly GCF_010015895.1). NCBI lineage: Eukaryota > Metazoa > Chordata > Mammalia > Carnivora > Mustelidae > Lontra > Lontra canadensis. The sequence goes on from NW_022631002.1 coordinate 3,986,322, forward strand.
CCTCCATAAATAAATAAAATCTTAAAATAATAAAATAACAAAATGGGAACGCTTTTAGTGCTTTTAAGGGTTTACTGATCACTAACAACTTAAAGGCAACAAAGCTAAATGTCTATCAGAAGAAAAATTACCATGCAACTGGAAATAATTCGGTAAAAAAAATTCCACTCCATGCAACTTTTTAAAATTTCTATTTACTTGAGAGAGAGAGAGAGCGTGAGCAAAGGGAAAGCAAGAAAGGAGGAGAGAATCCCAAGCAAACTCCTCGCCGACTACAGAGACCTACGTGGGGTTCCACTATGAAGCCCAGATCAAGACCGGGGCTGAAACCAAGAGTCAGAAGCTCAAGCAACTGGGCCAGCCAGGTGTCTCCCCCGCCCCCTCCGCCAAGCAACGTTTAGACACGTCTTTCCCGCAAAGATAACTCTTAGAGCTGAGCTCATTTTCTCATTTGCTCTTAATTGAAATCTAACACTCACCTCCAACACCCCGCCTGTACAGAAATAACCTCCCATCCAAGCCAGCGTCCTTTTACACCCTTCAGCTCGTCCGTCTCTCTGCCAAGCATCAATCTGCTAGCATCCAGAGCTCTCTCACACACATCCTCCGTCTGCCGGCACCCTGCAAGACCAGACTCTGCCTCCCAGCACTCCCTCCTCTCCCTTCGGCTAGTCCCTCAGCAGCCCCCACAAGGACCCCTCCTTCTTTCCCAGCTTCAAATTGTTGGTGAAGTCCAAATTGGCATCCGCCACGCGGACTGCTCGATCATGCCACAGTTCCATTCTCCAGGCTGCCAGCCTCGCAGCACTCCCGCTTTCATGTTCTTGTTTAACCTTAAATTCGAAAGACCCATTATTTTCTCAAAACCAGCTTCTACCCTTACACCAATGGCATCTTTCATTATTCTGCCAACCTACTAGATGAGAAATTTTGAAGACTGTCTTAAATTAGGTACCCTTTCCATCCCAAATTTCTGGGACAATCAACAAAATGTCAAAATGTTCAGGGAGCTCTACCTGGCAAGCACAAGGCAACGACACGAAGTGAGAGGAGCATCCAAGCTGATGCTACGACACCCACGGGATGGAGACCCAGAGAACAGTATCTCAGCGAACCAAAGGCAGGAGTAGCACCTTTCTGAGCATACATCACACTCAGCAGTAAGGCTGCAAACATGACTCATCTCCTCCTCAATCCTGCTGTTTCTGTTACCGTCCGGCCCAAGCCCTGATGGCCATCCCTCTGCGCCTGGCTACCTGCAGGACGCAGCGGCGGCCCCTCAGCACCTGGTGAGACACCGGACACACAAGGGACCTCCGACGTGGTCAAGACGCCCGACAGCCCTAAAAGAGTTTGTCACCAAACTAAACAGATTTCTGTTGAGCACTCACAGTATAAAAGGTATTAAAAAGTTATTTTAAATGTTTAAGCCATGTTTCCCACCTCAAAGAACCTGGCCGGCGGAGGAGAGGGAAGGAGGGAAGACAAGACACTCCCGCATTCTGGATTGCTCTCAGGAGGTAGACATGCCTCAAAGGCATTGAGTGCACAGATGTCACTGCATCCTGACGTGATTCGAACGGCTCTGGGGTGGCAGCAGAGCCCCTGAGGATCTGACGTAAGCAAGGGAGGCTGCTCCCCAAGAACGTGCCCACCCCCACTTCCGCGTGTGATTCCGGGGACTTCAGGGACCCCCTGACACTCATGTCCTGCCCTAACCTGCTACTCACAGGGTGGCCCCGGCCAGCAACAAGGGCATCGCTCAAGAGCTTGTCAGCTCCCGAGCCCGGTCACACCGACTGCAGCCCGATGTGTCACCCGATGACCCCCGGCTGACGGCTTCTGCAGCTTAGGTCTCAGCAGCGCGGCCGCACCTCATGCCGTCCCAGGGTCCTGCTCTCAGGGACGCACTGCACGCTGCCAGCGCACGGCCCTGAGCTGTGGCTTTAAGTCGGGAGACCCTTTACCGTCCAAACTGAAGCAACAGCTCAGCGCGAAGGAACCACACGAACGGCCCCGAACAACACACGCCAGCGCGGACGCTCGCCTCTACCCGTCCCGTGTACAGGGATGGGCTCGGGGTAAGGGCCGTCCCTGCCACGACAACCCAGCCTCACCTCGCCGTGCAGCCAAGACCCTGTTATTCTCCTGCCCTGAAGGCCCCTCTTCCCTCCCCGATGCGAGCACTGCTGGCCGGTCAAGGGTCAAACACAGGCATCATCTCCTCATGGAAGTCTTCCCGCCTCCTCACTTCTGTCAAAGCAACGTCACGTTTCTCATTGACCTACGTCTCTCAGATGAGTTGTGGTCGCCTCTGTCCTACGGTTCTAGACCCCAACCACGGAAGTCTTAAGTATCATATTCAGAACCTAGTTATCAGCCGACTGTGTGTTAAGATGAAAAACTTCAAGTTCAGAGAACTGCCCAAGATCCCATGAACAGAAGACAGAGCCAGGATTAGAACCTGGGGCTTGGGGCTACCCCAAAAATAACACATGAAGAGTTAAGGTACAATAAAATTTAAGGAAGAATGGGGCGCGTCAGGCTCCCTGCTCAGCGGGAAGCCTGCTTCTCCGTCTCCTACTCCCCATGTTTGTGCTCCCTCTCTCATTTGTCTTTCTCTCTCTGTGTCAAATAAATAAGTAATATCTTAAAAAAAAAATTAAAGGAAGACTGAAATACAATGGGACGCAGGGTAACTTGCAAGAAAAAAGGACACAGTCTTCAAAGGAGTCCAGAAGGAGGAGGAAGTGACAAACCTGGAAAAGCAGAGCGGGAACGAATGGTCCTCCCGGATGGGATGGTAATGAACTCTGGACCATCCTCTGAAAGTTCATTTTCCCCCTTCCCTGCTGGTGAGTGGTCACTCAGCAGCTCAGAAGGCGGACACACACCCACTCCCAGCTCTAGGTGGGAGCCTGACCTGGCATGCCACCCTCCTGCCCACAGTGCTTGGTTCAAGGGAGACCCAGAGGACACAAACCGCAGGATACAGTCAGGAACTCTGGGACACACGCGCACTCTCTTGCTCTGGCTGGTGTGGTGTCGGCTGGACATGACTCTGAAGTCTGCATCTGCTGTGACCCTGGTGTCATTCAGAGGAGAACTAGCTTTGGGAAAATGCTGACACAACAGAAGTGAGAAGAAACCAGGTCCTCAAAGACACCCCTGGACTGACTCAGCAGACCAGCCCTGAAGCCCAGCCTCGCTCTGGGATTTTAGCTCCATGAGCCCCGATGCCTCCAGTCTACAGTGCAAGCCAGTTCGAGCTGGCCTTTCTTTTACTTGTTATCAAAAGCACCCGAAGCCAGGAAGGAATGAAGTGGGCAAGGCAGGAGATAAAAGGCTTAGTTCAGGAGCAGCGCCCGGGGTTCCACAGAAAGTGGGAGCATTCCAAAAGCCAAAACAAGGTTAATATGAAACTAAGCGCTAGTCATTCTGTTTCCCTACACAGAATGCCCTCCACCTGCCTCTCCATTTGCCAAAATCCTCTTACACCGTCAAAGCTACTCATCACTCATCTCCTTCACTCTCTGAATTACTGGTGCAGAACTTAACACGCGCGCCACACAAGCGCTCGGCACTTGGCTACACATCTCAGGACGTGCCCTGGCTGTTCCCTAGGCCTCGAGCACGTGCTTAGTCACCCGCTGCCCACATAGGTTAAGAGCACTTCGGTTACCTTTCCAGATAGCCCTAGCAGCAACTAAAACAGGCGGCCTTCACCAAACATTAACCAGCTTACTGACAAGTATTTTATGAAAGATCTTTCTCAATCTTTCTCAAGTATTTCATGTGTATAACTTGCCTCTGAACAAATCAGTATGCAGTTTTAAAATCCAAACATTCAGGGGCACCGGGGTGGCCCAGCCAGTTAAATGTCTGCTCAGGTCATGATCCCAAGGTGATTCCGGAGTTCTGGGATCGAGCCCTGTCGGCTTCTTCCTCTCCCTCTGTCTCTCCCCCTTGCTCATGCTATCTCTACTCCTTCTCGCTCTCAAATAAAGTCTTGTTTAAAATAAAAATTAAAAAACAAATCCAAACATTAGAAAAACTTCATGTTTCCAGGGCGCCCGACTGGATCCGCCGGTAGAGCACGAGACTCTTGATCTCGGAGCTGTGCATTTGAGCCCCGCACTGGGTGTAGAGACTACTTAAAAATAAAATCTGGAAAAAAAAAAACCTTCGTTTTAAATTACCACTAATTACTTAGTATCACTTAGCAAAATATATCTCCCCGCCTGCCCCCAAAATAATGATTTAAATTCACCTTTCAGTTTACTTCAATGCTTTAAGTAGTCATGGGAAATAATTCACAATCAGAAACAACTAAAAAATGTACCCAAAAACTGCCCATCGCTGCTTTTGTTGTTGTTGTTGGTTAAAGATTTTATTTGTCAGGAGAGAAAGCAAGCGGGGGGAGCAGGAGGCAGACGGAGAAGCAGGTTCCCTGCTGAGCAAGGATCCTGATGTGGGACTTGATCCCAGGACCCTGAGATCATGACCAGATCAGAAGGTAGACACCTAACCCACCGAGCGGCCCAGGCGCCCCCCAGGACTGTTGTTAGTATGTATAAAACAACTTGTGACTCCACCACAGTATTTAAATACTGAAGAAAAAGTTTGGTAATAATGGAGAACAGTCACAACATAAGTTGGAAAAAACACTTTACTGAAACACATAGAGCATTCCATGACAGAATAAAATACATTATTAAAATAAATTACAATGAAGCTGCCTGGCTCCCTCCACATCCTGTTTGGTCACCCAAAGCCTCGTCTCCCCTCCCCTCCCCTCCCCACCCCACCCCTTCAGTGCCTCTCTGCGTCTCAGCCTCCACACTCTGAACCACAGGCGGCCACCACAGCGCTCTCTCTAAAATGGGAATGTCAGAGGCGCCTGGATGGCTCAGTGGGTTAAGCCTCTGCCTTCGGCTCAGGTCATGATCTCAGGGTCCGGGGATCGAGCCCCACCTCGGGCTCTCCGCTCAGCGGGGAGTCTGCTTCTCCTCTCTCTGCCTGCCTCTCTGCCTACTTGTGATCTCTCTCTCTGCCAAATAAATAAATAAAATCTTAAAAATAATAATAATAGTAAAATAAAATAAAATAAAATGGGAATGTCAGTTTGGCCCTGGGCACAGCCTGCCATGACTCCTCAAAAGAAAGGGTCCCCTCAGAGCGTACGAGAGCTCTGGGTTTGGCACTCACCCACCTACCCAGACTGATCAGCAAGACCCCCAGGGCCTGGTGCCGCAGCTCTCTCCGCACGCTCCAACGCGGCCATGCTCACTGGGGTCTCCTGCACCCAAGGCTTCCCTCCGGCCTGGAGGACTTCTCAGTCACTGCCAGAGTCTCAGCTTTACCAACTGTCTCCCCAACAAACCTGTAGAGTTACTCACTCTGGATGGTAACAGCTGACTAGTCTCTCCCATGTTCAGCCGTGAACTCCCTCGGTGTATGGTCTGTGCCGTACCTTTCACCCGTGTGTTCCTTAATACACACTTACCGAGCGCTGGTCTGTTCCAGGCCCTGGAGATGATCACTGAACGAAACAAAGAAATCCCCGCTCTCATCAAACTTCTGCTCATCTCTGACATACAATCAGGCTCTCTACCTGGGAAGGCTGACAGCTCTGTGGCTCTTGAACCGGGGGAATGAGCGGCATCTGCTCTGACCGGGTCAACAAAGGACGGCTGCCAGGGCCCACTAACTGGGCACGGGAGGGGGCGCTGAAAGCACTGCACTGGCATCAGTAACTGTCCTCTGATCTCAGGATTCCATTTACTGAGAAACAACCCAGAAAATGAAACAAAATACCTTATTATCTGATAGAGAGGTCAGTCACCTGGGCTCAAGAAACTACACAACAGAGATAAAGAGAACCATGAAAAGCCTTGAAAGAAGCTTAGGGGGCACGCATGCATTGTATTTTTTTTTTTTTTAAAGTAACCTCTACACCCAATGTGGGGCTTGAACTCACAGCCCTAAGATCAAGAGTTACTGCTCCACGAACTGAGCCAGGTGACCCACCCATTTGTTTTTCTTTTTACAAGACTGTATTTATTTATTTGACAGAGAGAGAGCAAGCATGCACACCACACACACAAGCAGGGGGATCAACAGAGGGAGAATGAGATGTACCTCAATCCCAGGACCCCAAGATCATGACCTGAGCCAAAGGCAGACATTCCCAGGCACCACCACCCACTCATTTTTTTTTAAGATTTTATTTATTTATTTGACAGAGAGAGATCACAAGTAGGCAGAGAGGCAGGCAGAGAAAGAGGGGGGGGAAGCAGGCTCCCCGCCAAGCAGAGAGCCCGATGCGGGGCTCAATCCCAGGACCTTGGGATCATGACCTGAGCCAGAGGCAGAGGCTTTAACCCACTGAGCCATCCAGGTGCCCCCACCCACTCATCCTTAATGCAGAAATTATAATCAATCTAAATACTTCATCAGCAGCCTACCCTTCTTACTCAGGTCTCATTACTAGAAGGTATTTCTACGGAGGACCAATCTGTCCCTCATGGTTCTGCACGCCGTGGTCCTAAACTTCATTTCCAGAATGAGAAACACCAAAACAACGCCATATGCAATCCTGAACAAAGTCAATGACAACCAGGTGTTCTGTTTATTTCCTCCAACTGGTCCCTCCAATAAATCACTTATCCACTGCACACACAGCAGAGGCAAGATGCTGTGCTGACAGCGGAGGTGCTGGAGGAGAACCAGACCTCAAGAAAGCCTTCCTGGGCCACTGGGTCGCTCCCAGGGTCCTTATTCTTACTTCAGAGCACCTGCCAAGGCTCTAGTTAGACAACCACAAGTGTGGTGTTCCCTCCACCAGGCAGGGCCCTCTCTGGGCACACTGCCCATACAGGGCCCGGAAGGCTGCAGGCCTCCATGGACGGCCAACTGACTCGCAGAGGAAACACAGGGCATCTCCAAAATCAAAGTCCACAGCGGCCTCGACGCTGACTGTGCATATTACGAACATGGCATTCCTTTCCTTTTTCACAGGACAGAGAAGGACTAACAAAGCTAATTCAAATCTATGTTTTCACCCAAAAAGAAATCAATGTCAAAGAAAGAAAATGACAACATACTTAGAAGGAAAAGCCTATTTGTTCAATATGTGCCCTGGGATAAAAGGTAAACTCTCTGCAAACTCAGCTGCAGTAATTCTGGGTCCAAGACTAGTCACTGCTAGGATACTGCTACAGTGTCATTGTGTGTGAAGTTCAAGCTATAGTCAGCTAAGCTTCCAGCCAAAACGTAGAAAATGCTTTTCAGATTAAAAAACAAAAACAAAAACAAAACCTCTCTCTTCCCTCTTTCTCACTGAACACTACTCAAGTTAAAATTTAAAATTTGTGTTCCTGGCACTTAACTCGTAATACAGTTGTGGCATGGAAAAGCCAGGAGTTCAGTAAGAAGATGGAACCAAGAGTAATTATTTGATTTATTTTTTAAGATTTTATTTATTTGTCTGTGTGAGAGAGAAAGAGACAGCACAAGCGCACAAGCAGGGGGAGCAGCAGGCAAGGGAGAAGCAGGCTCCCCGCCAAGCAAGGAGCCCAACTCAGGACTCGATCCCAGGACCCCGGGTCATGATCCAAGCCGAAGGCAGACACTTAACCGACTGAGCCACTCAAGTATCCCAAGAGTAATTATTTTAGGGACACCTGGGTGGCTCAGTCAGCTGAGCACATGACTCCTCATTTCAGCACAGGTCATGATCTTCAGGTCGTGGGACAGAGCCCTGAGTCAGGCTCCAAGCTCTGCACGTAGTCTGCCTGAGACGGTCTCCCTCGCCCTCGGTCCCTCCCCCCACTCTCTCTCGATCTCTCTCCCTCTCTCGCCCACTAAGTGAATAAATACAATCTTTAAAAAAAAAAAAAAAAAAAAAAAAAGCAAAGTAATTATTTTAGCACATTTGTGGAGATCTGGAGAAAAGAAGTTCCTAAACTGACAAATCCATGACCAGCAACAAAAAAAGGTACCAAGAGTTTCTGAAAACAAATTGGCTTAATACCGTACATACAACCTCAGAGAAATTTTGATGACAACCAGACTTCAGGATGAATTATGAAGTTCAACGCAGCTCTCTGGGACATCAGATGGACCCAGTTCCAATGAGCCGCACCATCCACGCTGGGTTCTACGCACAGCAGGGCTACAGCTCTACGGAATGTATCTGTACTCAGATACTTTGTTGTCATTGTGTTTGTGACACACAAACCTTAACAACCGGGCTAGCAGAGGGCAAGAGCTGGATAACTGTTGCTGGAAAGGACTTCATCAGAAATCTCCATCTGAAAACCCGACGTGGCAGACGTTCCAAGGGGCAAAGTTTGCAGGTTTTTCATGCTGGTTCCGTCCCCACAGTTCATTCCACTCGGTGCTAAAATCGGACAACGTGGCCCCCACAGCAGTACGTGCACATATTCTTGCTGTTGCTCACAACTAACCTAGACGGGATAAGTTTAAAAATTTTATCCAAAATACGATTTAGTGAATCCTTCAGTGGTAAAGTGCGCAACAGTTTAAGTGAAACACGCTGGCAACAAAGCCACGGGGAGGCTCTGAACCCTGAGCGCGGCTGCAATATCCGTGCGGGAACTGCCTAAAAGCCACATGCGGGGCCTGCCCGGGAGGTCTGGCTGGCCCTCGGGGTGCCAGAGGATTTCCAAAGGAGAAGACAATGACCAAGAGTCACAACGTAAGGAATACCACCACACAAAATGACTCTAAATTTCGAACATCTACTACAAAAAGGACGGAAGGGAACCATTTCAACTTACTAACCCATTAAGTCACCTCAGGGTTGTGGGATACTACCGGTGACATGTGTTTCTTATATTTTCTTTATTTCCTAGGATCGAAAGGAAAGAACAAATGCTTGTTTGTAAACGTGACCCCCCCAAAATAAATGAAGAATGTCCCCAAATGGCCTTCCCTAACACATCTATCCAATTATCACTGAGGACAGTCAAGAGCTATTTGCCTTGCATTAATCCGCCTCAGATGTCCCCAAAAGAATGCCCTACTTTCCCCCCCCCTCAAAGTTTTGGGGTTTAACATGTTTGGGGTGAAGCCAGTGAAGAGTACATTCCCAGGTCTGGAGGACAACCAAGAGGGAAACCTCTGACAGCCCATGAAGGACCTCAACGGGCCCCTGGAAACCATCTCCACCAGCAATGCCACACAAAGTGGTACCACCGCTTTTTTAAAACCTGTGGTTTTTGTTACAAAAAACTGTGGGTTCCCACAGACCCCCATCTGCTTACAAGATCAAAGGCAGTCTTTGGCTTGGACTCTCTCAAGGTCCTTCAGCTCTGCTCGGACCCTTGCCCCACCACTTCACCCTAAACATCATTTCAGCCACAACCCTCTCCCAGGTTCCTAAACATGTCTTGGGTTTTGGCACTTTGTTCCTCTGCATGCTCTTTCCCATATGCCCTTGTCCTCATGCTTCTCTGCCCAAATGTCACCTTTTCAGAAGAGACCTTTTCCCAGCTTCCCAACACTCATTCTTCCTGTTCAATCCATCTTACACCCAAGTATCTCTTGACCCATACCACCCCTCTCCGCTGCACTCTCCCTCTTTTTTTTAAAGATTTTACTTATTTCCAGAGAGATCCCCAGCGCACACACGTGCACAAGCAGGGGGAGCAGCAGACAGAGGGAGAAGCAGGCTACCAGCTGGGCAAGGAGCCCGAAGCAGGACTCGATCCGGGGACACTAGGATCGTGACCTGAGCTGAAAGCAGACGCTTAACTGACTGAGCCACCTAGGCAACCCCACGGCACCCTCCCTAAACAGAATTCCAGAAACCCTCCTACCTGATCTTCCCATGGCCACTGTGACCCCACGACACCGAGTCTATCCTGCCGGGCTCTCAGAGTGAGCCTGCTCTGCAACGTGCCCACGTGGCTCCACGCCGTATGAGCCACTCCTTCCACGTTTTTCTCAGGATAAACACATGAACACCTCAGAAACCCTACAAGGTCGGACAGACACTGGTCTGACTCTCCTCTCCGGCACTGGGCTCTGCGTACACAGGCTTTCTCCGAGTTCTCTTAGGCGCTCTGAAACCCTGCAGCCACGGGGCCAGGGCGCAGGCGGTCCGCAGTGTCTCACTGCCAGGAAGCCGCTAAGGCGCCACTGCCAGGGAAACACATCCGTGACTTCCCCAAGCCAACAGACTGTGTCCCCTTCCTTTGGGACACGCTTCTCAGCTTGGAACGACACATGCATCACTGTGATTATCTGATCAGCAACTGCGTCCCTCACCAGACAGTACGCTCCCTGGTAGGAGGCACAATGCTTGTTTTCGCTTGTCACCCCATCCTCAGTGCCTGGTGCACAGTACCTCTCAATAACTAATCACTGAACGAACAAATGAATGAATGAAAACTCATGGCCACGTTCTTCACTTCTGTTAGAGGAGTTACCACCGGAAATCAGGATTCACTGATTAGCCCGTTTCGCTTCCCTCTGCTACTCTGTGAACTTTTTCTAAAGCACCGGAACTCTCTTCAGCTCTATATTCCTAATGCTCAGGCGCCACAGATTTCTGTCTGAACAATCACAAAAGATACAAAGTCCTTCACATGTGGTTCTGAATAAAAGTGTCTGATAGCCTGCAAAATAATCAAACAGAATGCTACCCCGGGAAGGCCTGATTTTGCGTTTTAGTAGAGTCAGAGGTGGTTTAATGCTGTTGTCTCTGGGGAGAGGGATCTGAGGTGGGCAATGGGAGAGTGTTTTATTTTCTGCCATTGTAGCGCTTGGATTAAAACAAAGGGGGGAGGAGAAGAAAAGCTGATTTTAACAGAAGACAGGAGAAAACCCAGGCTAACGACCAATGCCCCCCCATTCACTCAGGCTGGTGACCTACCAATCTCTCCAACTAAGAAATGGTTCATCCTCTCAATAATCTTCTCTAGTGAAGAGGGGGGCCAAGAGACAAGAATCTGAATGTGATTAACATCTTTTCACTATACAGAAACTGGATGGCACAGCTGCTTTAACTGAGGATTTGAATTCTTCAAAATACCATTTCTTTAAAAAAAAAAGGGGGGGGACATTTTATTACTCAGAAATTTCTAGAGCACCTCCACAATTCTCGGTATACTTTAACCTCCAGAACATCTGCTCCATTCCCTGGAAAAATCAGATAAAAAGAAAACTTACTGTGCTTGAAGAGATGCCTTCAAAATTTTTTTGAAACAAGATTTGCCCCAAACAGTTCAGTTCAGTGACCGTCTGGTTAGACCATACAATGGAACAACAACAAAATCGCCCAGCAGAAAAAAGCATGAAAACCTCTGGAGTTTGTGTTTAAAAAAATCAATAAGGGGGCGCCTGGGTGGCTCAGTGGGTTAAAGCCTCTGCCTTCAGCTCAGGTCATGGTTTCAGGGTCCTGGGATCAAGCCCCGCATCAGGCTCTCTGCTCAGCAGGGAGCCTGCTTCCCCCCCCTCTCTCTGCCTGCCTCTCTGCCTACTTGTGATCTCTGTCAAATAAATAAATAAAATCTTTAAAAAAAAAATCAGTCCGCTGAGCATCCAACTCATGACCTCCAGCTCAGGTCATTATCTCAGGGTCCTGGGATGGAGCCCCAAGTCGGACTCCGCGCTCAGCAGAGTCTGTTTCTGCCTCTACTCCTCCCCCTGCTCATGCACGCACGTGTGCACACACTCTCTCTCAAATTAGTAAAATCTTTAAACGTCTCTATTTTTATTTCATGCATTCACCCATTCCGTAAACTTTCGCTGAGGAAGTGCTATGGCAAAGTCACCATGTGAAGCACTATGTCTTTGCCAGTCTCGTGTAGAAAAGCAATTTGACAAAGCAGAAAAAACAAAGAATTTGGAAGTCCAAAGACCTGCTTGCGAGGCCCTGATCACGCACTTAACAGCCATGGGACTTCGAGTCACAAGGTGCCAGGGTCTCACGTCATTCATCTGTAAAATGGTGGTGACAACACCAACACTGCAGAGTGGCCCAAAGGATCAAACAAACTACAGCACTTTATGAACTATGAAGTTTACACACTGCACGACATTCCTCAAATGCTGATTACTGCAACAGTTAGTGTTTTATTATTAATATGTTCTTCTTTGTCCAATGACGGGATCCACTCAGAAGACCCACTTCAGGTCTCAAATAAATATGCGCATCTTGGCAGCCATTGCAGTGGGGTTACTACTAAAGTATCAAGAGACGTACTTTACAATCCCGGGCGAGACTCAAAAAACTCCAGAAGAGGGGTGCCTGGGTGGCTCAGCCGGTTAAGCTTCTGCCTTCAGCCCAGGTCATGATCCCACCATCTTGGAATTTTCTTGGGATCAAACCCTCCATGGGCTCCCTGCTCAGCAGGGAGTCTGCTTCTCCCTCCCACCGCTCTTGTGCTCTTCCTCTGGCACATTCTCTTTCTCAACTAAATAAAATCTTTAAAAAAAAAAAAAAAAAAACCTCCAGAATTCAATTTTACCGTTAACTTATCTTCCATTTCCCCTAAAGCTTCAACACATCCTATCAAAAGGAAAAAAAAATTAAGACTTTAAGAATGGGTAGAGTATTTTAATGCCATAAGATGAAAGTCTCAAGAGAGACACTGCTTCTCTAGAATTATAAAATGTCTAAAATAGGGGAAACCCAAAAAACACTAGAAATCCTCTTATTAGGGGCGCCTGGGTGGCTCAGTGGGTTAAGCCTCTGCCTTCGGCTCAGGTCATGATCCCAGGGTCCTGGGATAGAGCCCCACATCGGGCTCTCTGCTCAGCAGGGAGCCTGCTTCCCCCTCTCTCTCTGCCTGTTGCTCTGCCTACTTGTGATCTCTATCAAATAAATAAATAAAATCTTTAAAAAAAAAAGAAAGAAATCCTCTTATTAGAATACCAAATAAATTCATAAGTTAATTATTCCTAACTAAATTTAAATGAATGTAATAAAATTTAAAATGCATTCCTTATATCCAAGGCAAAGGATGTCATCATGTTTCTGTGATGAATGCAGTAAACAATGCAGACAGTAACTCATTACACAAAAGGCAAATCAAAATTTTCTACACAGAATCATCTTACATGTTCTTGACCAACTCCATTTAACAAGGCCTGTGGCTGGCAAATGTAACTTATATAGACACAGAGCTTTATTTGATACATTTTACAACACAAGTATTTTTGACATGTACTCATAAAGCAAAACCACCCCTTTCTGTGGAGAGTGGGAGACCTAAGTGGAGAAAATAAGTCTGGATTTATGTGTGATTTGTCCCCGACTCCAGCACAACCAGTAGGTCTCATCTCAGAACAACAGCTGGGGGGGGGGGGGGGACGACAACACACACACCACTCATGGCACCCCACCCTTTCCACCCCAGCCAGCAAGCTGTCTGCATACAGCACAGGGAGTTGAAAACATTTTCTTTTTTAAAGATTTATTTATTTGAGAGAGAGAGCGCACGCGCGCGCACAAGCAGGAGGGAGGAGAGAGAGAATCTCAAACAGGTTCCATGCTGAGCACAGAATCCCACACAGGGCTTGATCTCACCACCATGAGACTGTGACCTGAGCTGAAACCAAGAGCTGGATGTGTAACCAACTGCACCACCCAGGAGCCCTGAAAAAATTGTCCTCATAAAACAAGAACAAATGGCGAAACAAAATGAGGGAGGAAGGGAAAGAGACAACTGGATGTAAAAATCAAGCACCGAAAGTACAAGAGTGGGGATTCCAGACTTTCTACTGGGGGCTCCTTTCACTTGTAGTGCGCCAGTTATGAGACTCTTGAATCAGACAGTGCAGGCTCAGAAGATGTCCCTCAAGCCAATACCAAAAACATAAATTAAGAACGAAGCCGAAGAGGCGCCTGGGTGGCTCAGTGGGTTAAAGCCTCTGCCTTTGGCTCAAGTCATGATCCCAGCGTAGTATGATCATCGGGCTCTCTGCTCAGAAGGGAGCCTGCTTCCCTTCTGCTCTCTCTGCCTACCTGTGATCTGTCAAATAAATAAATAAAATCTTTAAAAAAAAGAAGAACAGAGCTGAGGAAGGACAACTGGTAAAGCTGCACCCAAAGCCAGAAGGGAGTGGCCTGAGAGTCCCAAGAGCAGCCAGCAGTAGCACGTGGACACTCGGTGGCAGGCACTGGGGCAACACTCCATGCACATTACCATCTAACAATTCTCCAGTTAGCCAGAAAAGGAAACACTGGGAAAATATGCTCTAACCCTCTCTGCACCACCTTATTCTCCCAGTCCTAAATCATACCTCTAGGGTCTCTACACCTGACCTACTCTATTGCCAGAAGAGGACAAATGGAGAAGCACGTGTGTCAAGACAGACGGCAGAACGGAGCTATTAGCCGACAGCTTCTGGTTTCTCAGGTCTTCTGCTGAAATGGGGTCACGGCTGAGGGGCTTTCAGATAGTCAGAAAAGAACGAGCTCATGAAAAGTCTACATTCTGAAGATCCACATCCAGGTTTATGACAGATTCTACAATGTCTAATCCTTAAAACAACTACCATGAAATACCCCACGGGCTACCTTTTATGTCACCTACACTAGTTCTTCATTCGGCCTGTAATGACAAAAATGGTCACGAACAGACCTCTGGGGCGGATCACTTCAATAAACGGGCGAACTGCAATCCAAGCACACGTGAGTCTCCGGGACTGAGCATCTACACTGCTGAAGTAGCGCTGAAGAGACAAATGACAGTAATCCAGCGGCCCAAGGCCAATAAATTCCACTGCCAACAGATTTATCTGTTTTGTACCACTGTGACTCTTGCATGGGAAGCAATAAATAGAAATGTACCTGCCCAGTTACAAATCCAAAACCGAGCTCTTCCCACAATTTCATACTTAGCATACTATCCGTAAGAAATGTCCTCAGCAACCACCTTTAACGATCCGCTTGAAAAACCAGATCCATTAACAGCGAGTACTCACACGTCTGAAATCAGTAAAAACACAAAGACAAACAAAAAAGAACCGTGATATAACGAATAATTCAGGTAGAGATGATACAACTTTTCTCAACTACATTAATATTATACTCTGAACATGACACAAAGTAAACGTGCCACTAGGTTTGTCATTAAATGATCATTAAACCTTATAATCTTTTCCTCCTTTCAGTTTCCGATGTGAACCACTACATAAATCACGGAGATTCCACATAAAAGTGCACTGGAATGTATGTCCTAACTTTTGCTCTAGAGACGAATTTGGAATAAGGCAGGTCCGCTTAGCATTCACTGTAATTTCAGTGAACAGTGGTCCCAACGAGAAGGCTCGAGAGCCGGAGGGCTGGGCCCTGGCTCCGCCTCATCTGACTGCAGCTCCGTAAACCACAGCGGCAACCGTCAACTCACAAACTTTAAACAGCATGTCTAGTCTTAGGACACGTTTCGGTATTTTGCTGTCACTGTGAAAGGAAAATCAGGATCTCCAAATATCCTGCATTTCAGATCATTTTATTTAATTCAGCTGCTCACTATGTGAGACTCCAATAAAAATGTATCTTTTGAGAATTACTAATAGAGCTGTCAGTTATAAACAGATACTCAACGACAGAGTAACACTCTGCCATATGCTGTAAATTGGATCCAAGAAATTCCATAGTATAAAAAGTGGGGGCCCCACTACTGTGCGGAAATGAAAAGACTGGAGTGAGCCCGCTTCAGAGGACCAGGACAGGAGAAGCCGGTGTGATATTCACACACCGGGTAGGAGGCGCTGTTGAGGGAATTTCACTACAAGTTCAATGACCACAAAAATCTCTTCTAGTTTAAGGAAGAACTGGTCATTTCAAACTAATTATCCCAAATCATTTCATCAGACAACAAATATTCATAAAGGAGAGATGTACTCCCACTTCAATGGAAAAGTTCATCCTTTGTATTTGTTAAAATGTTGAAAGCTACTGGCATTAGAAATGTTTCCAAGTTCTGCCCTGGTTCACTTCAATCCAGGGAACAAGGTTCAATTAGTAATATGGAACTAGGATATGATCTATATAAATTTTCAAAACTGTACCTGTAACAATTCTATTTTAAAATAAAACCCTTACTATTAACCTGTGATTGTCATTCCCAATCGTAAACAAGTACTACCCCTAACACGGTGCTTAGCACATGGTAAGTTATCACCGCTGAATGAATGGATGGATGACCACCACTGACTCTGCAGGATCCCCAGGATGGAAGGTAACTGAACGAAAACAAATTTCTTAAAATGCTCAGCCTGACTCAAGCAGGATACAATCATGAAAACCTGCCACATGATTTCATTACTTGTTTTTATTACTATTCTTTTAAAAAGAAAATTAAGAGAAATCAAACAAAGGATTACTTTGCCACCTTCTCGATGCTAGAGCTTAAAATTGCTCTTAAAAATACACCCAACAAAAGAATAAACTCAGAAAGTTGCTAACACTTATGTTCAGCTAACTTTGGCCACTGCAATTTTCTAAAGATGTGTATAGGCAATATTGTAGGATAAAACGTAAATACTAGGACAATGAATGCAAACGAAATTACAATTAAGTCTACATACTGTCGCTGCTAATTACCATTTCAACGAATCTGCACCGTAATGGATGCTTATAACTACGGACTGAATTAGGGGCGCCTGGCTGGCTCAGTCCGTGGAGCGACCGACTCTTGATCCTCAGGGTTGTGAGTTCGAGCCCCACAGTGGCTGTAGAGGCTACTTACAAAAATAAAATCTTGAAAAAATAAATAATGGACTGAATTATTCCTAAACATGCTTTCTTCGTTTCTGAAAATCACTGTGTATTACATTACACATCAGTCCACAATCTTGTACTGTGATCTTACTAATTTTAATGAGCTATTCACATTAATATTTAAGTCTTAATGCGGCAAATACCAAACCTCTTAAAATATTTCAATTATACATGTGTAAAAATTATTCAAATACTAAACCTCTTTTTTTGTGTTCAAAGAACCATCCTAAACATTCACAAAAGCAGATGTACAAGTGAACAGAAAATTAGAGGAAACTTCTATCACAAACTACAGTACCAAAAATTTGACAGAATTCCAGACTCCTGTAAGATATCATTTTAAAAAAAGGTTTTAAATATCTCGCGTTTTAAATTTCACGACACGCATTAATTACAATAGCTATGAAAATCGACTTCACTTCCCAGAGAGCGAGAAAAACCAACAGCTTAGAGAGGGTTCGTATTTACCGGCCACCAGTTTTCCCAGCAGCTACTTTGTTTCACCTTCAGTATTCAACTCGAAAGCACCCTGCGGTGGTATAAAGTGCAGTAATTTCTAGAAATTAGACGTCAAAAAGCAGGGGTCTAAAACCAACTTGAAAGGGAATAATACCGCATGAGTAACTATAATGGGGGGGGGGGGCTCGACTCTACCCGTACATCTCCCTGGAAGAGAAGGGTGCATGCTACCCTTCCTCCCGCAACGGCATTACTGTACGCGGCCCCTAAACTTTAGAGACAGCTGAGACCCGGCGCGTTTGCGTTAGCCAGGCGGAGACGATTCGTGCAAAAGATGTCACTCTGATGCAAGTGAAAGTACGGTCCTGGCGACTCAATTTCCAGTTTTCTTTGCAACAGTAACCCAAGGCTGCTCCTCAGGGACTCGAGCCCACAAACCAGAAGAGCAGCAAGCCCCCCGCGGTCCGTCATGCTGAGGAAGCGACCTTCGGGGGCATGGGGGCAGCGGGGCACCCCCACACCTTGGGGTCCCACTCCGCGCGGAGGAGCGAGCCAAGGGCCTGGAGGGGCCCTGACGCTGCGGGGCCTCCCGAAGCCCCCCCGGCTGCCTCTCTGGGGCTCCCAGGCCCCCCTCCGTACCCCCGGCTCCCCCGCGGTCCACTCGGGGGTTAACCCCTTCGCGGCCCCCGCGCTCTCCGCAGGCGGCCCGGCGACCCTCCCCGCTGCTCCCCCGCCGCAGGACCCTGAGGGCTCCGCGCGGAGCGGCGGCGGGCGGCCGGGGCGCGGCGGCGGCGGCGGGAGGCCGGGGCCTAGTCCGGGGCAGCGTGTCCCGGCGCCCTCCCCCACTCCCACACGCTCGCTCTGGGCAGGGTGCGCCCGCCCGCCCCCGCGCCGCCCGCCGCGGCTCAGGGCGGCTCCCGCCCAGGACGCGGGCCGCCGGCTACCTGCGGGTTGCGGAGGGCCATGGCGACCCGTTTCAATGAGCCTCGGCGCTCGTCCGACTCCTCACGCTGCTTCCCCCGCCGCCGCCATCTTCTCGCCCGCACATACACACTCGCATCGGCCGCCGCGCCTGCGCACTGGCCGCGCGCCGCGGGGCGCGGGGAGGCCGGGCGCGCCGTGAGCGTGCTGCGCATGCGCGGCCGACAGGTGGGCGTGCGCGGCGGGAGCCGGCAGGGTGGCGTCTGGGTCCGCGCCCCTCTGCGCTGCGGGCGGCTGGGCCGCGCACTGGGGGGCCGCGGGGTGCGGCTGCGGTGCTGGCAGGGGAAAGCACAGGGTACGGAGGTGATGACGCCAAAGCGCCCAGCCGGCCCGGGCTCCTCACCTAGTGGGAAGCCACCTGGGACCTGGGTGAGACTCGGAACCGTCGGGAGCCTGAGGCCGGCGCAGGCCCGGGAGCCGCAGGGTCTCCCTAGGCTGGGGTCTCCCGAGGGAGCGCCAGAGGTCCCGGAGGAGTTCCCCGGCTGACGGCGATGACACTTCCGCCCGTTCATTCATTTGTGCACAGCTCATTCCCCGCACGTCGCGCGCCCACCCCGTGCCACGCCTATCGCCGGGCGGTGGAGGAGATTCAAACCAAACGCACGCGTGAGGCGCTTGGCTCTGGGGCCTGGCGGACAGTGAGCGCTCGGGAAGCGCTGCCTGGCACACGCACACGTGCACGGTCGCAGTCAGATCGACCTCGGGGTCACCCCAGAGGCAGGGAGACCCTGCCCGACCGCGCAGTTTCCAGTCCGGTGTGGCCCCTCTCTGAGCGGGGGACTGCAGGCAGGCCACCTCCCTTCCTCAGCTTTGTCTCCCTCGCCTGTGAATGAGACGAATGCAATTTCTTAAAGGGTTTCGGGGAGGATCATATTAGATGAATGTGAACAAAGTGGCCAAAAGAGCCAGCCCTCCCCCCCCCCGCCAAAAAGTAGCTTCTGAGATTATTACTCACACCCCTCATCCTGGGTCTCACTTGTTCAACACGTCCACAGCCAACTAAGGGCCAGACCCCGTGCTGAGCAGCAGAGATGAACAGTAAGAGCCATTGCTACATTCTGTTAGGACAAGAGGGCCCGGTCTTTTCAAAAATGGGACACCGTGAAAAATATCGGGGAGGGAGGAGATTGCTCTAAAGTAAAAGAGCTGAAAATATAACCAAATACAATCTTGACGGGATCCTGGTATGGTTTTTAAGCGAGGAGATACCTTTTGACAATGAGGAATTCGAGTACGGCTTGCTCTTGGTAATTGTAATGGTATACTAATCATTGTGCACGTGTGAAAGAATGTTCTTATTGTTCAAATATGCCTCGGAAGAATTTAGGGATGAATGTCATAATGCCTGTGAGTTCTTTTTTAATGGTTCAACAAAAAACAGTGTATAAAGACAGGCAACTCCACATAGAGAAAGAGCAAATGAGGTAGATGTGAACAATTGGGTCAAAGGGGTACTCTCGACTTTTCCATAGGTTTGAGAAAGTATGTAACGAAAAGCTGGGGGAACAATATACTATTGTATCCATGCTATGGTTACAACAGAAAAATTTTATCTGCCTGTGGATAAAGTCAAAGGGTTAGAAAAACCCAGTGATAGCTTAGGGTGGTGGATGTCTGATTTTTATTTTTTTTGAACAAAAAATAAAAATTAAGTAGGACCTAATTCTGATTTTCAAATCACTCACAGAGATATTAATGCATGGTTTCAACACAAGGAGGTAGATAGTAAAAAGAAAATATTAGCAGTTACTCTGGGCCCCACAATGCTGACTAGGCCCTGGTAT
Source organism: Lontra canadensis (assembly GCF_010015895.1). NCBI lineage: Eukaryota > Metazoa > Chordata > Mammalia > Carnivora > Mustelidae > Lontra > Lontra canadensis. The sequence continues at coordinate 4,006,308 of NW_022631002.1, forward strand.
TTGCAACCACTTTAGGGGCACTGGAGGAACCCAGAGTCCACACAGGTCTGAATTAAAATCCTGACTCCTCACTCACTGGTTGTGTGAATGTCAGCAGAATACACAACCTTGCTGTGAATCTTTGTAAATAGAGATATGGTTGGCAAAATAATACCAGCCCCTCTTCCTATCCCAAAGATGTCTACGTCCTAATCCCCCAAATCTATGAATACGTGGCCTCACATGACAAAAAGGACTTTGCAGATGTGATTATATCGAAGACCTTAAGATGAAGAGCTCAATCTGGATTATCTGGGTGGCCCCAGGTAAGCACAGGGATCCTTACAAGGGAAAGAGGGAGGCCAGAGAGTCAAACAGTCAGACAAGGAAATGTGGCAACAGAAGCAGAGTGGGGGGAGAGAGAGATTGATCTGAGAGAAAGATTGCTCTTATGCTGCTGGCTTTGAAGGTGGAGGAAGGGGCCAGGAACCGACGAATGCAGGCAGCCTCCTGAAGCTGGAAAACACGAGGAAACATTTCCTCCCAGTTGTTCCGGAAGGAACCTAGCCTTGCCCACACCTGGATTTTAGAACGTCTTCTGATCTACAAAATTATAAAATAATCATTTGTAAACCAACAAATTTGTGATCATTTGTTACAGCAACAATATAAATTAACACAAGGAATAATACCACCTACTTTGCAAACATGTTGGCAGGAGGAAATGAAGTAATGGCTCAGCAAATGGAAAATGGGGCCTGGCAGTTTCTAACTACCGTTCAACAAACAGAAGGGACTTTTTGTTATATCTAGGGAGGGCGTAAGCGTTCTGCAAAGAGGTAACATTTGAGCTAAGTCTTGAGTAGTTAGTATGTGTGGAGAAGGGATCCACATTTCCCCATCTAAACCAGCAGAGAGGGGCACCTGGGTGGCTCAGTGGGTTAAGCATCTGCCTTCAGCTCAGGTCATGATCTCGGGGTCCTGGGATTGAGTCCTGCATCGGGCTCCCTGCTCAGCAGGAAGTCCGCTTGTCACTGTCCCTCTGCCCCTCACCCCCACTCATGCTCTCTCTCTCCAATAAATAAATAAAATCTTTTAAAAATGAATAAATGAATAAATAAGTACACCGATGGAGATACATGGTCTGACAAGCAGGAGTTAATTCCTGGATCCCAGAGGACAGGCTATTCGTATTAGGCCTTTCCTACCTGGAAAATTCTTTTCTGGAATTCTGATAGCGTGGAGGGCTACCACTAGCTGTATGACCTTAGGCAAATACATAACCTCTCTGGGTCTGAAAACTGGGAGAAACAATACCTGGCTGAGATCTAGTGAAAATGAATATAGTAACAAGATAACACATGTAAATTGGTTGATAAAACATCCCGCAAACAGTGAGAGCCCAGTAAACACCGGAAACTATCATTATCCCCAGACTCCTTGCAAAAGAAAGTGATGTTTGCACAGGAAGGGTGTAGTGCATTTGATGGGATTTATTCAAGCTTTCAAACAAAAATTGGAATTTTGGGAAACATAGCCACCATTGTGAGCTGGGCAGGCAGCTTCCCAGTACTTAAAGATTTTTCTGGCGGGATTGGTGGCGATAGTAATAGGTTTGATTTTTTTTTAATAATGAATAATGGAACATTTCAGCATTTGGAAGACCTGCATAACTCAGTGAATCAATATTTTCCAATGATCCATGTGGGGTATTATAAAATCATGCATGAGTAAAAGATCCATTCAAGTACAAGACAAACCATTAGATTTTAATCTAACAGAGTACAAAAAAGTTCACCGATATGATTTCACATTCCACTTTGCAGTTTTTCTTTAAGAAATCTGTCCACTGGGGCACCTGGGTGGCTCAGTGGGTTAAAGCCTCTGCCTTTGGCTCAGGTTATGATCCCAGGGTCCTGGGATCGAGCCCCGCATTGGGCTCTCTGCTCAGCAGGGAGCCTGTTTCCTCCTCTCTCTCTCTCTCTCTGTCTGCCTCTCTGCCTACTTGTGATCTCTGTCTGTCAAATAAATAAATAAAATCTTAAAAAAAAAAAAAAGAAATCTGTCCACTTTGGGCAGTGATGAAAAAAATACCACAATTATCTAAAAACATCACTCCTAAAGTAAATAAATTAATTAATAATAAAATAAAATAGATTAAGCAATAAAAACATCACTCCTTTTGAGGAATACACTTTTTTTTTAAAGATTTTATTTATTTATTTAACAGACAGAGATCACAAGTAGCCTGAGAGACAGACAGAGAGAGACTGAGAAGCAGGCTCCCCGCTGAGCAGAGAACCCCAGGTGGGACTCGATCCCAGGACCCTGGGATCATGACCTGAGCGGAAGGCAGAGGCTTTAACCCACTGAGCCACCCAGGCGCCCAAGGAATCCACTTTTTAGGAAAATATCCCTCCCTCCCTTTCCTAACCACATTCTGTGTGTGAGGCTGGATTTTCTTCACAGACCTCAATCAGAGCAACATATCGCTACAGACTGAATTCAGCCGCAGATGCGGGAACTCAGTTGTTTTCCTTTAAGCCAGACATTAAAGAGCTTTGCAAAAGTCCACCATATGGGGTCCCTGGGTGGCTCAGTCAATTAAGCAATACTATGGGTCTCAGCCCAGGGTCTGGATATCAGGGTCGTGAGTTCAAATCCTGCATTGGGCTCCACGTGGGGTGTGGAGTCTACTTTAAAAAAAAAATCTACCACAATGCCATCTTCTCACCCAAGTTATTTACTTTAGAAAGTAGTTTTTGTTGGTTTTTTTTTTTTTTTTCATTAAAAAAAATGTTATGGGGTGGGCTTTGGTGGCTCTGTCAGTTAAGCATCTGACTTCAGCTCAGGTTATGATCTCAAGGTCCTGGGATCAAGCCCAAGTTGGGCTCCCTGCTCAAAGGAGTGTCTGCCTCTCCTTCTGCCCCTCCCACTACTCATGCTCTCTCTCTCTCTCTCTCTCAAATAAATAAGTAAAATCTTTTAAAAATATATTATTTTCATGTTGACATACACTGCATTTATGATTAATACATTACTTGACTTATTCTTTAAATGTCTCGGTTTTCATTCCTAAATGAAAAGAAGCAATAAGCATAATTTACAAAAATAAAGTCTTTCTGAGGTCAGCAGTGATTCTGAAGAATGTAAAGAAGTTTGAAAATTACAGCTCCCAAACCCCAGGCAGCCTGCCTCTTTGCTTGGCTTATCTGCCTGGAACTTTCTTTTCCCTCACTCAGCTCTCTGATGGCTACCATCTCTGAAAGGAGGTCTCTGGCCACTCTGTTCCTAACGGCCACCTCTCCACCTGTTATCCTGCTTTATTTGTCTCCAAAGCACTCACCGAGAGCTGCGAGTCTGTGGAATCTTTACTTTATGTGTGGGTCCTCTGTCTCCTCCCCTAGGACCCTAAGCTCCAGGAAGCCCAGGGCTAGATCCTGTTCCCTGATATTTTCCCAGCATCTACAACAGTTCCAAACATTTGGTAGGCACTCAATAAATATCTTTTGAATGAGTGAATGAATGAATGGCCTCATTTAATTCTCACAAGACCCAGCGAGGTGGATGCTATTGTCTTCCCTGTTTTAGAGCTGGGGAAACCAGAAGAATCCAAGCGACCTGCCTAGACTTGCACCTCTAATAAGTGGGGCAGCTTGAGATGAAAAACATGGGTGTGTCATTTGCAGAATTGGGATCTTATTCGGAAATTGAGTCAAGCCAAGTACCATACAAAGGCATACCACCACTCCGAGGTGGTCCCCTCGGAGCAGAGGGGGACCAAGAAGGGCTGCGTAGGAGTCGTCTGCGGCTACAGCTCAGTCTTCAAAAGTTTCCATTGGTGGGGGGTTGCACCTGGGTGGCTCAGTTGTTAAGCGGCTGCCTTTGGCTCAGGTCATGATCCCAGGGTCATGGGATCGAGCCCCACATCGGGCTCCCTGCTCAGCGGGGAGCCTGGCTTCTCCCTCTCCCACTCTCCCTGTTTGTGTTCCTTCTCTCGCTATGTATCTCTCTGTCAAATAAATAAATAAAATCTTTAAAAAATAATAAAATGAGACTTCGTGTGGGGCCATCGAGGAGCCCCTGAACCACATATGCCACCAGGGGGTCCCACGTCTCTCAGGAAAGAACTTGCCTAGTGTGAATGTTCAGGGCCACTGCAACAAGGTATCACAGACCAGGGGCTTAACCAACGGGGAATTTGTCCTCTCACAGCCTCAGAGGCCACAAGTCTGGAATCAAGGTGTGGGGAAGCAGGTGTCGGCTCCTTCTGGAAGCTCAGGGGAGAATCTGCCTCAGGCTCCCCTCCACGCTCTGGGGTTGGCACGCCTTGGCTTGTGGCTGCGTGGCTCCCATCGCTGCCCCCTGTCACGTGGTCTTCTGCTGTGGGACTCTGTCCCTGTGTCCCTTAATAAAACTGACACAGAGGACTTGTCATCCCGAGCCCCGAGGAACCTCAGGAGGTGCCCTTGACCCCTGACTGTGGCTCACTCCACAGGACACCTCTCGTGAAACCTGTTCAGTACTAAACACCAAGGCCACACTCTGCCAAGCTGCCCTGGGAGCACACGGGGACCCAGACAGCCAGCTCCTAGCCTGTGCACTGGCCGTGGCGTCCTGAGCGTGCCCACTCACCTTTTCATTTCTTCTCGTTCTCTTGCTCTCCCTCTCGTTTTTGGTGGCAGAACTCTTGGAATTGAAGTATTTTAAGGATCCATACAACACAGCTCCTCACTCACACATTGTCCTTATGCCCTTGTCCCCACCCTCCCCCAGGTGTGATACAGCCCCAGACCAGGATGCCACCACGGTCAGGGGCGACACCCTGCTAGGGGAGGACAATGAGGACAAGGCGGGGAAGAACCGCCAGTCTGCTTTGCATCTTCAACACTGAAGGCAAGCCCCCTGGAGACTGGCACCGGACTCCTGATTTTCCAGAGCTCGGGTCCCAGGTAATGCGGACGGTCCTGCCCGCCAGACAGGATGGATCCCGGGATCAGCTGAGACACGAATGTGATGCGACTCCAGTCTCGTAAAATGAGCCACTAACCGCGGTGCACTCACATTAGTAATGAATTCAAGTGGCAACGTTGCAATTTGATGCCTTTCATTTGTCTCGGTCCAGTCCCCCTTAGGAGCCTGACCTTTTCTTTCCCACCCAGCCAAGAAGTGCTTGTTTTTCATTGACTTTCAGCTAACTTGGGTTTTTCTTGTCTGCCAGACAGACAGTTCAGAGTGGGGGTGGGGGGGAAGAAACACCACCATCACATTCTTCCAATTTCTTGTAGCCTACAAAAATAAGTATCTTGATCCTCTCCCTCCTCTGCTCAGGACCCTCCACTGGCCCCCATGACTCTTGAGTACAAGGCCCTCCACAATCTGGTCCTGCCCCCCCATCTTCTCCTCCTCTCCATAACACCCTCTCCACTCTAGCACACTGGCCTCCCCACTGTTCCTCCTGCCCCAGGACCTTAGCACTTCCTCATCTATCCACCTGGAATGTCCTCCCCACAGGCCCATGGCTACTACCTCACTCTCTCATGAGGACTTCTCTGCTGCCCTTTGATAAAGTGGAATGCCCCCCCCCCACCAACTGCTTATCCTCTTCTTTGTTTCTTTTTTCTCCTGAGGACATACCCCTCCCATACCTATATTTAATCTATTTTCTTTAATGTATGTCTTGGCACTAAAATGAAAAACAGTTCCATGAAAGCAGAGTAGAGCCCAGGACAACACCTGTCACCTAAACTTTCCATAAATATGTATTGATTTAATTAAGTGCTTGGTTAATGAGCCCAAATGGGGTCTCTTGAGAGACTAGACAAGTCACTTTCTTTATCTGGGGATTCTTTAGGGACACTTGGAGAATGTGTCCAAATTTCTAAGATCACTTTTACCTCTGACAACTGTTACCTCCAAGCAAACATCAAGATTTTGACTCTTCATCTGTTAGTTCCAAGCCTGTTTTTTTCTTTTTTCCACTTGAGATGTGCTCTAAAGCCTACTGGCCTTTAGCTCCACCGCACTCAAAGTGACCCTGGGGATTTCTTCCTGCGTTGACACCCCCAGAACCATCTGGGTGGAAGATTACAGGCGGCTGCCCATTCTCTGACATTCTGACTTGAGACATGGAGTCCGCTTCCCTGTTCTGGAACTGCTGGCCCCAGGACTTGCTTTGACCAGCAGAATGTAGTGCAAGCGACACTGTCTGCGTTCCAAGGTTGAGGTTTTCTCTCAAGTACTTGGAGGGTTTCTTCATGGAGCTCAGCCCCTGTGAGGTAAGAAGCCTGAGTGACATGGAGAGGTCACATGGGGGAGAATGAGATGTTCCTGCCCTCCCCCTCAGCTGGGCCCCCAGCCCACGGCCACATCTACTGGTAGCCACGTATGGGAGCCACCAGGATGTCCCAACCCAGTTGAGACCCCAGATGACCGCAGCCCCAGCTCTTGCCACACAGAGAAAAGAAGGGCCCAGCGGAGCCCACCATATCGCAGGAGCTAAGTTGTGGTGGTTGTGTTAAGCCACTATATTTCTGGTGACCAGTCATACAGTCATAAATAATCAGATGCCGTGGTCTGTTGGGGCTGCCCTACCAGAATCCTGTAATTTCATAATTCTGGATAGCTTATAAAGAGTAAAAATACATTTCTCACAGGGCTGGGGTCTGCGAAGTCCAAGATTTAGACACTAACGGGTTCCATGTCTGAGGAGGCTCCGTTTCCTGGTTCCCAGATGGCACCTGTACTCTGTGTCTTCACAGACGGTGAAGGGAGCAAGCTCCCGGGGTTTCCCTGATCAGGGACTAACCCCACCCACTAGGCTCCATTCTCGTGAGTCACTTCCCAAAGGCCCCACCTCCTAACTCCATCACACTGGGCGGGTAGGATTTTGACACATGGGATTGGTGGGGGGAGTATAGATGAACGTTCAATCTATAGCAACAAACAGTCTCTAAACACACACAGAACATATTCCTGGGCGTCTGCATGGCTCAGTGAGTTGAGCAACAGACTCTTGCTTTCTACTCAGGTCATGATCTCAGGGTTGTGTGATCGAGCACCCAGAAGGTCTCTGAGCTCAACGCGGAGTCTGCTTGAGACTCCCTGCCCCATTCATGCTTGTACTGTCTCTCTCCAACAAATTAATTAATTAAATCTTTTTTTTTAAAGATTTTATTTATTTATTTGACAGACAGAGATCACAAGTAGGCAGAGAGGCAGGCAGAGACAGAGAGGGGGAAGCAGGCTCCCTGCAGAGCAGAGAGTCCGATTCGGGGCTTGATCCCAGGACCCTGAGATCATGACCTGAGCCGAAGGCAGAGGCTTAACCCACTGAGCCACCCAGGTGCCCCAAATTAATTAATTAAATCTTAAATGAAACAAAGCAGCCACCCAGTGCCTCAGTCAATTAAGATCCCAACTCCTGATTTTGGCTCAGGTCATAATCTCGGGGTCCTGGGATGTAGCCCCGCCTCAGGCTCTGGACTCGGTGGGGAGTCTGCTTCTCTTCTTCTCCCTCTGCCCCTCCCCCACTCGCAGGCACATGCCCTCGCCTGCCCTCTCTCTCCCTGTAAATAAAATGAATAAAATCTTTTTTAAAAAAACTCCGGAGAAAAATAATAAAAATAATGACAATGATGATAATGGTAAATAAACATAACCCCCTGAGTTTTTGCCTTTTGTTTTTACTTAAATTTTTAAAACACTAATGCCAGACCCAATCCTAGACCAGTCAGCCGAAGTCAAAGTCTCCAGATGTGGGCCTGGGCACAGGTATTTTCTGAACCTACCCCTGCCCCATGCCCCACACTGTGATAACAGGCAGCCTGGACAGAGAACCCCCACCAGAGCCCTCTGGCCTTGCCCTGCTGTGTACAGGCTGGCTGGCCACTAGAGGCGACGAGAGCTCTCACAGCTCCGTAGCTCAGCAGTGCCCTTTCCTCTGTCTAAAACGCCCTTCCCGGGGCGCCTGGGTAGTTCAGTGGGTTAAGCGTCTGCCTTTAGCTCAGGTCATGATCTCAGGGTCCTGGGGTCGAGCCCCGCATCAGGCTCCTTGCTCAGCGGGGAGCCTGCTTCCCCCCTCTCTCTGCCTGCCTCTCTGCCTACTGGTGATCTCTCTCTGTCAAATAAAAAAAAAAAAAATCTTAAAAAAAAGTCATTTAAAAATAATAACAATAAATAAAAATAAAATGCCCCGCCCTAACACTCCAGGCTAGCAAACTCCTGCTGATTCATGGTGTACGTCCCAGCCCAGCATTCCTGGAAACCACACAAGCTTTGGATTCAGGTCCTGCCACTGATTCACTGTGTGAACTTGGGTGAAGTACTTTGCATTTCCAAACCTCAGTGTCTTCACCCGTGAAATGGAGCTAATGCCAGGAGGGATTGTGTAGAGCTGTTCGGGTCAAGCATCTGGCACAGTGCTGGGTCCTTTGCATGAACTCACTCAACACAAGAGAGTAGTAGTGGCAGGGAGGAGTCCTTGTCATTGTAGTAGACACGGTAGTAAAGCGAGTAATAGTGTGTAGCGGCCAAAGAGAGGTGCTGGTCTGCCCTGCACCCTATTCCCTTTCTGGAATAATCTGGCTCCTTCCAGCAGGTGGCTTTCCCAGCTAAGCAGAGGTTGTTTCTCATCAGGTGGGCTCAGTGCTTGGTGCGTGGAGGTCCCTGGTCCAGCTGGTCAATCAAAGTCCTCCCGGGATACACCAGAGACACCAAGAGAAATGAGCACCATCACGGGGCCACATGCTCATTGCCAAGGCTTCTAGTGTGCTCGTGTGAGGTGTCTGCTTCTGATGAAGCTAAGCAGATGTCAGCAGAGGTGAAAGATGGGGAGAGACAGACAGACAGAAAGGAGAGAGGGGAGGAGAGCGGGAGAGGAGAGGAAGGAGGATGGGGGAGAGACAGGGCAGGAGACAAAGACAGAGGCAGAGAGAGGCTTGACAATGTTACTTCTACCCCTGGGGACCCCCAGCCTGAAACTCAACTGAGACCCTCCCACACCCCATCTTTAAACTGCTACTTTGGACTGGGACCCTGTCTCTTGCCACCAAATGGGCCATAAATACGTTGTTATCACTGTTGTGCAAGCATCGTTTTCGGCAGGTTAAAGCCGCGACCTCATGGAAATACATGGCGAGCCATGTCAGGGTCTCACTTAGCTCCGGAGCGAGGGAAGCAGCAGAATGGGAAGGGGGCTCAGGGGGGGACACAGGAGACTGAGGTTGACGAGGTTAATGAAAGGAAGAAAATTGTTGAGGCCGACCTGGAACAGTTAATGCCCCATGAGGCAATAAGATACTCAATTTTGGGCTACATTTTCTTCCAGACGTAACTCATTCTCATCTCTATGGGACAAAAATCATCAGTAACTTACTAGTACTCTACTAGTTAACATCTCACCTGAAGAGTCTAGGCCCTAATAGTAAGTAATAAGTCAAACACGAAGACCTTTCCCCAGAGCAGTAAACTTCCATGGCCTACAGGGGCCAAATAACCACCACTTCATGTAAATAAAGTTTTATTAGAACATGGTCATGCCCATGTGTTTACATGCTGTCTGCGGCTGATTTCCTGCGGGAACAGCAGAACTGAGGACCTGTAGCAGAGACTGTCCGGCTCACCAAGTCCAAAAATCATTACTATCGGGTCTTCTCCAGGAAAGTTTCCTAACCCTTGGCCTAGAGCTGTGGTTCTCAAAGCGCAGTCCCTAACTATGAGCAACAGCAACGGGGCATTGTCAGAAACGTAAATACTCGAGCTCCCTCTGGATTCAGGTCCCTGAATCAAAAAGTCCAAAGGCAGGCTCTCCAGGGTCCTAATGCCTTGGAGAGTCAGGTGAGCTCTGAGCAGACATGAGGACGTTGCTTGAGTAGTCGGATGTGACATCTGAAGCTTATTCAGTGTTCCGAGTTCAGAATAATTTTTCCCTTTTTTTTTCAATATTTATTTAATTATTTTAGAGAGAGAGAGAACATGAGCAGTGAAAGGGGCAGAGGGAGAGGGAGAGATAATCTCAAGCAGACTCTGCACTCAGCATGGGCCCGAGGTAGGGCTTGGTCCCCAGACTCTGAGATCAAGACCTGAGCTGAAACGAGGAATCCTACCCTTAACCAACTGCACCACCCATGAGCCCCTGGAATAATTTTTCTTTAAATGGCATATGGGAAAAAATGATGGGAGGTAAGAATGGGGAGCTAGGCAGATGGCAGATTGTGCCAAGGCAGGAAGTTAAACTATTATCCTGCATGGAAGGCTTTTGGCATAGGGATGGTGATCAGATTTTCATTTCGGGAAAATATTTCAGGCATCAGCCTGTAAACCGGGGGGGGGGGGGGGGGGGGGGGAAGGTGGTGAGGTTAGAGGAACACAAAAAGATGGGGGGACTTATAGCTAGTTAAGAGCCTGTAACCAAATCCCAGGCTGGAGACACTTTGTGAACTCCTGGATACAGCCATACCTGAAGCTAGAGAAAATTCATAGACTTCCCCAATTAGGCCTGAATAAGGTGCTGAAGAGAAGCTGGGTAACGGGGGACAGAATTGCAAGATCCTGAGGTGATGGAATCCAACAACTGATGTGTGAAGTGAGAGACAGGCCATGTTACCCTAATGGCATATTTTTGATCTGTTGGACTGGGAAGACAGGGCAGTCCAGGGGAGGAGGTGTTTAACTGCATGTAGAACCTCTCTGGTTGCTTTCAAAAGGATGGGAGAAAGAAACATAAGCCAAGGGAATGAGTGTTCCTCTCGAGGCACAGTGTGCACGTCTTGATGTACCCTTCATTCCCGCGAACACTGTAGCAGAAGTTAAGAACATCTCTCTGGTGGCAACAGCTTGGTGGCCAAGAGTGTGTCTCTTCTGAGTTTGATGCTCCTAGGCTTAAACTCTAGTCCACCCACCCACCCCGCTCCGCCAAGAAGCAGTTTCATCTGACTCGGGCCCTGCTTCTTCACCTGCACTCTTGTGATAACAAGATGAAACTCCAGCACAGTAGCAAGGAATACATATTGAGACATTGATGCAAACTGCTCTGCGAGGTATCTGTTACATGTTAAGTGTCTTGTCAGAGGTGGGTGTTACGAGGATCATTCTGCGAATGCCAAACAAACACTTTTTGACTAACTGGCTTGTGACATGGATTGTTTCTTTCCAATTTAAGATGCTTTTTCTTTTTTAAATGGAAGTTTAAAAAATAATAAAAATATCATTACCATTTAGTAGGTAATTACTATGCTGTGCTTGCTCTAGGATTAAATAAAAGTGACTTGCATATAAGATAATATGGCTCCTGTTAGCACTACTGATGTGTTAGTTAAACAATAATTTTGACTTGAACTTCATGGGTAGATTCTGGTGATGGTGGCCTCCCAGGAGAGGCAGAGGGGTGGGCTACCACCTGCCATTGCTGATGCTGTGACCTTAGATTAATAGGAAGAAGAATCAGAGGCAGGAGACTGAAGTTCCATCCCACTTTTAAAAATCCAGGTTTTTTTTTCTTTTTTTTTTTAAGATTTTATTTATTTATTAGACACAGAGAGAGAGAGAGAGAGAGAGCACAAGTAGAGAGAACAGCAGACAGAGGGACAGGGAGAAGCAGGCTCCCTGTGGAGCTGGGAGCCAGATGTGGGACTCGAGCCCAGGACCCCGGGATTAAGACCTGAGCCAAAGGCAGATGCTTAACGACTGAGCCCCTCCAGCGCCCTAAAAATCCAGTTCATTCTGATTCTTTCCAACCATAAAGGCAATTCAAGCTCAAGTGCTAAACAGGGTAAAACCAAGTAAAAAGAAGAAAAATCTCATTTCTCTTCAAAAACAAATGCTGTTGACTTTTGGCATACAAGCTTCAGATCTTTTTAAAAATATATATTTTTTAACATAACAGTGAGGATTTACGGGGCACCTGGGTGGCTCAGTCGTTAGGCGTCTGCCTTCAGCTCAGGTCATGATCCTGGCATCCTGGGGTTGAGCCCCGCATTGGGCTCCCTGCTCTGCGGGAAGCCTGCTTCTCCCTCTCCCACCCTCTGTGCTTATGTTCCCTCTCTCTTGGTCTCTCTTTTCCTGTCAAATAAATAAATAAAATCTTTTAAAAACAAAACAAAAATAACAGTGAGAATTTTGCTGAGTTCAATGAGGCATAGAAAACATCCAAGACAATGCCTGGCACTTAGCTCCCGCTCGGGAAATAAGTGTTAACATTCTTATTATTGGTTATCTGATTTTGTATCCTGGCTGTTTCTATGTAACTATTTTTCCATCTTATTAAAAAGGGGAGAAAAAAAACCTCATAAACATTATTTTAAGTGATTGTACAATATTCTAACCTGTGCACATTTCCTGTATTTAAATTGCATTAATCCTTCATTCTTATGAATATTAATAAGCATCCCCATGCTTAAGATGGCCTCCATCTCAAGTTAGCATATGGTATTAGTCAGGGTTTTCCGGAGAAAAAGAGCCAATAGGGTGTGCATATACAGAGACGGAAATTTCTTTTTTTTTTCTTTTTCTTCTCTTCCACACCCAGAGATACGACATTTATTTTAAGGAATCAGTTCATGTGATAATGGAGGCTGGAAGTCCAGAATCTGCAGGATGGCCTGGCAGGCTGGGGACCCTGAGGAGGGGCTCATGTTGTAGTTCCAGCCTGAAGGCAATCTGCTGGAGAATTCCCTCATGCTCTAGAGAGTTTCACCTTTGTTCTAGTAAAGCCTTCACCTGATTGGATGAGGCCCATCACGATAGAGGGCAACCTACTTCACTTCACTGTCTGCCAATTTAAGTGTTATTAATCTCGCCAAAAAACACTTGTAGAGAAACACCCAGAATAATGTTTGACCAAATACCTAGACACTGCAGCTCAGCTAAGTTTACACATAAAAATTAACCAACACAGATGCATTAACTAAATCAAGATTCTAGACCTCCAAAATCGAAAGCCAGATCTTGAAACAGAGTAACCACATCAAACCACTGTCCTCCCTGGGGAAGCAGATCTTAACAAAGTCTTCTACAAATATCTCCTTTGATATTATTGTGACGTCTCTCCATGTGTGGGACGAAACCAGCCCTCACTCTTTGACGGTCAGGGTTGATGGGACACAGAAATCTTTCAGCTTTCCATTTCCCAAAGGGTAATGTGCTGACACAGTGTCTGCTGTTACTAGCAGAGCACAAAGGGGGAGGGGGCCAGGGTTAGACAAGTTTTGGAAAAGACTGGTTTAAGCAAAGTTAGATGGATATAAGTTAGATGGGTATCTGATGGGCCTTTTGGAGGATGTGAGATACAAATGTGTACCCTGGTGTGAGTCTCTAAGAGGTAGATTTTGTCTCCAGGATTTCCTAAACCTTTCTGGACCAGAACTATTTATTTAGTTTTTTTAAACTTTCAAAACCAGTGCATGACTTTGGTCGCCTACATAGATCCGATCTTCTCAAGGAGGGTCAGCAAAATTGAATTGTGCCAACAGAGCTCCTTTAGGTAGCTGCTTAGGGGACCAGGGTTCTGCCGGTCACACCAAGGGACATGAGTCGCCTCCAGCCATCTCCTCTCATGGCCCCAGAAGATCTGAGATGAGGTACCTTGTCCAGGGGGTATGGACCGAGCCATAGCTGAAAACTGCCTTCCTGATGACTCACAGCCCATGCTTTGTGGACATCACAGGGAGATCTAGTCTCGTTCCATAAACAGGAGGCACTGAGCAAAGCCTTGCTCCAGGCTCCCACGTTAGGAACACTGGATGGGGAACTAGGTCTCTTGAACCTCAGCCTGGAACAGGAAAAAAAGGCCTAGAGCTTAGAAGTTTGGAGCTGCCTGTATTTTTAGCGCCTTGTGATGACTGAAGGAGTGGGGCCGCGGCCCCTGGGGAGGATGAGTCACTCCTGTGGCGTGCCTGGTCAAGTGACCTGTGGAGCCGGAGGAGGCTGGACATCAGTCAAAGGGCTGGGCCACACGGCAGCTTCCTGCCCACGTCAGCAGGCAGCCCACAGGCGTGGTTCTCTTTCTCTGCGATGCAGTAGGTGCGCGGTCTGGCTGAAGTTTGCTCCAAGACCTTTTCCAGTCTTTGAAGCTGGAAGCTGGAGCTACCCCTAGACCGGGTTGTGTCTGGCCAGAGAGAAGCCCTGTGGTTCAGGTTTTGGCCAGTGACGTTGATTTCTCACAGCCCGGGAGGATCTGCGGCTGGAGACGGGAGACAGACACCTCCAGAGCGCAGTGGTCCACAATCGAGCCCAAGTTATACCCACCAGGAGGCGCTGAGTGTTCTGGGGTGTTCCCTGTGACGGCGATGGCGCTGGTCCAGGGGACCATGGTTTGAGGACCCCTGCTCTAAGGTGCTCTTCGAGGATGCCCTGAGCTCCCCCCACCCCACAGGCCCAAATTGAACACTACCTCTATTCTCATCATTTTGTCCATTTTAGAACCCAAGCCGGGAGCTTTGTCTCCCGGCTCTCAGCCTGGAGCTATCTGGGACCACAAGCTCAGAACTCAGAGAACGGACTGGATTATTGCTTAATCCTTTCCCCAGCTCTATCGAGATAGAATTCCCATCGACAGAGTTGGCCCCTTTGAAGCGTACAGTTCCAAGGATTTTTTTTCATGGGTGCAGATATGTGGACCCAGAACCACCACTGATTTTAGGATATTTTCATCACTGCAAGGAGGAAGCTGGTACCCGTCAGCTACAGCTTCCTATCCCTGTCATCCCTACGCCAGCCTTGAGCAACCCCTAATCCACCTCCTGGCTCTCCAGATTTGTCCATTCTGGCCCTTGCATTGTAGCCTGGATCACAGCGTCATTCCTGTTCACAGCTGAGTAATATTTCATTGTATGCTTATAGCCGTTTCGCTTCTCCATTCATCCAGTGCTGGGCTCTAGTTTCTACAGTCAACGACTGACTGGCCTTTTGATAAAATTCACGGAACTGTACACAAAGAGGATACTTTATTGTATGCTAATTTTAATTTTTTTAATTTTTTAGAAGATTTATTTATTTAACAGAGAGACAGCGAGAGAGGGGACATAAGCAGGGGGAGTGGGAGAGGGAGAAGCAGGCTTCCTGCTGAGCAGGGAGCTCAATGCAGGGCTCGATCCCAGGACGCAGGGATCATAACCTGAGCCGAAGGCAGACGCTTAATGACTGGGCCTCCCAGGCGCCCCTGTATGTTAAATTTTAGGAAAAGGACAGAGGCACTTTCCACTTCCTGTCTTGGAACAGGGTTGGCCTGAGCTGCCAGGTGAGAGCTCAGCCGTCTCTGAGACCCCAGGTGGGAAAGGTCAGGTGCGCAGTGCACGGGGCCAGCAGGGGCCAGCCTCCCCTCCAGAGTGGTGTGAAGTGAGGCCGTGCCCCCTGCAAGAGACCCTGGCTAAGCCACCTTGGGATGCAGTAGGACCTCCTAGGTGGGCCCCGGCCGCTCTTCTGACCCACGGAGCTCTGAGCTACAAGGAAGATGTCACCAGGTCTATGTCATTTGTTGTTTATTTCAGGGCATTAGGGACAGGGCAGCTGCGGCCCCTCCCCGGGGGGCTGGGTCTCTCAGGGAACACTCTGGCCAGCAGTGTCCACATGCAGACAGCCGGCTCCCTCCTCCTACCCTTCCCCCTGCCCCATCCCTGCTTTCCACCGCAGGCCCAGACTTTGCTTTGAAAACAGCGCAGGTCACTTCCCTCTTCTGTCTAAGCCGTCTGTGATTTGTCCCAGCTCCCTCTCAGTGCCTTTGTTTCCCTCACCTGCCATGCACACTCCCAAAGTGGGGCTTTAGAAATGAAAAGATCTAGGGTGACTGGATGGCTGAGTCCATTAAGCAACTGCCTTCAGCTCAGGTGGTGGTCTCAAGGTCCTGGGATCAAGCCCCGTGTTGGGCTCCCTGCTCAGTGAGAAGCCTGCTTCTCCCTCTCCTGCTGCTGCTCCCCTGCTTGTGTTCTGTGTCAAATAAATAAAATCATAAGAGAAAAAAAAAAATAAACGGCTTTGTTGAGATAGAATTCACATCTCATAAGACTGACCCCTTTAAAAGAGTCGAGTTCAATGGGTTTTCATGCATTCGGATCAGTGTGTCCCTACTGACCAGTGTTTGTGGGTCCTTGTCTCTCCACTGGCCATCGTGTCCCCAGACCCTGCAGTGGTGTCTGGCAGGCACAGTGCAGGAGCCTCGTGCCTTGAAGCGGAGCTGTTCGGGTGCTCGGAGAAGGTGATCTCAAGGATGAGAACAGGTCCTTGAGATGATGGCCCGGCCTTGGGTGATGGGTGGTGAGGACCTTGTCCGTGTGGGGCTCCAAAGAGATGGGCCTGCGCCCCCACTCTGCCCTCCACCCAGCCCCATACAGACTGCCCTTCTCCCCCCCACTGCTACTTCTGAGGCTGGGGACAACTAAGGGCCTCTCTGGTGAGCCCCTGAGGTCACAAGTGTGCACCCTGGGGGATTTGGGGACACAAAACCTCACAGGGAGACCGAATGGTGGTGATTCTCAGCAGCTGGAAGAGTTGCAAGAGGCCGGGCTGGCCGACCGGGGTTACAGCCCAGATCCAGCCGTGGCACGCGCCGGCTCCCCCTGCCACGGCGCTTCTGCCTGCGCCCGAGGTCTCTCGGACACGGAGGAGCTGGCTCCCACTCTCCTTCCTGGGGTCGACTTGCACGAACACCTCTGCTGCGGCAACTCACTGCCACTGTTCTAGCAACAGGTGTCCCCTCTGCTTCGCACCCCAAACCTGGACGGGGCGGCCTCGGCGAGCAGCAGAGATGCTCCCTGACGCTCCAGGCTGTTGCTCACCACCCTGGGGCCGCGGGCTCTGGGAGCCTCTGGCTGCCATGGGACAGAAGTGGGGGAAGGTCACCAAGTAGAGAACCAGAGAGCAAAGGGGCGGGAGGGGGGGGGGCCTGAGCGAGGGGGGCTGGAGGAACCCCGACTTGCAGTGAGCCTCCCGGAGCCCCACTTGACCCCGCTCACATGTGAGGCCCAGGGCAGAGCGGCCCCGCAGAGCCCAGTCACCCCTCAGATTTGTCCTCCAAGTAAATGCTTATTACTGTTCCCAGCCATGGCCCGGGAGTGGTTTCCTTCTCAGCTGTAGAGAAAGCTCCTGCCTTTCCCCCTCCCTGTCTCACTCCAGCTTCTGGGGACCACCTCCCCATGTAACTCACCGGCCTTGCCCGAAGTTCTGGCTTCCAGAAAACCCCAGACAAGACCGGCACAGAGCAGCTGGGTCTGGAAGGTCATTCAACTTAGGGTTTCGGTGACGTGACCCAAGCCTTGGAGTGCTCACCTGGAAAATGGGAAGAGCGCCAATTCCAACCCAAGATTCTAGAATCCCACCGAATTAGCATCTGGTGGCAGGGTCCTGTTTGGGGCAGCTCATTGGCTCAGAGGCAAATTCTGGTCCAGGCCCAGGGGCAATGGGCATGCCAGGGACCTCCCTCCCACGTCCTCCCAATGCTGAGTTACTAAAGGTACAGGGAAAAGGTGTCCCAACTCTGACTGGGCTTGTCCGCTGGGGCGGGGCGGGGGTGGGGAGGTTGTGAAACCCCTGGGGCGAGAGTGGGGCCACATTTTCTTCTTGGGCCCCAGCAGACGTGGAGCCAACTCTGTTCTTATAGAAATGTTACGCTATTTTTCTGATAAAGATAATAAACTGCTTGTCATAAGCTAGGTTTCCCTTGGTTTCTGTTTTTCTTCTCTAATCGAATCACCCCAACTGACAAATTTAAGCAAATAGCTTCATTTTAGGTCACAGGACTTCGTCCTGCAATCAAGGATTTGAATGAAATTCCTGGCAAAATATAGTAATTAGAAGCACAATGAAAGCAGCCTCAAAATGTCCCAGCCTCCCACAGCACTAAAAGGCAGTCTGGTTAATTTCCAAATTATATTTGGGCTTAACATGCAAAGGGTTCTTTTTCGTCCGGGCAGAAAAAACAGGCCTGAAGATCATTACAATAACCACACAAGACTAGGAATGTAATTATAAAATAAACCATACCCTAGCAGGCAAATCATTTTAATGTGTTTTGAGAACTGAATATTCTGTACGGAATTTAAAACAAAGAAAAAAAAAAAAACCAACGTGCAGAAAATTAATTAAAAAGAGATAAGACACAGAAAACCTTCGCATGTCATAAAATTACAAATACAAAAGCAACAGATTAAAACACACATACACACAATTACAGATTTTGGTAACATTAGTAGCCAGAACATACCCAACAAATTGCTTAATCATCAAATATCTTACTAATTTCGAAAGGAGGGGGCGGCGGGGACTGGTGGTAATGACTGACTTCAGTTGACCCCAAAGGATTTGAGTTTTCCTTCCATAGCAAGCAAACGTAAGAAGACGGCATCAGGTCCCTATGAGAAGCGGAGCTCCTTTTCTCAAAGAGAACGGACACGAAGGTTGATGCCCTCTGCCCCATTCCACCACATTCGTACACTCGTTTACCTCTTTTAACGAGGCAACGGAAAGACACAATTTCTTGAGACCCCAACACACCCCCAGAAACCGTAAATTCTATTCTTGTTCAAACAGAGCGGAATTCACCTCCAAGCTGAGGGCAGCCGTTCCATCAAGTGCAGAATGGTTCGCTGTTACAGAGTTGGCATTGAAAATGTCTTTAAGAGGGGTGGACAGGAGCCTGCGGGGACCCGGGCAAGCCCGGGGTTGAGCAATGACCCTTATGAGAAAGGCGACACGTGGGTCAGTCCTCAGGGATGGTTTCACCTCTGTGCACACTGCTGAGGTAGGAGCCTCGGGAGAAACAAAGAGGACCTTAGGGGAACGAGAGTGCCTTCTTGGCAAATCGGTGCCCTCTTGCTCACTTGGGGGCCTGAGGCGGTCACAGTCATAGGCCGGGCGGGGCCTGGCAGGGGAGACACGTGACCTTACAAAATTCAAGAGTTGTATCTGATCACAGCCACAGAGGAGAGGAAGATCCAAGACAAAGCCACTGGAGGTGGACGAGGCCCCGGCGCGGACCCCAGGGCACCTGCTGTTTAGTGCAAGCTCAAGGGGCTGGGGGCAGGGCGGGGGGTAACAGGAAGTGGAAAACCCCGGCAACAACCTAGAAAACTGTTATTAGCAAATGGTATCAAAAAGTATCAAAACATTTCAAAAAACTTTAAAAACTGCCAGGCTTGGCAGACGCGCAGGGCAGGATCTCCGAGGCCCAGTGGAGCTGGCCTACACTCCAGAGGTTTCCTCTGGAGGCCAGGACACGGCCCTCTCCCCTCCCCCTCTGAAGATGCCAAGGCTGGAACTGCCCGAGACTCCGGGGAAGCTCCGAGAGACAGAAGGCCCTCGAACTTCTCTGGCGGGTGCTGGGCTAAGCCACGGGCGGAGGCCAAGGCCGAGCAGGGTAAAGGGGAAGCTGGTAAGTGTACCCGGGGAGGGGGTGGAGGCCTCCGCTTCCCACACTGCTGCTAAGCGCTGGAAGGTCCCCTGGCTGAGGGGCCACCTACGTTGAACCACAGGTTAACTCTCCTGAGCTCACAGAGTGGGACCCTGGAGCTCAGGGGAGGGACGGGAGCCCCACTCACTTTGGCATTTGGGTCTCCACCCAAAACTGAACACCCCTGAGGCTGGCCCCTGGGCTTTCTACTAAGTCACTGGGAGGCCCCCTTTTCGGTGATTGTGTTTCAGAACACAATCACACACCCAGGTGTTCTGCTCAGATCAAGATCTGAAAGTCCTACCCTGCAGTCCTTCTAAAATGCTAAAATGTGACCACTTAACTAAAACGTTAAAAATCCCGAAGGAGCCAGAGCCGGAAGTACACGCAAGTCACTAACACAACCTCTATTTAAGCCGTAGGAAGACCACGGGCAGGAACCAGGAACTCTCCCGCCCTCTCTTCCCCTCCCTTCTAGAATGACATCTTCGTCTTAGGCAAACAGGGTTCCAGATTGGGTAAAGACCAAACAAACAGCTGATGTGAAGTGGAAACTCCAGTTCTTTAAAAGTGAGAACTCCCCCCAAAAAAACCTGTAGGAAAGCCCACTATGCTTATCTTGAAAGCTCAAAAGAAACGATTCCGGCCTTCTCAAAAGTCCTCAAAGGCAGCAGACAGTGCCGCTCCATTTCAAGAGGACGGTATACGAGAACCCGACCTCTGTCACCAGGCTTGGAAACCGTGTCACTGATTCTGCGGCTCAAATGGCCACCTGCTGGGCTGCAGTCCCGAGCTGACTGCCCGTCTGGGTTACGTAGCATTGTTCCCCATTCTCTGCTGGACAGCACCGCAGGGCCGCTGCCACCTTAACAACGTGGGACGCCAGCGACCTGTCATGGCTCCCACCACCGAGCAGGCCAGTGTCTGTGCAACTGCTGCCTCCTGGTCGTGAGGATCCTTTCCACGGACACCGACAGGCTCGACAACATTCTTAGCACAGGGAAACCACCACCAATCATGAGAAGCCAGTCCCCGGGAAGAAGCTTCTCAACCTTAACAATATTGGGGTCTAAACCATGCAAATGACAAACTGCCTTCAGGGTGGCAAGAGTGACAGCATGAAGGAGGAGATGCGAGACATTGTACGGAGTCCACAAGGCACAAGAGAATCTGAATAGTGACCAGCACTGCACCCTTGTCCGGGGACACGTCATGGTAGTCAGAAATAAAAGAGCTGGCTTGAGCTAAAAATGGGCGGCTCTCCTCTTCCCAAGGTCAAAGCCATCCTGCTCCCCCAAAGCACACATGGAATCTACATGCTCTTCCCCACCTGACCCTGGACTCTGGTTAAACCACCACCTCTTTGTTCATGACTGAGAACAGACCACGGGTCCCATGCCTTCTGTAGGGTCCTCTACTAGCAACATTTTTCCTGGAAGAGGAAGAGCGCAAGCTATCCAAAATTGGCAGAAGTTCTGCAAAACATGTTTGTGGAGGGCTGGACAAGGCATGAGACAAAAAAGGCTTTCGGGCTCAATGAAGTTTGGCAATGCTGGATTGATGGCAGGTTAACAGTTAACGTGGGACTTCTCAGAGCCTTTAATTCACTGAAGTATTGTGGAGCTCCAAGAAGACTGTACAGTTTGTTTTTGGTTTGATTGTTTGCATGCCTTGCAGAACCTCTCAACAGTCTGTAAGCCTCTGGGGACTTCCACGTGCACAGAGCTAGCTAAGTCAGCAGACCGCTCACCCCACTAACGACAGAGGGGACGGGTTTAGGTACTGAAGATTTCAGTGCCCAAGCCCCTCAAAATCACAGTAATCCTTCAAGGGGAAGGAAAGCAAGGACAGTAAAGAGATCATTTTTTTTTAAATAACTATGTTAACGGAGATTCAGAGTCTAGTACCAAGGTTAACAATAAATCTCGAGGTGTTCTCATCTCTGCAGTGAGATCTTTGCCAAGGCATGGATCGTGAACGCCTCCCTCGGCAAGTGCACTTCTCCTCCCCCATCCTTGTGCGCACAGGAGCTGGGGTGGGAGTCCCCAGCTCTCCTCCAAGGGCACACCCTGGCAGTGAGACCTGCAGGAGTCAGCGCGGGGTGGTCACACGTCCCAGGAGGTGCTCAACGCATATTAACAGCTTATATGGACGGAAGGAGCCGAGCCCCGCGGGGCAGTGATTGTAACCACCGCGCAGTGAATGAGGGAACAGCTAAGACTTGTTGCAGAATTTGCCCAGCAGCACAAAATGACCTAGCAGCGGACGGCTGAGTTTTGGCGATGGGGCGGGTACCTGACATCCTCCTTCAGGAGGAGAGGTGTGCTTGGCTCACTCACGGAGGGGCTGTCGAGGGCTTCCTGGAGCCAAGCCAGAGAAAACAACAGCAAATTCTAGGATGGCCACTTTTTCTTTCCTGAGAAATGAACAGATTTGGGGGGCTCAGTAATGTAACTTAAGAAGTGGGTTCTGGGGGGGGGAAAGAGCACAGATTACCAAAAAATGTAAGAGTTTCATGCTTTTTTTTTTTTTTTTTTCCAGTTTCTTGATTATCTAGACCCTTTTAGAATTCAGGAAGATTACCCATCAGGGGATGGGACTACTCAGAAACAAGAGTCACCAGCTCAGGAAATCCTGGCAGGAATGTCTCTCTGGTGAGAAGTCCCAGGTCCTGCCCTGTCGGGGTCTCTGAGTCCCCAGTCATTAACAAGAACACATTTGACATTGCCCGCGACCTGGTTATAGCTTCTGGGCACCCCCTGTACCCCTACTGCTGGTAGTTTTAGGATGATAATCCTGAGGCAGGGCCCAGGAATCCGTCTAACAGTTCAGCCAGGCTGAGGGACGCGTGGACTGGGGGTTCCGAACTGGCCCCACCACGGCCCCCAGTGTCATGGGCCAAGATTTCACGTCACCCCTGCCCCAGGTACCCTCGGGGGGATGGGGAGGGGCCCCCTCGGGGAGACTGCACGTGAGGGAAGAACGCCTACACAGAGATGAGGGGCTATTTCATGCCTGGGCCCAGGGTTAAGCAGTCAAGCAAGATAATATGTAAAATTATATAGAATATTTAATCGGTTACTGTGATACCATAGAAATACCAAGAATCATAAAAGTTTTTAAAAAAAAAAAAGGAAAGCTGCTAAGAAGTACATCATGGTTCCAGGACACTACGAAGTCGTTGCTGGTCTGGACGCTCCGGCGGGGCTGGTTGGGGGTTGGGGGCGGGTCACTGGCCCCGGTCCTGGTACCTCTTGCCCTTCCCCTTCTTCTTCTTGTCCTCCAGCCGCGGCTTGAGGGCGCACACGCAGGCCGACACGCCGGCGATGGCCTTGGGCAGGTCGGGGCCCTTGCCCCACTTGTCCTTCTCGCGGTCGTACACCTGCACGGTCTTGGAGAAGGCTGTGCTCTCCCAGCTGTAGCCGCCCAGGATGTAGATGCGGCCCTCCCACACGGCCACCCCCGACTCGCTGTTGGCCTGCAGCAGGGGCGCCACGCGGGTCCACTGGTTGCACTGCGGGCTGTAGGCCTCGACGCCCAGCACGTCGAAGCGCTCCATGGACTCGACGCTGTCGTCGCTGCCGCCGATGGAGTAGATGGTGTCACCCAGGCTGCACATGCTGTGCCAGCCGCGCGCCGTGGTCATGGGCCGCCGCTCCTCCCACACGTCCGTCCGGTGGTCGTAACACAGCAGGTTCTTGCGGTACGGGCCGATCTGGTAGTCGTGGCCCCCGGAGATGTACACAAAGTCCTTGTAGATGGTGCCCGCGTGGCCATAGGTGAACCTGTGGAGGGATGGGGCAGGGGGGTGGGCAGAGACAGAGGGGGCTCAGCGCTGCGCCCGGGCTGGGCCTCCTGGCGCCAGGCCTGCGCTCTTCTCCTCTGCAAAAGTGGGACGACCCGCTCTCTGGGGAAGAGGGGGGCGGTGGGGACCTGAGGGGACCACGCAGGGAGCAGGCAGCCCGTGCCCGCCTCACAGATGACAGCTGTCACTAGCAAGGTGGGGCCAAGCCAGGCAGAGAAACAGGCGTGGGGCCCGGCACCCAGGCCGCCTGGGCTCTGCCTCATGCTCCGCTTCCCCCAGGGCAGGAGTGGGGAGAATTACAAGGCTGCTCCTTCCGGAAAACCATGAGGCCATGCGATCAAGGCACACACAGGCCCCTGATCAAATGGGAACCAAAGTACAATTCAACTCTGACATTCCGGGAACGACTGGAGGGACAGCCAAACACCCAAGGGGCTCGCGGTAAGGGTGGGACGGACGGGCGGAGCACAAGAGATTCTCTGTGTGACATGTGTCCCCACACTTCTGTCCCGAGCCACAGAACGTACAACACAGACTGGACCATGAGCCCTCACTCGGGGCAGCCCCCCCAAGTAGTGTGGCCCCTCAGGGCTATAGCAAATGTAGCTGGCTACTTCAGGATGTCACCAATAGGGGGAGTACGCTCCAAGGGGAGAGTCGATGGGAACAATCTGTACCTTCTGCTCAATTTTCGATTTTCTCGAAAAAATGCAGTTCAGGTAAAAACCAAAAAGTAAAGAACAAAACCTAAGTGCAAACGCAGGTGATAGGAGAAGGGGAGGAGACTGAGGAGAGTGGCTGCGTGGAGGCAGGGGGCTGCGGGAGGGGAGCGGCTGGGAGGGCAGCCCTGGGCAGGTCTCGGGACGGGCGGTGGGTTCACGGAGGTCCTGTTACACGCACACACCAATGATCATGGCATCGCGGGCTACATTTCCTCCAACCTCGTACAGCTCAGGCCCGTTTAGAAAGAAAAAAAACAAGTGGTTGTAGCGTTTAGGTACATAAGTCACACCAGCCGGCCCAGAGAAAGGGACAGCAGCAGACGCTCTTAACCACTAACGCGAAGCCTCACTTCTCCATCTGTGAAATGGGGTGATAAAAAACAGTACCTAAACCTAGGGAGGCCAGAAGTTGTGGTCTGCCTACAACACGGTTGGTATTCACTCTTAACCTTCCCTGCTCACTGCCACCTTGGTTTGGATGACAAATTACGTGGGCGCTCGCGTGCCCTTCTAGCTCCCGGGGACCCGGGCAAGGTGGCGGCCCGTGACCCACAGCAAGTCTGTTCACAGAGTGAGCCTGCAGGTTCAGTTACAAGGAGCAGCTAAGACCAGCGCAAGCACCCTCTGCTGGACCCGTGATGAGGACCAGCGCTGATCCGTGCAGACCTCGGCGCGGGCGACAGAGAAGGAGCCCCAAGCCCCAGGGCACTCCCCGATGTCGGTGCCATGTGTAGGGGGTTCTCGCCCTGACAGCCCTGTGGGGCAGGTGTGAACATGCCCGCTGTACAGATGAAGCAGGAAAGACCCAGGTGAGGACACTTACTCGTGTCACACATCTGTCACCTCTCAGAACCCAAGCCCACACTCGGGGACGTTCCTCGGGAAAGCCCTCACTATCTGAACTTGATACCCTCTCCCCGAAATTCCAGAAGCGAACAGACTCGGACACGGAGGGAGAGCCGCCTGATCAGCAGAGCTGACCCCTGCACCTGGATGGTCAGAATCCAGAGCCCTGACTGGTCACCGACATGCCCTCTATCCCCACGTTCTGCTCACAGTTATTTATAAGCCCGGAGATTTTTTTCTGGAGTCAGAGATCAAAATATCTAGAAAACAAGGTGGACCAAGTCATCCCCATTTGAGGAGACCACCACAGAGCCCCCCATCACCTGGGCAAGCCAGCCACGTAGGACCAGGAGTCGGTCTTGGGGCTGTAAGTCTCCACTGAAGAAAGAGCTCCATTCTCATTCCGGCCACCGACGGCCACCAGCATGTCTTCAATGGAGGCCAGGTAGAAATCCACGCGGCGCTGGTTCATGGAGGCCACCTGCGGAGGGGGGACACCTGTACCTTCCCTTGCCCGGACACGGATGACATCAACAGTGAGCACTGAGTTCCCAAACGTTCTATGGAACACACAGCCCAGGAGGGTCAAGCGGTGGCCAAGTGTGTTTGGGAGAAGGAAGATGAACTTGAAGCCTGGGGAGGCTCTTGAGAGGGACTTCTCAGAGCTCCCAGGAACCCGGAGGCACTGCAAGTCCCCAAGGAGGGGATGGAGAACACAGTTCTCCTAACTCGTCTGGCCACATGGCTGACCTCGTGGACTTGAGTTCCAGGGAAAACCCAGTTTCATCTTTCCTTTTACTCTTCCCCACATCAGATACTTTTCAAATTAATGCTGAGTGCTAGTGTGTTAACAGTAATCAATGGGAAACTATAAAGCAGAAGACCCAATTTTTTTTTTTTTTTTTTAAATAACGCAGGCACAACACAGAAATGAACACAGTCCCGGAGGAGATCATGCCTTCAGGCTGTCCCGCTACAAAGCTTCTAAGCGCAGGCTCCAGAGCTGGGAGCCACTTTCTAGCTTGGGAGGGGGTGGGTTTCAGATTTTTTTTTTTTTTTTTGAAAATAAAACAGAAAGGTCATCGGAGTCCATTCTGAGTTTTGTGCCCAGAAAACAAAACAAAACAAAAAAGCCCACCAAGTTAAATAAAAACACTGAGGTGTGGGTAGAAAGACAGACTGACTTTCTAGGGTGGTGGCCTGCGGTGGTGTTTGGGAGAGAAGGGCCCACCTCCCCTGTGCCAGGTGCTTGCCAACCGCCCTGAGCGCCAGCCAGCCTCAGAGCTTAGAAGGACAATGCCCTCCCACCCCGTCTCCAGAGGCAGAAGCAGAAATCCACAGGGCAAGGACCAGTCTGAAATCCACAGCTCTGACTTAGCAAGCCGGGGGGTGAACTCAGGTCTTCGGCCAACGCCCACATGTCCCAGATGTGTCACACCTGCTGGCAGGCATGAACCCTGGTGGCCGCCCTCAAGGAGCTCCAAACCCTTCCCAAGGAGGGGAGCTCCAGGGAGACTCTGAGACGGGGGAATGGGGTCTGAACTCCGAATCAAACCTCTAGACTGACACTGCCTGGAATGGCTGCCGCTAGCCTCGTGTGGCCGTTTCCTCTTGGACATAAATCAGTTAAAAGGAAATAAACAGAGAACTCGGTGTTTCAGTCCCACTGGCCACATTCTGAGCGCTCGATCGCCACATGTGGCTGGGCGCTAGGTTATGGGCTGGCATGGGCCGGGAGTGCTTCTGCAGCCCCAGAACATTGTACCAAGCAAGCTCCGCTCCAGATGCTGACCGAGCCTGTAGACAGCGGCCGACCGGCGCTCGTGAGCCCCGTGCAGGGTGTGGGCGTGGGGAAGCATGGGAACCATGGGTGCTTGTCCCTTGATCGTCAGGCCCTGTTCCCAAGCAGGACGGCGGGCCAGGCCTGGGGGTGGTGGTAAGGGGAGGGGCGGGGGCGGGGGGGGGCAGTCAAGGCTAGGTTAAGCGACCGAAAGTCATCAAGAGTAAAGAAGTAATCCGGCTTTAATCTCACCTTGATCCACTGTTTACAGCGGGGGTCATACCTATAAAGAAGATTGGACGCCGCGTCCCCTCCATTGTCCCGGGAGAAGCTGCCGCCGGCGATGAAGATGAACCCCCCCAGCACGGCGACGCAGTGGTGGCTCCGCCGGGCCGGCAGGGGCGTCTCCTTGACCCACTGCTCGCTGGCGGCGTCCAGGTAGCAGGTGTCGTCGCTGAGCTCCAGACAGCGCTCGGACACCTCGCCGCCCACGAACAGCAGCCGCTCCTGGTTGGTGCGCAGCGCCGTGCGCTTCGTCTGCAGCACGGGCTGGGCCGCCAGGCTGTTGTGATAGCGCACCGCCTCCTCGATGAAGCCCTCGCAGTTGGCCTCCCGCGGCAGCAGCGAGCACACGGCCGGCTTGACGCGGTGCAGCAGGTCGTTCTTGGGGATGAGCGGGAAGTGGATGTTCTCCAGCACCTGGAAGGCGTAGGCCTCGCGCTCGGGCCGCTGCGTGAGCCACTGCAGGGCGGCCCGCAGCAGGTCGTGCTCGCACTCGCGCTGCACCTCGCTGCTGCCCAGGTAGGCGCACAGCTTCTGCACGGACACGTTCTGCAGGAAGTCGGGCGTGAAGGACAGCGTGCCGAAGCGGCGCAGGATGAAGCCGTCGACGAAGGCGTCCAGCCGCCGGAGGCTGTAGATGGAGGCCAGCTCCTGCAGGTAGAGGTAGTTCTCCTCGCTCACCTCCTGCTCCAGGTACTCGCAGCAGAAGTCCACCACCGTCCAGATCTGCAGCAGGTGCGCCGTCTCCAGGATGTAGTCGATGTTGCCGCCGTCCAGCGCCAGCTCCCCGCCGTACAGGAAGTCCACCACGGCCTTGAGCCCTATGTACGAGGCGCCGACGAGCTCCACCTCCTTCTGGAAGGCCTCGCGCATGCCGATGGTGAACATGGAGTTGAAGTAGTCGCTGCACACGGCCAGCAGGTTGCGGTGGGCCGGCACGCGCTGCTCGTCCGCCACCAGGACGATGTCACAGAAGAGCCCGCGGAGACGCTGCTCGTTGAGCCGCTGCAGCACCGTGCTCGGGTGCTCGGCCCAGCGGTACACCTGCGGTGGAGGGCACGGCTCAGGGGTCGGCTCACCGCGGGGTGGGGGCGGGGGGAGCACGCCAAGCCCTCCCCCGCTGCACCCCTGCTCCCCGCCAAGGGGTCCCGGGGGCCGTCTGGTACCCCACGACCAGCACTTACGTACAGCACAGTGAAAGAGAACAGGAACGGCAGGTCAGAGAGCCTGCAGGAAATAAGGGTGTTTCTGTGTGTGTGTGTGTGTGTGTGTGTGTGTGCGCGCGCACACGCGCGCTGCACCTTTCCTTCTTTCTTTTCAAACGCAAGTCCTAAAGGGGCGGCTAGCTCGCTCAGTCGGAGGAGCTGGAGACTCTTGATCTCAGGTTTGGGGGTTCAAGTCCCAGGTTGGGTGTAGAGAGAACTTAAAAATAAAATCTTTTTTAAAAAAATGTGGTATATCAGGGCGCCTGGGCGGCTCACTGGGTTAAGCCTCTGCTTTCGGCTCAGGTCGTGATCCCAAGGTCCTGGGATCGAGCCCCGCATCGAGCTCTCTCCTCAGCGGGGAGCCTGCTTCCTCCTCTCTCTGCCTGCCTCTGCCTACTTTTGATCTCTCGGTCAGATAGGTAAATAACTAAATAAATAAATAAAATCTTTAAAATAAAAAAGTGGTATATCAAGTGCAGTTCCTAAAAACTGACTAGCATTCTCTTCCTTCCTACTTTCTTTCATTATATATACAATTCTGAAAAACTTACTTTCTCTTAGTCTCTCATCCTTCCTCTCTTCTTTCTAAATAGAATTCCTGGAACATTTCTTTCTTTTCTCCCTGCCCCCCTTCTTTCTTACTGTGGGTCCTGAACGAACAGGTGTCAAACCTGCTGTCCTTTAAGGAGGACACGTAATGGAACAGCACCGGGTATTATGTAAGACTGATAAATCACAGACCTGTGCCTCTGCAACCAATGATACATGTTAATTTAAAAAAGGAAGAAGAAAAAAAACCTGCTGTCCTATCAGAAAGGTGAAGTGGCTCAGAGCAGCCTAGTCTACACTCGGACAGAATCTGGGTTTGAATCCCAGCTCTGCTACTCACTAGCTTGTGGTCTTGGGAAACCACAGTAGCTTCTCGGTCTCCACTTCCCAGTGTCACGAGTGAGATAAGGGCACTTCGCAGTCAGGAATGGGGAGTTCAGGAGACACACTGTGGCACGGAGCTGCTTCCAGGACAGCTGGAGCGCCCACCAAGGCCTCACACCCAGACAAAGACTGCTCTCGCTCTCTCTCTCTCTATTAAAAAGTGCTTAGCACCCAGCCATGCTTCAGGGACATCACCCACCCCCCCCCACCCCCGCCTCCACTTCTACTGATGATCCAGGGATGTGTCCGGTCCCAGAGACTCTGCAATGCTTCCAGAATAAGGAGCTCTGGGGCTCCTCCTTTCAGACACACGGCTTCACTAGTCGTCACCCAGACTAAAAGAGAGGAATCATGAAATATGCAGGAGCATGGTCTTCTCCCAGGGCAGGGCTTAGATGTGTCCCACGCTGTGCTCTCGCTCATTCAAGGGTCATAATGACCCTTCAAAGGAAGGGCTGTTATCATGCCCATTTCCCAGATGAGGAAAACTGAGGCTCGGAGAGACAAGGAAACTTGCCCAAAGCCCCACAGTGACTGAGTGGCACAGCTGGGATTTCAAACTAGGTCTGATTCGAGAGCCCAAACTTTTCATCATCACACAGAGGCAGAATTAACAAAATAATTAATATGAACAATTAAATGGATTAATTCTAGCAATTCCGGTTGGGAGACATGGACTGAGTGCTATGGTCCTGCCATGTGCTTTGGAGGAGGCAAAGACTGTCAGACCGAGACAGCAGCTCCTCCACCCTTGGAAGACCAGTGAGGCTCCGGGCATTCAGGATCTGCCTGCAGCTTGCTTTGTCGACCTTGGAACAATCACGAAATTCTGCACAGGGAGACGGAGGCCGTCCAAACACATCCGCGAGGTCACCGGCCTGTTTGAGGGTGCCTGAGGCAAGGGCTGGCTGGGCTCTAAGCCTGCAAGGGGAAGCGGGTGTGGACGAGGGAAGAGGGGCTGAGGGCTCCCCAAGTTCCTGCAGGTCCCCTATCAAGCCACGCCCTATCACATGGGTCTCATCTCCTTCTTTGCCTCCTGCCTCCCACGCATCTGTGACTGCAGTACTTTCCTTCCCTCCGGTCCCCGCGTGGTCCAGCCACTTCCCACACCAACCACCCCATCTAGATCACAGGCGTGGGCCACGTTCTCACACTCCGCTGAGGACACCAGACCCATATTGCCCAAAGCTTCTTTCCCTTCCAAGTGCCAAGAGCCAGGCTCTATGGCTGTTACATTACAGAGCAGTTTCTCCGAGGTCCCACACACGGTCTCTTAGTCTATTCTGGTGACTGGCAGAGACGGTGCACCAGGCTGGGCTGGTTTAGGCTTTTTTTTTTTTTTTAAGATTTTATTTATTTATTTGACAGACAGAGATCACAAGTAGGCAGAGAGGCAGGCAGAGAGAGAGGGGGAAGCAGGCTCCCTGCCAAGCAGAGAGCCCGATGTGGGGCTCGATCCCAGGACCCTGGGATCATGACCTGAGCCGAAGGCAGAGGCTTAACCCACTGAGCCACCCAGGCGCCCCTGGTTTGGGCTTCTAATGAAGCAGAAAGGGCCTGGGCTCCACCACATCCTGGCTTGGGGGCCCCTCTTGGGCATGCCCTCGAGGAAGGAAGGATAAAGGCACCATGGCAGCGCAGGCTAACTCGTGACGGCAAAGGCTCCAAATCCAGAGAAGTGAGGAGCATCGAGTGGGCGGGCTGCCCAGTCTCTAAGCTGGTGGGGATGAGGAACCACCACACTTAAATGGGTATACACAGGACCCCCATCTGCAGTGTAAAAAGAGAAACAGCCCCCCGAGGGGCGGGGGGTGGGGACAGATGACAGCTGCTGAGGGGACCATCTGCTCCCGGGAGCAGGGAGAAGGGCAGCCCCTCTTTCCAAAACTGGGTCTCCATGCTAAGTAGGCACGCTCCACTCTTCACCTGGGTCTCAACTACAACCCCCCGTTTCTGGTCATTTTCATGCAGCTGCAGAGATGAAAACTTTGGGGGGAAAAAAAAACAGACAAACGTGACTTCCCAATTTTAAAGGGACAGTAGTAACAGTCTTGCAGCATTTTCTGTAATTTGGAAGGCCCAACTCCTACATTCGTTGATGGTATTTAATCCTGTTCATTCATTTATTTCCTATTTTAGTGCCTTCCTTAGAGGCGGGTGAAGGAACACAGCCACTCAGTAGCAAACCCAGCCAGAATGCTAGGAAGGGGTATTTCATATTAAAAAAAAAAAAAAAAAAAATCACCATTAAAATGGATGAAGACATTTCAGAGCAGATAAATGAACAGTGGCTGTCACAGAAGGGAAGACGATAGCACCCTGGGAAGGAACCACCTCCCAGTACACCACACAGCAACCCTCGGAAGCAGACTAACCAGTGAAAGGAGCCAGGCACATGGGCGTACCGACCCCCCTTGGTCCCATTTACATTAAGTTCAAGGGCAGACAAAACTCCAGTCCTGGAAGCTGGAGACTGGGACAGGTGCTGACTACACTGATGTGTTTAACGTCTGGAAAACTGAGGATACACTTACCATCTGGGCTCTTTCTTTAATACAAAAAGTTAGAAGCTTAAATACCATCTAACCAAGGGATAGGTTCAGACAGAAACAAACTCAGGATGTGGCTTTAAGGGACAAAGACTTCTAGCCCTATCACACTGAGAAAGCTACCCTGTCTCGGTGGCCAGGGTCTGAAACAAAGCCTCTTTGAAACAGCCTCGAGACCGCTCTGGGTTTTCACAGCGGATAAAGCCAGGCTTGGCAAGCGCCTTCCCGGGAACTCGCACAGAAATAGGAGCCCACTTCTCTGGAGAACCAACTTCTCCTGAAAATTACACTCCGGTTTCCTATCATGCACAGCTGCACAAACTCTGCCCCTTTTTTTCCCCCTCAAGTCTAAAGGCTGCTAACAACTCTCTTTGTAAAATGCTGTTCCTTAACCTTTTTTCCAATCTTGTAAGATTATTTTTCCTAATAGTTCCCGTGCAATTTAAAGACCACATATATTCTGCATATGTGTGTGTGAACCGTATGCATAGCTGTGCTCTAATCACACACACACAAAAAAGTAGGATCCTTTCTGCACCTCCAAGGACCAATTTTGGCCCCTTGGGAGCAATGGCGGCTGCAGTGAAAATGCGTGATCTGGGGGCACCTGGGTGGCTCAGCTGGTTAAACGACCGCCTTCGGCTCAGGTCATGATTCCAGGGTTCTGGAATCGAGCCCCACACTGGGCTCCCCACTCAGTGGGGAAGCCTGTTTCTCCCTCTCCCCTGCTTGTGCATACTCTCTCACTGTCAAATAAATAAGTAAAATCTCTTAAAAAAAAAAAAAAAAGGAAAATGCATGATCTAAGGTAACCATAGCATTTATTAATCTCCAAGAGAACCACTGTCAGAGAAAAATAGGGTGTTGTCAATATTTATAGAGGGACAGGTATAAACAGAGACTGCCTTGCAAACCAATCCCCCAATCCTTACATCTAGTACTTTGGGGGACAGGGGCTGCTCCGAGCCGTCTGAAGAGTCTACTGATGGTATAGATTCCCAGGTCCTACTCTCAGATTTTAATTTAGCCAGTTAGGGATGGAGTGGGGCATATGCATTTCTAATTCCATACCTTTCCCCTCACCATCTCCCGGGGTGATCCTGATATGGCCAGTACGACACTGTTTGGTAGCCCGCCCTGGGGAACCCACCCTCACTTGCTCGTAGGGTCCCAGCAAGTCACGACTGGGGAAAGATTCTGGGCCCTTAACAGCCAGGTAGGCAACGTGTTGCCCCCACCATGAGGTGGGTGACTGGCTTGTCAATGGATGTGTCCTTGGGAGTTTTCTGAGCCCCATGTGGGGACAAACATCCCGCGGCTTTTCTTCCGTCCCAGCCACGTATTCAAGTTGAGGCAAAGAACTAACGGGTCAAGGTATAGTTCTAATGTCCCCCCCCCCCACCCCTACCCCTACCTCTCTGAGTTTAGGGCACATTTTCCATTCCGTGTCCCTGCTACCTCCCCCGATTCATCATTAAGGAGATTACCACCACCCCCAAGAAGGAACAGAAAATCAGTCTATCAGGCACAAACTCATCAGAAAAACACCATACTGCTAAGGCGACCTGAGCCCGCAGCGAGCACCCACTCACAGACCTTGGAGGACTCGCTGATCTTGTAGGGCCGTGACACTCGCGTCTGCCGGCTTCCCTCCATCATAGAAGAGACCGCAGCCCTGGAACGAGAACAGGATCTCTGAGCCTCGGAGACCAAACCCTAGGTCATTCATTAATCACAGCTCTGCTGGCGGACCTCAGTGACAGCCAGGGTGCGGTCACAGGAGGAAAGAGGGAGAGAAGACCGTATACTGTCAAGAGCTCTCGGACATGGAGTTGGAAAAAATCAGGTTAGAATGAGGAGCAGATGGAGCATCTAACCTTGTTCATTTATAAACTAAAACCTGACGTCGCGTCTTTTAGGCCTTGTCCCACAAATATCTGCTGGATCGGGAGGAAGCCTTCTTCTTGGAAGACTTGGACTGGATCCAAATTATAATGACAATAGTTAGTTACCATTTCAAAGCCTGGACTGGGACCCAGGAACTTGGCTAAGGGATGTATGTGTGTGATCTCATTTGAGCCCAACTACGCTAAGGTCACATCCCCGTTCACAGGTGAGGACACTGGGCTCCAGGTCACAAAGCTGGTAAACGGCGGGGAATCCAACCTAAGCCCATCCAGCTTCAAAGTGGGCAGTCGTGCGCCCTTTACCCACAAGCTCTGCTCACTGTGGCCCAGGGTTCGGGAGTCTCTTACTTTTAAAATATCACAGCGAAGGCCAGGCTGTGATGCAGTGATGACAGCCACAAAAGAAATACAGTCACATTCTAGACACAGGGGTTTTCCTACAAGTGCACTCCTAGGTCTTCACTGATTTAATGGCCCCAAAACCCTCAGGAAGCCAGAACTATTATTCTGTTTATGGAGGAGAAAGCTGATAGCGATATGGTCACTTGCCCAGCGTCACACAGTCAGGAAGGAGCAGCGGGGTGGGACTACAACCCAGGGAGGCGTCCTTGCTCTCAACCCCCAAGCTACCTTGCCTGTCCATTAAAAAAAAAAAAAAAAAGTGGGGTGCCTGGGTGGCTCAGGGTGTTAAAGCCTCTGCCTTTAGCTCAGGTCACGGTCCCAGGGTCCTGGGATTGGCATCGGGCCCTCTGCTCAGCACGGAGCCTGCTTCCCCCCCTCTCTCTGCCTATGATTTCTCTGTCACATAAATAAAATCTTTAAAAAAAAAACATGCCTACAGGCAGTACGTCCTGCCTAGAAGGTCCAGTATAACATTGAACAGTTACATTCACCTCTCTAGACCTCATAATCATCTCTATGGGATGGGCTGGAGTATCAGGCAACATGGGAGTTTCTTCCCCCTTCGAAATGCCGACTAATTCACTAATAATAGCACAGAGCCAGGCTTTGGGGGACGGGGGTGGGGGTGTAGGAGCACAGAGGAAGGACTACACCAGCTACATGGGCACAAGTTACAGACTGGGTTTAAGAAGGAATTTTTTCCCCCTTTTCTCTGAGTTACAAAGAGTCCATTTGTTACCTACTGAACAAACAGCCCTGCCTAATAAAACAATGTCACAAGAAGCAAGCACTATGTCAAGATAATGGGAGTCACACCGAGGTGGGGGGGGCGGCTCCAGCATTCCCAAGGGAGTAACCTGGGGCACAGTGCATCCTGTCCAGCTCCCTGGGGAAAGGAAAGGGCAACTAGATTTTTCTTGACAAACTTGCAACTTTGTGACAAAGGCCAGCTGTAGCACCCCGGTCCCTTCTGACCTAACGGCCTGGGGGCTGCTAAGGGGTTCAGGAGGGAAGGGCAGGAAGCCAATATTCACACAGTGCCTGCTGGCCGTTCTACCTTCACTCTCTGAGACAGGTGCGCGATCACCGCAGACGCCCGGGCTCAGGTGCTAGAGAGGCCCGCCCAAGGTCACACCCCAGAAAGCAGCAGGTCCCTCTCTCCCCACCACCCCTGCAGCCATCCAGGGCTCAGGTTCCCTCTCTGCGATGAAAGCTTTCGTTTCTAGGCCAAGATTTCTTGGGAGAGTTTCCCCTGCTGGAGGCTCCCTTTTGTCTCGGGGCAAGCGGTTCGCGGCCAACGCGCGCAGGAGCGCAGGGTGTCAGCCGCCTCCCGTGCTTCCCGGAGGCAGACGAAGGGGTCAAGGCCATCCACAGGGGCAGGGGCGATCCCCGGTTCCGCGTTAAAAGGTCTTTGAGTAAACACGGGAACAGAGGCGACATCCGGACGGAGGGTCCCCGGGGAGCCTGCTCTGCGAGCCGCTTCCCGGCTTCTAGCCTGAACCGGCCGACCCCAGCGATCGGGAAACGGACTCGGACGCCGCAGCGACTCACCAGCCCCGGGTCTCGCGGCGCCGCGGCCGCTCGCCCGCACCCGCGCCCGCACCCCCCGGCCGAACTGTCGGCACAACGGCCGCCGGGCAGGCTCGAGCCGGCGGCGAGGCGGCGGAGGGAGGCGCAGTCGGATCGCGGCCCGGCCGGCGCCCGCGGCAGGACGCGGGGACACTCACCTGGGCCGCGCGGGCCGGGCCGAGCAGGCCGCACCTGTCTCACCTGCGGTTCCCCCTCCCGCCGCGTCCCCCGGCGCCCAGGGACGCCCGGAGGGAGAGGGGGCGGCGCGGCCGGGGCTCCCCGCTCGCCAGGATGGGCGCCCCCCGCCCAGTCCTCCGACCCCCCGACCCCCCGACGCGCGCCGAGGCCCACCTGGAGGGCGCGCTACGGGAGCGGCGCGGGGACCCCTGGCGGCGGCGGGACCGGGCGGGCGCGGCGGCGGGGCCGGGTCGCGGGAGTCCTGGGGCCGGCGGGCTGCGCAGCCATGGCTCCGCCAGGAAGTGCGAGGCCGAGGGCGGAGGCGGCGCGCGCGGCCAATGGCGGCGGCCGCGAGGAGGTGGGCTCAGGCGGCGGCGAGGCGGGGCCTGCGCCCAGGAAGGGGAGGGGGGCGGCGCGCAGGGGGAGCGGGCGGCGCGCGGGGCCCCGGCTAGGGGCGGTGCGTGGGCGCTGGCGGGAGGGGGTCAGCGCGCGGGGTCGGTGGTGGCGGCGCCCGCCGTCGGCCGCAGGCCCTCGTCTCCGCCCTCGCTCCCGCTCGCACCTGGGAACGCCCGCTGGGGTCCGCCACGGTCCCCGGCGCAGCCCCGGGGGTCATCGCGGCGGCCTCCTGGCCCCCGCACTTACTCCCAGGCTGAGCTCATCAGTACGCCGCGCTCTCCCCAAGCCGAGGCCCCCGCTGGCCCCTCGAGGCAAGGACACTTCCCTCCCCACCCCCCAACTCCTGGTCTGGTCACTCCCAGCTTTGCACTTCACGCAGCTCTGAGCACCGTGGACTATCACAGGCCACTCTCTGATTCACTTGGCGTATTTTCTCTCTTCCCCGCTAGAAACCTTCCAGGAAAGAGTTTACTGTCGCTCTTACTCCTGGCCGGGCCCCCAGGACTGGCACACGGTAGGTGCTCGGTAACCAGTACATGTCTGCGGGACCAGTGAATTTAAGCATCACCCAGACATCGTCTGCACAGCATGGATGAATCTGGAAAGCGTTAGGCTCAGTGAAAGAAGTCAGACACAAAAGGGACCCAGATTGTAGGATTTGAGTTATATGAAATGTCCGGAAGAGGCAAGTCCACGGAGACAAAGTAGGCAGGTGGTTGCGTGGGTCTGAGGAGTTGGGGGGTGTGGGGGTGACGGTTAAAGTATAAGGGATTCTTCTTGGGTGATGCAAATGTCCTAAAATTCCATGCTGTTGGTGGTTGTAGAACTTGAATATACCAAACCCCCTTAAACTGTACAATTTAAAAGGGCAAACTTATGGTATGTGAATTCTATCTCAATAAAGCTCTTACAAAAACAAACAAAATGCCCTCTCTCTCCTTGTTTTTCTACTCCCTGCCTTCTCTGGAAAGGATTCAGGGCTGCAAAGCTGGGCCAGGACAGAAAAGAAAACTAGGGATGGGGATTTAGCATGTCCAGGCAAATACTCAAGGCTTGTCTTTGTCCTTTCTCTGCTACACACAACACTCGACTCAGGCCCCTTCCATAGCCTAATTCCCAGCGAGGAACCGTGTGGTCCCTGAGCAGCCTGGACCTGGACTCCGGGACTCTCAGGGAGCACCTGTCCCCAGAGGCTGCCTGCCCTGGGGTGTGGGGGGTGGGGTGGTGGTGGCTCTCTGTCACCTCTGGTGCAAAATAAGGCCTGCACTCAGGTGGTGTAAGCTCGCCTGGGTAAGCTCTCTCACCTTGTTGGGAGAGACGTCACATTGGTGCCTGTTTGAGTCCACTGCCCATTCACACCCTGCTTCTTTCTGAAAAGCATTACATTTATGGGACTTAAAAAAATTTCACTTTTGATAATTGGGATTTGTATTAAATATCCTTAATTTGTGGAGAAATGAAAATACAGAAAGTATCTTTTTAATTCAAAGGGAATTAGGGTAAAAGGAACCCCGGAACCACCTAGAGGGTCCTCTGAACGCTAGTCCCACTCTTCTTTCAATTCTTTTCCCTTTTCTGTGGGGACAAGCACACAGTCACCGTCCAGTACTTTACTCAGGCCTCATCTTTAAAGTCTTACTCGCTCATCTTTGACCCTCCCTTGACCCATCTCCACGGCAAAACAGCTAATCCCACATCTCATTCTATGTCTGTATCTTGACCCATGAGTCTCTGCTATTACTTGAACACATTCATTCATTCATTCATCCATTCATTCATTCAGCAGACTTTTAGGAAACTTCTATTATGTGCCAGGCACTGTGGTACATGCCAGGGATAGAAAGAAAACATATTCAGGAATTTTAGGAAGGGAGGCAAACAAGTAAATGAGCAATTATCATATCACGGTCAGTCTCTTGGGGTTATATTCGGGGGCTATGGGTGGCAAGTACACTTTGTAATAGCTGTAGTGAAAGAGTCCCTCTCGCTATATATACATATTATATACAAAGTAAATAGAAGCATAGATATGACACAAGTAGTTACAATATCTGTATGTTTCTCTGCATGTGTACAGATATTTATCTATCTGAGAGCTTTAGCTGCAGTATTTTATCATGAGACCCTATCATTTGGCATTAGCGTCTGTCCACCAGCGTCTGTCCACCAGCTGTTGGATCCTTTATGAATGAGAAGGTACAGAATATGATGGGACGTCTGAAATAAGGGCCAGAGACGAGCTCCAGAATCCACTCCTGATCTTGGCCTGAAAAGCATGTAGAGGTGGCTAACCTGACTTTATCCTGTTTTCCCCAGCACTTAGCTAAACACCACCTTTTCACCTCTTTTTTCTTTAATATTTTCCTTCACGTTATAAAAGAAGGGCATGCTTAACTTGGGAAAGACAGAAACGTCCAAAAGGAAAAATAAACCACTCACTTCTGAACCATCCAAAATAATCATTGTTAATATTGTAGCATTTTCAGATTTTTCTCTTACGTAATTTCTTTATGAAAATAACCCCACTACATACAGCTTACTATGTGCTGGGCATGGCTCTAAGCTCCCTGCCCTTATAACAGGTACTATTACTTTCCCTGTTTACGGATGGGGAAGATGAGGCTCAGAGATGTGAAATCGCTTGCCCAAGGTCACAGAGCTTGTAGGGAGCAGAGCTGGGGTTTGAACCCAGGCAGTCGGGCCCCACATTCTGCAGGTCGAAACTAACCTTGCCCTCTCCACCATCGTGCCTCTGGGCCATGGTAAAGGTGAGGTGCACTCCTTGCACGGAAGTTGGAAACACAGACACCCATGAAAGGGAAGAAAAGCACCCACCCAAGGAGAACAGCTGTCAGTACTTAGGTGTAAATCAGCCCAGTATGTTCCCCAGGCATATAATCCCCACGCAGCTATGCAAATGGAGTCATATGGTACAGGCCCTTTGCTAACTGCCTTTTTTCCTCTTTTGCAAATATCATGAGTTTTTCTCATGCCAGTAAGTTCTCTCCTGCGATACGCTTCCGACAGTGGCATCCGAGCCCTCCACCTTGATCGTGTGCGAGACCCTCCCTCACCGTGGGGCATCTGGCTGCTTTCACTATTAGAAAGAACACTGGTGAACATTCTTACACACACGCCCATGTGCACGTCTCTAATGGTAACACCGAGTTGCTGGGCCAGAGAAGTACATACTGATAAGACTCTAATCTAATCAACAAAGCTGTCCTAGTGGCCACCCCCTGACATGTCTGAGATTCGTGCATCAGATGGAACCGTGGCCAGCTACCTTGTTTGCAGAGTCCAGGGCAAAATGAAAATGTGGGGCCCTTGATCAGAAAGCAGGAAAAAGCTACTCCCTTTCTTTGCCATCTCTCTTGATCTGTCCTGGCGATTTTTATTGACTGTTTTGTGCGTGTGCCTTGAGGGGCGTGGGGAGCAGTGTACTTGTGGGCCACATACAGACCCCCACAGTGCCTGGGGCCATGTAATTTGGTGGGCAGCGCCCAGAGGCTTGGCTCTAAGTCTTCCTGCACCTGTGCCCAGGTCCCCACTGCATGACAGGGACGGAAACCTCTGAACCAAGCCCACCAGCACACGCTCCATTGTCCCACTCGGCCTCACTTACACAACCCAAACCCCCAAAACAGAATTATTAAGAATTTCAAGACAACCATCTCAGAGCGTTAAACCCCAAGTGCGGGGCCTGAGTGTGGAGCTGTGACATGGCTGGCCAGATGGGGCAGGTGAGACTATCACCCAAGAGGTTCAGGCGAGGCTCATGTCACTTCTCTTCTCCATACTTCAAAACCACGTCACAGCAGAGGGTCCCCTGGTAAAGAACAGGTCATCTGGATTCACAGACGGTCGAAAAAAGGGCAGGGGAGGGACACAGGCAAGTGAGGCCCAGGTGAATGGCGGGTAACGCACAGACCCTGTGCCCCATTCCCTCAGTGGCCTGCATCGTCCTCGGGGTAGCCTTCAGGGTCCATGCTCCTGTTCTCCCCACTTTACAGATGAGGAAGCAGAGGCCCTGAAGGACTGCGTAGCACATCCAGTACCATGCAGATGGCAAGTGCAGGAAGCAGGACAAGGCCCCCGTGCCATTGTGGGTCCGCGCCCAGAGTTAACCAGAGCGTTAGAAGTTTTGCTGAAAGGGCCGCCAGCTGCTTTCTTTTCAGGCTCCTGAGTTGGCGCTGACCTTCTGGTTGCCAGGAGGTCACCACCCGTAAGAAGGGGAGGCAGGGAAAGGCGTCAGTGAGCTGCCAGCTAGGCTCCCCAAGAGCAGCTGGGCTTGGCAGGGGCGGATGGAGAGAAGGCTCAGCTCAGCCAGCCCCGCACCCCTGAAGGGAGTTTGCAGGCTCCCCAGCCTCCTGGAGGAGGAGGGAGGGCAGAGGAGGTGGGCCTGTTCTCTCAACAGTCTGTTCTCACCAAGGGTTTGTCCTTGGCCCAGCTTCCCTCCCAAAGGCTGAGTAATCTAGAAAAATCGCAGCCCGGCATCAAGGAGCAGGCCCACGGGCCAACCAGGATCCCGAAGTCAAGCGGAATTCTTGGCCCTCTTGCTCTCGTAAGTCTCTAACTGTTCAGACCTGAGGACAAGGAGCAACAGATGCTTCTGGAGGATCAGGCCAGCAAATGGGTAGAGCCGTTGCAGGAGCCCGGCCCCAGCCTCTGGGTCCTCAAACCCTCATCTCAGATTAAAGAAAAAAATGCCTCCCTCCAAGGGGCACTTCCTCCTTCCCTCTCATCCCCAGCGTTTTTCTCTGCCGGCTCTCCCTGGATCTGAGCCCTGGCCAGACCCCTGTTCCCCAGCTGCGATCTTAGCGTGCCTCAGGTTCCCCATTTCCAAATGGGGTCGCACTTGCTCCCCACACTCTGAGACAGAGTTAAATGACGTCGTGCATGACCAGCACTTCCCGTGGGGTCCACCATCTACTTCTGCCTGCATCTGAGCTTTTGCTGAGGCTGACCCCCCTCTGGGGAGCTGTTCTTGGCCCAAGCCCCTGCTTCCTGTCAAAATAGAAATTGTCGGGAAGTGGACATATCCTATTCATCATAGACACCTTAGTAGTGTTCATAAGCTTTGGGCACTTTCTCCAGATCCTGCTGTGACTAGAGGGAAGGAAACATACCATCCCCCCGACAGAGGTAGGGACAAGGCGGCAGGGGAAGCAGGTGCCACAGATAAGATGTCCAGGAAGCTTCCTGCAGTCACGGTTTCACCCGGAGCCGACTCTGTCTTGGCTCTTGCCGCTTACCACAGAGGTCCCTAACTCAGCTAGCGCTACCTGCAGTCCGACTCCTCCGTGGCACACCAGATGCCCCACGTGCTTCCCCTTCTGCCATCGGTTAACATGAAATGCTCGGGATTTCAGGTTTGCTAACCTGGTTTGGGTCCAAGGCCAGCAGGTAGCCCTGATGACACTGTATCCTCCTTCGGAATCTTCACACTTCCCCTGTGCAAAATTAAACAACACAGACAAAAGCCTTCCCAGAATTGTTGCAGCCGGAAGAGCACAAACGCAGCTGCTGGGATGTCCGCTCGTTGGTTACACCCCTGCCCTCCCTGGTGGAACCATCACTGGAAACGTCCCAGGGCATTTGAGCACATCTGCGGAGTTCCTGGACCACGCTCTGAGTCCCGCCCGCATTGGGGATCCATCTGGGGGAGGCAAGCCAGCCTTCAGGCTCTAGAACTGCGTTGTGCCCAGACGGTCACCAACAGCCCTACATGGCCATTTCAATTACAATTAGCTAAGATCACATAAAATTAAAAATTCAGTTTCTTAGTTGCTGGAGCCACGTTTC
This sequence comes from Lontra canadensis, assembly GCF_010015895.1. Lineage (NCBI taxonomy): Eukaryota > Metazoa > Chordata > Mammalia > Carnivora > Mustelidae > Lontra > Lontra canadensis. The sequence goes on from NW_022631002.1 coordinate 4,048,043, forward strand.
AAGTGTGCCATATAGCCACGCGCTAGTGGCTGTTGTAATGGACAGGGGAGGTTACAGGATATTTCCATCATCTCAGAAAGTTCCACAAGAGACGCCGTCCTACCTGCACGACTTATTAGCTTACCAGCACTTGCTAGCTGTGTGACTTTGGGCGAGTTACTGGCTGCTCTGGGCCTCTGTCTCCTCAGCTGTAAAATGAATTAATCCACTCAACAGCAAATGCTTAATTGAGTGCCTGCTGGGTACTCTGCCAGTGGCTGGGGATACAGCATTAAGCAACCCAGATAAATAAAATCACCGCCCTCATGGAACTGACCTTTTTTTTTTTTTTTTTTTTTAAGATTTTATTTATTTTTTTGTCAGAGAAAAAGAAAAAGAGAGAGCAATTTTAGGGGAGCGGCAAGCAGAGGAAGAAGCAGGCTCCCCACGGAGCGGGGAGCCCGACACAGGACTCGGTCCCAGAACCCCAAGTTCATGACCTGAGCCTAAGGCAGACACTTCCCCAACTGAGCCACCCAGGCGCCCCTGACTTTTTTTTTTTTTTTTTTGAGAGAGAGAGAGAGAGAAAGAGAGAGTGGGGGAGGGGCGGAGGGAGAAAGAAATCTCAAGCAGTCTCCACGCCCAGCAGCAGAGCCTGGTACAGATGTGGGGCTCAATCTCATGACCCCAAGATCATGACCCGAGCAGAAACCCAGAGTTGGATGCGCAACAGACCAAGCCTCCCAGGTGCCCCGTGGAACTGATCTTCTAAAGAAGGGGCAAAAACAGCACTTATCTCCCAGAGTTGGTTTGCAGATCAAATGAAAAGCACTTTACATCATTTCTGGCACATTCTAAGTGCTTAATAGATGGTAGCTGCTATTATTGCCAGTAATCTGCCCAGCTCCCTTCTCCCACAGCCCTGCTAACTGGGACGATGAACACAGAGCATGCAGGCCTTCACTTCTTATCCTATACCGGTGGCAGACATCACTAATCGATCATAGCACACTTTCCACTGGAACAGAGCATCTGGTAACACTCTCAGACACATTCTCTCAGAACTCACATCGCCCTGTTCAAAATCACCTCTGCACTCTTCTACAAGATGTCTGGCCTTCCACAATCCTGGATGCAGGGACCCCTTAGGTCTCATGAAAGCTCGGACTCCAGGACCAGGCCTGTCCCTACTTGGGAGAAAGAGCAAGTGGCTGCTCAGTACCTTGTCAGCTGAGCAGCTGGTCTTGCTCTGACCTCCTGCCAGCAACGGGCTTCTTGCTTTGCTGCCTCCTGGAGTGGGGTCTGGCCTTGTTCACACAGGGCTGCTGGGGTCTTGAATCCTGTTCCTCTTTTTTTCTTCGAGAAAAGTGGATTATTTCTAGTCAGGGCAGATCAGTCCTGGCCAAAAAGGTCTGAGTGAAGCCCAGCCTGGATCTGAAGTGGGAGAGACAGACACATGAACATGCAGTTGCAATATGGATAAGATAAGGGGAGGGCGGACGTGGCCCCATATTGTGGGGACCCAGGGGAGGGAGGAATGCTCAGTCCCTGGGAGTCTGCCTCATTGGGTGGGGATGGGGTGAGGGAGGGGGGGAAGCACATCATGGACTGCAGCCTCCAGCCCGACCCCCTGAGCAGCCTGTCCCCGTCGCTCTGTCCTCCACTGCACAGACTGACCCAGATGGCCCTGTGTGATGCAGCAGGGCTGTCCTCTCTCTGGATCTTACGTCGGTTTGGTTTTGTTGATCCATTCAATCATTCATTCAGCACAGCATGTAGTAATGATACCAGGTGTAAATCTTGGAGTTCAAGTCTTGTGTCTACCATTTACCAGCTGTGTGACCTTGAGTGAATTACCAAGACTCTCTGTGCCTTGCTTTTCTCCTCTGCAAAATGGGGTTTCCAACAGAGCCTGCCAAGGAGGGTTTGGGTCTCAGGAGGATTTAACGAGTTATTGCATGCAGAGGGCTTAGCACGGTGCCTGGGGCGCTGGAATAAGTACTCAATTCAGGCTCACTGCTATTGTCAGTCACATGCACATCTCGGGTCCCCAGCGATTTTCATTTTTTACTCTGTTGGCATGGTACATTTCAAGAACTCATTTCTTTTTTTTTCGAGTACTAAACTTCCCTGGCACACCGGCGTAAAGCTTACCTGCTCATGACACACAGCGACTGGGGGCTGATATCTGGGCTACTTGCAAGGATAAGCGGGGGACCTGTAGGCAGGTGCAGAAGGAAGGGGAGCTCACGCAGAGGAAACAGCGGGTGTACAAAGGCTGGGGGATGAGGCAGTGGTTGAGTCCAGGAAGAACTCCACATGGCTGGAACAATGGGCCCCTGGAGGGAACAGTAGGAAATGGGGTGTCGGTAAACACAGAAACCCGTTAGCACCGAGCTGGGTGTCTGGCAATGGGTGATTGAGGGAGCTTTATTTTAAATTCTACAAGTGCACCATAAACTTTGAGAAGGAAAAGCTCGCGTATCATATATACACATACATATATGTGTGTGTGTGTGTGTGTGTGTGTAATTTTGAGTCGCACTTTGTATATATTTGTTGTCTGTGTCAAGTTTTAGCAGCTTCGAGACTCCCTTTTCCTCCAAGCTGCAATCCACAAGTAGAAGATGCTCCCCTCCCCCCACATCCTGCCCCTTGTGAATATCTGAGGCTCCTCCCCTTCCCCTGAATCCAGGTCCCAGGCTCTGCCTGTTAGACGCCTGACATAAGATGACGCAGAGGACAAGTCAATGAGGGAGCAGGGCTGTAGGTGACAACTGTTGTTTTGTCCCTCTTGTAAACTGATAGCCTCGCCCCTACCCATCCTTCCCCCCCTTAGTCTGGGTTTCCCAAGAGGCTGAGATTCAAGTTCAAGTAGCTAATTTGGAAAAGTGCGGAAATACTGATTGGGAGGAGGAAGCAAGACAGCAGAGGGAAGGGGTCCCCACGGCACAAACAAAGTCAGCCACGTCCGAGGGTGGCTGGAGCTTTATACACCGGGACTCTCGGAAATCGCGGCGAACACACCCCGGAGAGCTTTCCTGCCCAAGGGGTGGAGCAGACAGGGTACTTACACAACATTCCTGGCGTGTATTGGCTGACAGCTGCTCACAGGGCTCATCAGCCCACACTTCCAGCCCGCTGGGCAGGAGGACAGAACATCCCCTGCCCATCTAAGGCAAAGCCCTCCGACCCAGGACTGCAGATACTGAGGCCTGAGCAACATGATTGGAACACCACTAGCATCGGCTGCACCTTCCTTTAAGGAAACTGTTCCTGCCCACAATCCTTTCCAGGAGCTTCCGTTGAAGTTGCCAGTCTGAGAAACCCACCCCCAAGCGTGGGCTTATAACCCATATTTAGCCAATCAGAGTGCCGATTCCTTGGCTCCCGTGATTGGCTGAAAGGGTGGGCGTGTCGTCCAAGTAGAGCCAATCAGAATTGTTCCCTGGTATTTTTATACAGTTGCCAGGAGCGAGAAGACCTCTCTCTTCTTTGTTGCTAACCGGGGGAGGATGTAATCTCAAAGTTCTTTGCAGGAGATGGTTACGCTGTGCCAGTACATTCCTCTTCCTTTCTCTTCTCCAAGCTATTGGCTTAAAGTCAGTGTGATTTCTGGTTCTCTCACTTGCAACAATTGAGTCCTAACTAATATGGAGTCCATTCTTATTTTAATCCCTCAGACTCACGAGTGGCAGCATTTCAGGAATAAAGACATATTTGTTGACAGGGAATCTTGGATTATGAGTCTGTGTACTCAAGGCCAGGCCGTTCCCATGTGGTTGGTTCCCGGAAGGCTGAGCTCAACTGGAAAGCTTCGTATTTTTCTCTTCCAAGTTATGTAATACATGTGATTCCAGGAAATAAGAATGCAGGATGGGGTGTGGGACAGGGAATCTGAGGGATGTACCCTCAAGTTCACCAACGCAGGGGTGACTGCCATGGTTGATCCCATGGAACCTCTGAGGAGCCCTGTAATGTGTCTAAGAACTGTCCACCCAGGAAACAATAGGGGGACACATTTGTGTGTGGGTTCCTGCACTCCACTGGTCAAGGACAGCCCAGGGGCATTAACCGCATCACCAGGTTCTGGATGGAGCCTGTGTGAGTCCCCTAAGGGCTCTGCAGTGGAATTCCACACGCCAGGGTGTCTGAGAAGTGTGGGGGCTGAAGGCAAAATGTAGGTGGCCTTGGCTGGGTGTCCCCATCCTTTTGCTTTTGACAAAGACACTGAAGCCTGTGCAGAACAGCCAGGGACATGAGTGAGAGATATGGGAGGGGATGGGAAGGGTGTGTAGCTTGTCAAGTGACCATTTCTCATCTAGCAGATTGAGGGGCACAGTCGCCTCTTGCTTCTTGGGATTTTCTTGAACGTGGGTGAGAGCTATGGAGTCACGTCTGTCCGCCAAACCTCTTCTCTGCCTTCTTGACCTTCACTCTGGTGCAAAGTCCTTTTTATGGTCACCTCCTGGGTGTCTAGAGATTTGGCTGGCCTGCTCTGTGTGTCGATTCCCTGTCTCCTGCACACTCCCTCTGACCCCAGTGGTGGGCTGACACCCATACTGTCCTCCTACCATGTCCTCTTCCCACCCCTGACACTTCCTCTTGCATTCATCTCAGAGATTTCTCAACATCGTAAGGGGAAAAAAAGAATTCTGACCCCATCAACTATGCCACCCATGGGCAAGGAGGGTGCGCTGGTTACTCCCCATTTGCTCACCCCTTACCTCCGTTCTCTAGGCTCTCCAGATCCCAGAAGTTTGGCATTGGTGGACACCACCTGGGCTCCCTCTCCTAGGTCTTCTTGCTGGCTGCAGCCAGTGGGAGGCGGGAGGGGACAGGTTGGGTCATTTCTTCCCTCTACATGTTCCGTGCTCGGGGCTGAGGGTCCGTCAGTGGCTGCTCCCTTCCAGGACCACAGCTCCTGCCAGGTCATCCTATTAAAAAGAAATCATTCTGACAGGCTTGTTTTAAGACTACGGCAATAGGAGGGGCACCTGGTTGGCTCGGTCCATTAAGCATCTGACTTGATTTCAGCTCAGGCTGTGATCTCAGGGTCATGAGATTGAACCCCGTGTCAGACTCCATGCTGGCCATGAGGATCTGCTTAGGATTATCTCTCTCGCTCCCTCTGCCCCTCCCCTGCCAATCTCTCTCTCTCTCTCTCTAAAAATCAATCAATAAGTAAATAAAAATTTTTTGAAAAAGCACAATTTTACCCAATGTTTAAAAAAGGGGGTTTGGCAATAAGAGAGAGACTCTGAGCTAACCTCCGAATATAGTAGAGACAGCAGAGGGTTTACAGCTGGATGGGGTGGTGGGTGGAAACCTGCCCAGAGGAGCCATCCGGGTGGAAACTTCTTGCTGCAGACGTCAAGGTGGGTAATGGGGAATTTGATCAAACACCAAGGGTCGGGGGATTCTCTCTAAATGGACTTCGCAGGATTCTTTGCTAAAACTGGGCTTGGCAGGCCAAAGACAGGATGGAAACCGAGGTCAAGGAAGAGCCTGACTAATGTCCGGTCAAGGAGGAGCCTTTGCAATGGCCACACTCCAGAGCCTCAGGACCTGGGAACACTCCTTCCTGCCCTTGCGTCTACAGGTTCGGTGGAGGGGGTGACATTCCATTCTCTCTATCTCCAGGTGCCTCGGTAGCCCTTACTGGTTCTAACTTGGTTCCCTCTTAATGAAATTCTCTTTAGGATTCCGTCTGATGTGCCTTCTGTTTGCTGTCAGCACTCTGGTTCCCTACCCTGGGAAAATTTGCTTTTCTGTCCCTTTCTCTGTCAATTTCCAAAGTGGCTTTTAGAGTTGTCTGCTTTCTGCCTCATCCTGTCAATGTGGAGGGTCTGAACTTCAGGTCGAAGGGGAAGATGGATCCCAGCCCACAGTATTGCATAGCAGGAAGTACATGAGGACCTGGGTTGGAGGCCTGGCACCTTTTACTGGCCGCACGCATGACAGAGGACAAATGGCTGAGTCCCAGCCTCCCCACCAATAGCAAGGACATGGTGATACCGACCGCTGATCAGCTTGTGCTAAGCACTGTGTCTAGTATTATCAGATCAGAGAAGGAACATTCATTGAATGAAAAAAGGAATGGATGACCAAACAGAATGAGCTAATGCATAAGTCACCCTTAATGGGACACCATGGCTCAGTCATTAAGCATCTGCCTTCGGCTCAGATCATGATCCCCGGGGTTCTGGAATCGAGTCCCGCATCAGGATCCCTGCTCCCTGGGAAGCCTACTTCTCCCACTCCCACTTCCCCTGCTTGTGTTCCCCTGTCGCTGTGTCTCTCTCTGTCAAATAAATAAATAAAATCTTAGGGGAAAAAAAAGTCACCCTTAACTTTGAATATCTAACCAAATTTCAATTTTTAAACATGTATCTTTTAAGATACTCTCCAAGCCAGCTTCCACGTCCTTGACTCGTGAGGTTAGCAGATACATCCTGTCTTGTGTGTGGAACACGTGAGCACCCTCCACCCCGCCCCTATGCCCTCCTTCCCCTACCAGCTGGCCTAGACGCTTATCCCGGGACTTCTGGGTTTTTGCCCAGGCTTGGTCCTGGTGGTTGTGTTTATTATTGTCATTAATGGATTCAATTAAGTGTTACGTACACTGTGGAACATGAGGGTAACAAGAAGGGATGAACATGGTCTTCATGAAGTCTGGGAAGCCTCGGAGTCCAAGGCCAGGTGATACTGAATTTAGCTGTTGAACCCGGGAAGGCAAGGTGGGAAGGACTGTGAGCCCTGGGGGGAAAGGGGATGATTCTCCATCACGTTGCTCAGAAAACATCCTTAGTTTCTCCTGCTGCACCAAAGAACAGGAAATGGGGGACTGTCACGGATGTGTAGTAATGTGGTCTGTCGGGGAGAACAGGGAGATGACACAGTCCTGTGCCACCAGCCCGTGACCAGGGAAAGAATGTCCACTCATACATCTCAGGTCGTGTGAAACCCACATGGAAAGGATGCATTTCAGGGGACTTGCCGAGACAGCTGACTTATTGGCCTCACAATTAGGTGATTGACTGGAGTCCTGATTTCCAGGGTAAGAAAGCCTCCTTGTCTTTCTGAAGTTCCCCGTTGGTCTTCACTATTTCCTGTTTCCCTTTCTCTTTTCTCTGCTATTTTGTCTGCCTTTTCCTCTGTTTATTAAATGTCCAAAAAGGGAACTGGTTTTTTTAAAAAATGTATATAATTGTAATTCTATTTAATATGTAATTTCTGATGCATTGTGCTTCTCGAATTAAATGGGATATTCACTGTTAATTAACTTACACAGTATTTCTCCGCTCGCTGTGAGCTGCTCTTCCGGGCGGCTTCCCGCGGAAGGGAGGCTCACTTTAACGGCACGCAGCAGACAACTGTGGCTTTTTATTTGCATATTGTCCACATTAATTTCTTCCTCCCTGTGAGCCTCCTCCATGTAATGGTTTCCCTTCTCCGGCTTGAAATAAATGGTTCAGAAAACAATCTTAGCCAAACCTGAAAGTATTCAAAGTTCCAGGGAAAATGACCGCTTGAAAAACTTCCGCGGTAGATTTGTTTGCTTGTTTGTTTTTCATAAAACCAAAAACTGAGAGTTTCATATATTACATTAGCTTAAAGTCACGCGACTCTGTAAACATGTTCCTGCCTCTGAGGAACTGATATCCTGGGTCCGGGAGAGAAGACAGAAAGTGTACAAATGTAATCGATGTGCTGTGTTACCGAAACCTCCGTGGCAAAAGCAGAAACCAGTCCAGATGGCAAAAATCACCAGTTGCAGAGTGAACACTCGTGATTCTTCTGCTGTGACGGGGAGCTCACTGCCTCGCAGAGGAGCCCTTTCCGTCGCATCGGAAAGAACTTCTTTATACTGACTTCAACTCTGTCTTCCTGTAACTGACTTTGATTTGCTTTCAGGAGGTTCATAAAAGAAGACGCTCATCCGGCAAATGGAGGGGTAGTTCTCACACCCTTCGTGAGCCTGCTCTCCGGTAGGATAGAGCACGCCGGTGACTCCGCATGCCCTCTGTCCTGAGCACCAAGCACTGAGTACTGCTCTGCCAGCCGGTGTCCTCCTTTAAGCACGATCCCCAGATCAGAACACGAGACTCAAAGTGTGCTGTGACCACCACGGTAAAGCCCATCTTTCTCTTTCCTGGGCCTGGGCATTGGTGCCACTCCGGAATCCAAGTCTGCCCGTCTCCCATGCCCTGCTCTGCTCTGCATCGCTTTGGGGGTGGGAGGGCCTCCCCTGCAGGCTGTATTTCCCAGGCTCCCTTCTCAGCGGCTTCCCACTGGGTCTGGTCAATGGGGAACACTGGTAGAGAATGGAGGGTAGGAGGCAAGAAAAGCATGGGTTATTTCTACTTTTCTCTGGAGCAAATTTCTGGCAGGTACACCTCCTCCATGCCCCAGCTTTCCCTGGGTGGCCCCAGGCCCAGGACCCTAGCATCCTTCCACCCCTCTGTGTCCCTCCACCCCAGGGTTGGATGCCAGTCTCTGTGCTGTTTATTTTATTTTATTTTTTTAAAGATTTTATTTATTTATTTGACAGAGAAAGACACAGCAAGAGAGGGAACACAAGCAGGGGGAGTGGGAGAGGGAGAAGCAGGCTCCCTGCCCAGCAGGGAGCCTGATGCTGGGCTCAATCCCAGGATCCTGGGATCACGATCTGAGCTGAAGGCAGATGCTTAACGACTGAGCCACCCAGGCACCCCTCTGTGCTGTGTTTCATTTCTGGGGTGCTTCACCAACCTGCCTGGATTCTCAGCTCTCCCACCCCTGGGCCAGCCAATACCCTGCATTCCATTCTCTCTGCTTATACATTTGATACTTCTATGGCAAGAGAGAGAGAGAACATAGGTACACTTGACCCTTGAACAATGAGGGCAGCTGAACCCCTGCACCATTGAAAATCTGCATATTAATTTTTGACTTCCCCAAATCTTAAATACTAATAACCAATTGTTGACTGGGTAATATTTACTGATAATATAAACAGTCAGTTAACACATATTTTGTATGTCTTATGTATGATACACTGTATTCCTACAATAAAGTGAGCTAGAGCAAAGAAAATGTTATTAAGAAATTCACAAGGAGGGGCCCCTGGGTGTCTCAGTGGGTTAAGCCTCTGCTGTCGGTTCAGGTCACGATTGCAGGGTCCTGGGATCAAACCCTGCTTCAAGCTCCCTGCTCAATGGGGAGTCTGCATCTCCCTCTCCCTCCGCCCCTCCTCCCTGCTCATGCTCACTCTCTCTCTCCAATAAATAAAATCTTAAAAAAAAAAAATCACAAGGAAAAGAAAATACATTATAATGATGTACTGTAAAAAACCAGTAGGAGGCTTTTCCTGCCTCCTACCCTCCACCCTCCAGGTGGCCTTGCATGCTTAAAACCCATGTTCTTCAGGGTTCTACTGTGTGTGTGTGTGTGTGTGTGTGTGTGTGTGTGTGTGTGTGTAGTGTATGTTTCCTCGTGGACTCTGGTGAAGGACATTAGTTCCAGTAAAGTAGCTAAGGATTGTAAACAGATGAAAAAGTGCTTATTTTATTTTATTTTTTTCACTTGGCATCAGGGAAATACAAATCAAAACCACAGTGAGATGCCACCTCACACCGGTCAGAACGGCTAAAATTAACAAGTCATGAACGACAGATGTTGGCGAGGATGCGGAGAAAGGGAAACCCTCTACACTGTTGGTGGGAATGCAAGCTGGTGCAGCTACTCTGGAAAACAGCATGGACAACTCAAGAAGTTGACAATAGAGCTACCCTATGACCTAGCAATCACACTACTGCGTATTTAACTTAAAGATACAAATGTAGTGATCTGAAGGGGCACGTGCACAAGAATGTTTATAGCAACAATGTCCACAATAGCCAAACTATGGAAAGAACCTAGATGTCCATCAACAGATGAATGGATAAAGAATACTATGCAGCCATCAAGAGAAATGAAATCTTGCCATTTGCGACGACGTGGATAAGTCAATCAGAGAAAGACAATTATCATATGATCTCCCTGATATGAGGAATTTGAGAGGCAGGGCTGGGGGTCGTTGGGGGTAGGGAGGGAATAAATGAAACAAGATGGGATTGGGAGGGAGACAAAGCATAGGAGACTCTTAATCTCACAAAACAAACTGAGGGTTGCTAGGGGGTGGGGGGTGGAGAGAGGGTGGCTGGGTTATGGACATTGGGGAGGGTATGTGCATGTTGAGTGCTGTGAAGTGTGTAAGCCTGACGATTCACAGACCTGTACCCCTGGGGCTAATAATACATTATATGTTAAAAAAAAAGAAAGAAAGAAAAGATTGCAGACAGATGTGGGGGGTGGCACTGAAAATACCAGCTTCTGTAAATCTCCTCACATGTATTTTCCACATCTGACGCTCAGACAATTCCTCTGTGGGAGGTACCCATTTTGCAAGAGGAAACTGAGGCTGGGGAGGGCTATGGCAGAGCCCAGATTGTACAAATGCAGCTGTACAAACCCTTAACCATCAGACTACAGTCCTACTCACAGGCAGCTAAGACCCCAGGTCATGTGGACTTTCCAGCGTTTTCCCACTGGATTCCTGGGACCTGAGTGGAGTTCTCTCTGAGTGACTCCCAGTTCCTGAAAAAGACCATTCAAGTGTTCTGTTTTGCACTCATCACCGGCTCAGCAACTTTGTTTTTCGAACTTTCCTGGGAACCTCTTCTCAGAGATTTGACAATGGGTGAGCTCAGCACACGACTCTATAAATACCATTTTCTATAAATATTCATTCCATGAAGGCACCTGCTTCGGAATGACAACCACCTTGCTGAAAACAGCAAGTTTTGGGGTTATGTTTTATTCCCATCTCTAATTACAGCTGAGGTGAGATTTTCTTTCTTTCTTTCCTTTTGTATTTGTAGCCCCAAGGAAAATGCAGAAACCGGGACAATGCTGACCTTACCAAGTCTGTAAGGTTTTTGCAGTGAAAGAAAGAAAACCTGTGCCAAAGTGATGGTCTTAAAAAACCAGCACAGCCTTTCTGATGGTCTCAAGGTGTGCGTTGCTGGGCTACCCTGGGTCAATGTCAAGGTCTCCAAACTGCTTCCTGATGGGCAGGCTCAGACCCTGAGGTCAGACTGCCTGCATCCAAATAGTATCTCTGCCATGTTCTAGCTGGGTAACTTTGGGGGAGGGCGGGGAATTCAGTTTCCTCGTCCATATTGGGGGGTTAGTGATAATGTCACTCTGGCTGAATGAGAATCGGCTGAGAAAATAGTTGTAAAGCACTTAGCATGGTGGTTGGTGCACAACCAAGAAGAAGACATCCCTCTTGCTGATACTGCATGGTACAGTTATTATATTACCTATGTGCCGTGTAACCACTGGTACTAATACTATGTGCTACTACATCCATATATGGTATAACCACCCTGTCAGGCATGGTGTGTGTGTGGGGGGATCCCAAAGAGGCAGTACTATGAAATAGCGAGGGGGCTCACACACCCTAGTTTCCATCCACTGCCCATTTCCAATAACAGATTTAAAAACTTACGTGTGAGCGGCACCTGGGTCGCTCAGTCGGTTGAGTGTCCGACTCTTGATTCTGGTTCAGATCATGATCTCAAGGTCGTGAGATCAACCCCTGTGTCTAATCGTGTGTGGAGCCCCATGTTGAGCCTCCTTTCAAGCCCGGGGTCTGGCTCTGTGCTGAGCACAGAGCCTGCTTGGGATTTTCTCTCTCCTTCTCCCTCTGCCTCTTTCCTCACCTGGGCTCACTCACGCATGCTCTCTCTCTCTCTCTCTCAAAAAATACAATAAAGATAAAAATAAAAAAAAATAAATTGGGTTACTTGTCTTTTTTTTTTTTTTCGCTGTAAGAGTTCTTTATATATCCTAGAAAAGGATTCCAGATCCTTTTCAGATATGTGATTTCCATGTACTTTCTCCCATTCTGTGCATTGTCTTTTCACTTTCTTGCTGGTGCCTCCGAATCACAAATTTTTTTTATTTGGCGAGTCCAGTGTATCTAATTTTTTTCTTTTGTTGCTTCTGCTTTTTGCAACATAGCTCAGAAATAATTGCTTAATCCAAGGTCATGTTTCCTTCTAAGAGCAATTCTTAGAAAACCTATTTGGGTGGCTCAGATGGTTAAGAATCTACCTTCGGTTCAGGTCATGATCTCGGGGTCCTGGGATTGAGCCCTGCATCTGTGCTCAACAGAAAGTCTGCTTGAGGATTCTCTTCCTCTCCCTCTGCCCCTCCCCCTTGCTCTCTCTGTCCCTCTCAAATAAATACATAACTCTTTTAAAAAATTATTTTAATTAATATATAATGTATTATTTGTCCCAGGGGTACAGTCTGTGAATCATCAGGCCCACACATTTCACAGCACTCACCATAGCACATACCCTCCCCAATGTCCATGACCTAACCACTCCTCAGCAACCCTCAGTTTGTTTTGTGAGATTTAGAGTCTCTTATAGTTTGTCTCCTACCTGATCCCATCTTGTTTCATTTATTCCCTTCCTACCCCCCACACCCTCCCCACCCTGTCTCTCAAATTCCTCATATCAGGGAGATCAGTATGATAATTGTCTTTCTCTGATTGACTTATTTTGCTCAACATAATACCCTCTAGTTCCAACCACATCGTTGCAAATGGCAAGATTTCATTTCTTTTGATGGCTGCATAGTATTCCATTGTATATATATACCACTACCTCTTTATCCATTCATCTGCTGATGGACATCTAGGTTCTTTCCGTAGTTTGGCTATTGTTGGCAATTGACGTTGCTGCTATAAACATTCAGGCGCACGAGCCCCTTTGGATCACTACATTTGTATCTTTAGGGTAGATATCCAGTAGTGAGATTGCTGGGTCGTAGGGGAGCTCTATTTTCAATTCTTTGAGGAATCTCCATGCTGTTTTCCAAAGTGGCTGTGCCAGCTTGAATTCCCACCAACAGTGTAAGGGTTTCCCCTTTCTCCGCATCCTTGCCAACATCTGTCGTTCATGACTTGTTAATTTTAGCCATTCTGACTGGTGTGAGGTGGTATCTCACTGTGGTTTTGATTTGTATTTCCCTGATGCCGAGTGATGTGGAGCAATTTTTCATGTGTCTGTTGGCCATTTGGATGTCTTCTTTGCAGAAATGCCTGTTCATGTCTTCTGCCTATTTCTTGATTGGATTATTTGTTCTTTGGGTGTTGAGTTTGACAAAATTTTTTTATAGATTTTGGATACTAGCCCTTTCTCTGATATGTCATTTGCGAATATCTTCTCCTATTCTGTCAGTTGTCTTTTGGTTTTGTTGACTGTTTCCTTTGCTGTGCAAAAGATTTTGATCTTGATGAAGTTCCAGTAGTTTATTTTTGCCCTTGCTTCTCTTACCTTTGGTGATGTTTCTAAGAAGATGTTGCTGCCTGTGTTCTCCTCAAGGATTTTGATGGATTCCTGTCTCACATTGAGGTCTTTCATCCATTTGAGTCTATTTTTGTGTGTGGTGAAAGGAAACGGTCCAGTTTCATTTTTCTGCATGTGGCTGTCCAATTTTCCCAAAGCCACTTGTTGAAGAGACTTTCTTTTTTCCATTGGGCATTCTTTCCTGCTTTGTCAAAGATTAGTTGACCATAGAGTTGAGGGTCTATTTATGGGCTCTCTATTCTCTCCCATTGATCTATGTGTCTGTTTTTGTGCCAGTACCATACTGTCTTGATGATGACAGCTTTGTAATAGAGTTTGAAGTCTGGAATTTTGATGCCAGCAGATTTGGCTTTCTTTTTCAACATTCCTCTGGCTATTTGGGGTCTTTTCTGGTTCCATATAAATTTTAGGATTATTGGTTCCATTTCTTTGAGAAAAATGGATGGTATTTTGATAGGGATTGCATTAAATGTGTAGATTGCTTTAGGTAGCATAGACATTTTCACAATATTTGTTCTTCCAATCCATGAGCATGGAATGTGTTTCCATTTCTTTGTGTCTTCCTCAATTTCTTTCATGAGTACTTTATAGTTTTCTGAGTATAGGTTCTTTGTCTCTTTGGTTAGGTTTATTCCTAGGTATCTTATGATTTTGGGTGCAATTGTAAATGGGATTGACTCCTTAATTTCTCTTTCTTCTCTCTTGTTGTTTGTGTATAGAAATTCAACTGATTTCTGAGCATTGATTTTATATCCTGACACTTTATGAATTCCTGTATGAGTTCTAGCAGTTTTGGAGTGGAATATTTGGGTTTTCCACATAAAATGTCTCATCATCTGCAAAGAGTGAGAGTTTGACTTCTTCTTTGCCAATTGGATGCCTTTTATTTCTTTTTGTTGTCTGACTGCTGAGGCTAGGACTTCTAGTACTATGTTGAATAGCACTGGTGATAGTGGACATCCCTGCCATGTTCCTGACCTTAGGGGCGAAGATCTCTGTTTTTCCCCATTGAGAATGATACTCACTGTGGGTTTTTCATAGATGGCTTTGATGGTATTGAGGTGTGTACCCTCTATCCTACACTTTGAAGAGTTTTGATCAAGAAAGGATGTTGTATTTTGTCAAATGCTTTTTCACATCTATTGGCAGTATCATATGGTTCTTGTTCTTTCTTTTATTAATGTATTGTATCACATTGATTGATTTGCAGATGTTGAATCATTCTTGAAGCTCAGGAATAAATCCCACTTGGTTGTGGTGAGTAATCCTTTTAATGTACTTTTGGATCCTATTGGGTAGTGTTTTGGTGAGAATTTTTGCATCCGTGTTCATCAAGGATGTTGGTCCATAATTCTTTCTGATGGGGTCTTTGTCTGGTTTTGGGATCAAGGTAATGCTGGCCTCATGAAATGAGTTTGGAAGTTTTCCTTCTATTTCTGTGTTTTTTTTTTTTTTTTTTTGGGGGGGGGGAAGTTTCAGGAGAATAGGTATTAGTTCTTTAAATGTTTGGTAGAATTCCCCTGGGAAGCCATCTGGCCCTGGGCTCTTGTTTTTTGGGAGCTTTTTGATGACTGCTTTAATCTCTTTACTGGTTATGGGTCTGCTCAGGTTTTCTATTTCCTTCTCGTTCAGCATTGGTAGTTTATATGTCTCTAGGAATGCATCCATTTCTTCCAGATTGTCAAATTTGCTGGCATATAGTTGCTCATAATATGTTCTTATAATTATAATTTCTTTGATGTTGGTTATGGCCTCTCCTCTTTCATTCATGATTTTATTAATTTGGGTCCTTTCTCTTTTTTCTTTTTGATAAGTCTGGCCAGGGGTTTATCAATGTTATTAATTTTTTCAAAGAACCAGCTCCTAGTTTCATTGATTTGTTCTACTGTTCTTTTGAATTTAGTGCCATTGTATTGCCTGTAAGGTGACCGTTAATGTCTGTTGCCTCTGTTCCTTTCTGGTCTACTACTTTTAGGCTCTCTCTTTGCTTAGAGGATGCCTTTCAATATTTCCTGTAGGGTTGGTTTTGTGTTTCCAAATTCTTTTAATTTTTGTTTGTCCTGGAAGCTTTTAATCTCTCCTTCTATTTTCAATGACAGCCTAGCTGGATATAGTATTCTTGGCTGAATATTTTTCTCATTTAGTGCTCTGAATATATCATGCCAGTCCTTTCTGGCCTCCCAGGTCTTTGTGGATAAGTCTGCTGTCAATCTAATATTTCTACCATTTTACATTACAGACCTCTTTTCTCAAGCTGCTTATAGGATTTTCTCTTTGTCACTAAGACTTGTAAGTTTTACTATTAGATGATGGGGTGTGGACCTATTTTTATTGATTTTGAGGGAGATTCTCTGTGCCTCCTGGATTTTGATGCTTGTTCCCTTTGCCTTATTAGGGAAATTCTCTATTATAATTTGCTCCAATATACGTTCTGGCCCTCTCTCTCTCTTTCTTCTTCTTGTGAGATCCCAATTATTCTAATATTGTTTTGTCTCATGGTATCACTTATCTCTCAAATTCTCCCCTCATGATCCAGTAGTTGTTTGTCTCTCTTTTGCTCAGCTTCTTTATTCTCCATCATTTGGTCTCCTCTGTTACTATTTCTCTCTTCTGCCTCATTTATCCTAGCAGTAAGAGCCTCCATTTTTTATTGCACCTCATTAATAGCTTTTTAAAATTTCAACTTGGTTAGATTTTAGTTCTTTTATTTATCCAGAAAGAGATTTTATTTCTCTGGAAAGGGATTTTCTAACATCTTCATGACTTTTTCAAGCCCAGCTAGTGCCTTGATAATCATCATTCTGAAGTCTAGTTCTGACATATTACCAATGTCCATATTGATTAGGTCCCTAGCCATCAGTACTGCCTCTTGATTTTTTTGTGTGTGTGATGAGTTTTTCTGCCTTGTCATTTTATCCAGATAAGAATACATGAATGAGAGAATAAAATACTAAAAGGGTGACAAAGACCCCAGAGAAATATACATTAACCAAATCAGAAGAGACCCAAAACCAGGGAGAGAAGAAAGGCAGGGGGGAATATATATATATAGGAATATATATATATAT